>NC_053135.1:18798388-19155888 GCF_010015445.1 Perca fluviatilis | reverse complement strand
GCGAAAGTATTCGGCCCCCTTGAACTTGTATATATATATATACAGTGCCTTGCGAAAGTATTCGGCCCCCTTGAACTTTTCGACCTTTTGCCACATTTCAGTCCTCAAACATAAAGATATAAAACTGTAATTTTTTGTGAAGAATCAACAACAAAGTGGGACACAATCATGAAGTGTGGAACGAAATTTATTGGTATATTTCAAACCTTTTAAACAAATAAAAACTGAAATATGGGCGTGCAAAATTATTCAGCCCCCTTAAGTTAATACTTTGTAAGCACCACCTTTTGCTGCAATTACAGCTGTGATAAGCGCGGGGGTATGTCTCTATCAGTTTTCGCATGCGAGACTGACATTTTTGCCCATTCCTCCTTGCAAAACAGCTCGAGCTCAGTGAGGTTGGATGGAGAGCGTTTGTGAACAGCAGTTTTCCGTTCTTTCCACAGATTCTAGATTGGATTCAGGTCTGGACTTTGACTTGGCCATTCTAACACCTGGATATGTTTATTTGTGAACCATTCCATTGTAGATTTTGCTTTATGTTTTGGATCATTGTCTTGTTGGAAGACAAATCTCCGTCCCAGTCTCAGGTCTTTTGCAGACTCCATCAGGTTTTCTTCCAGAATGGTCCTGTATTTGGCTCCATCCATCTTCCCATCAATTTTAACCATCTTCCCTGTCCCTGCTGAAGAAAAGCAGGCCCAAACCATGATGCTGCCACCACCATGTTTGACAGTGGGGATGGTGTGTTCAGGGTGATGAGCTGTGTTGCTTTTACGCCAAACATAACGTTTTGCATTGTTGCCAAAAGTTCGATTTTGGTTTCATCTGACCACAGCACCTTCTTCCACATGTTTGGTGTGTCTCCCAGGTGGCTTGTCGGCAAACTTTAAACGACGACACTTTTTATGGATATCTTTAAGAAATGGCTTTCTTCGTGCCACTCTTCCATAAAGGCCAGATTTGTGCATTATCGACTGATTGTTGTCCTATGGACAGAGTCTCCCACCTCAGCTGTAGATCTCTGCAGTTCATCCAGAGTGATCATGGGCCTCTTGGCTGCATCTCTGATCAGTCTTCTCATTGTATGAGCTGAAAGTTTAGAGGGACGACGGGTCTTCGTAGATTTGTAGTGGTCTGATACTCCTTCCATTTCAATATTATCGCTTGCACAGTGCTCCTTGGGATGTTTAAAGCTTGGGAAATCTTTTTGTATCCAAATCCGGCTTTAAACTCTCCACAACAGTATCTCGGACCTGCCTGGTGTGTTCCTTGTTCTTCATGATGCTCTCTGCGCTTTAACGGACCTCTGAGACTATCACAGAGCAGGTGCATTTATACGGAGACTTGATTACACACAGCTGGATTCTATTTATCATCATTAGTCATTTAGGTCAACATTGGATCATTCAGAGATCCTCACTGAACTTCTGGAGAGAGTTTGCTGCACTGAAAGTAAAAAGGGGCTGAATAATTTTCGCACCCCACTTTTTCAGTTTTTATTTGTTAAAAAAGTTTGAAATAGCCAATGAATTTTGTTCCACTTCATAATTGCGACCCACTTGTTGTTGATTCTTCACAAAAAATTACAGTTTTATATCTTTATGTTTGAGGCCTGAAATGTGGCAAAAGGTCGAAACGTTCAAGGGGGCCGAATACTTTCGCAAGGCACTGTATATATACATACACACACACACACACACACAAACTCTCCTTTTTATTGTATCTGCTCTCAAAAAAAGACACTTCCTGAATGTAGTGGAGTCTGAACACAGCAGACAGCAGACAAAAGGCAAACATAATCAACAAGTAACATCAGTAGGCAATAATTGATTATGGTCTGTCGCTGCATCGAGGCAGAATCGCCCAGGTTCACATCGCGATGCATCAATGCAATGATTAATTTTAACACTCCTAGTAAAAACCCTGATTGAGACGCAGATTCTGAACGTGCTGTATACGTGTCCAAAGAATGCCTCTAAAACCTGAATAATACCAGAATATCATAATATATGTCTTAATCTGAGAAATGCTAAATTTGGAAAACAGGCCTTATTCTGAATATCTAAACGGAATATGCCGTTTACATGACCGGTATCAAATTCAGAATATTGTTATGTTCGGAATACATGTGGAATATGGAAGATGGAACAGTCCATCACTGTGTCAGACTCTAAAGTGACTGTACACCTGATGACAAGTTTGAATCTCATCTCTCTTTAATGCCTCCCCCCCCCAAAAAAAAAATAACCTGACGTTAACCATCTTGAACCGCAGCAGCAACATAATGATTCATATTCAGATCATTATTCCTAATACCTCTGAGTATTCTGGTAATATTTGATAATTGCAGCCGAGTGACCTTAGGACAAATGCCATTATGAGTTTGAAGGATCACGACTAATCTGAAAGATGTAATTCCCTCTGAATATATTCGGAAAGGCCGCACCGACTTGATAACGTGTCTGAACTCAAAGTTGTATTTATCCGCCGCTACTTGATATCTTTAAGATACTGCAATACAAATAAATTATTCATGTCAATTAGCTTTTCATCTTCCAAGATGCAAACTTGTGTGATCCCTTTAACAACTATTTATTTCATGCTGAAACAGAGCTCTCCCTGGAAGCCCACTGCTATCGCCCGAGGAAATGTCTTTTAAATAAAAGCATCAGAGCTTTGCATACCTACAATTTGCATATTAAAGGCACCGGGAGACAGATGATAGAGGAATTGGGCGAAGCAATCTAATCATCGCTCAACACTGACTGGAATGCCAAAGTCTTTTGGGTTTGGCCCTTCAGAGACGCGACGGCAGCAAAAGAAAACGTTCACAAATTGGCAAAAAATATCTTTTTAAGTTGTTATTGTCGGGTTTTGTTGAAGCTATGTCGTGCCGTGTCTTTCTCCGTGCTCTGCAGCGATTTTTGACAACTAAATTCCTGCAGCTGCACTTGAAAGTGACCAAAAGTGACCAAAACATTTAAGAAAAACTTAAAAAATGTCGTAAAAAGTGACAACGTGAACTTCTCTGATCTCCAAAACCCCTCCATTGCTGAAAAAAGTTGTGGGAGCAAAAAAATACAATTCGAAATGTAGAAAACAAAAATACAACTGTGAATTGTGCTCTACGGACAATTTCTGTTAAAATATACAGACATACAACTGTTAATACAGATATTTCTCAGAGTGTAGACAGTAAAGTGAATATCTTTGAGTTGTGGACAAAACAAGACGTGTGTGTGTGTGTGTGTGTGTGTGTGTGTGTGTGTGTGTGTGTGTGTGTGTGTGTGTGTGTGTGTGTCTGAGTGTGTGTGTGTGTGTGTGTGTGTGTGTCTGAGTGTGTGTGTGTGTGTGTGTGTGTGTGTGTGTGTCCGTGTGTGTCCTCTCCTCTCTTGCATCATGCTGATCACCTCTGATAGGCTGCTGCCCCGTGGCTACACATGTCCTGTTTAGGCGTGGACACCAAGACACCGGCTATAATATCGTGGGCAAAGACTCACAGCTCTGGGGCAGCGCTTCTTTTTATTGAAAAAGTTTGTCCCTTTTTGCAAAAGCTTTTGTCACCTTGCACAAAGTCAATTTTTACTGACCCCTTTAAACCCATCGGTGATAAATGTGGCGTTCAACGTTAAAATTCGGGGCTTTGCCTAAACCTAAGGGGGGGGGGCATGCTCCCTTTACGGTAGCTACATGAAATATTTTGCATGTCCCCCGGTGTACCTACAGTATAAAAGCTGTAAATGTTACATAAATCCGTAGAATAACAGTAAAGGTATACATCAACAGTGTGTCCTGTAATTAAATGGAAAGTTTCTGTTTATTTTTGGTTTACCTACAGTAAATGAAATCACATTCTAGGGACTATTTCTGTTAGAATATACAGTCTTTCAGTTAGTTATATTTTATTTCTGTCATGCCAAACATTTGGCCCCTCCCATAAGGAATTACAAGTCACCCCCAGTCTATTTAACAGACATCTTCCAGTCTTGCATATACAAATCATGTGGAGAAATACATAAATAACAGAGAAAAAAATGAAATAAGTGAAGAAAAAAAGTATGATAAAAGACCAAAACCGTATATACCAGTCATGTCCAAAGTCCGGCCCGGGGGCCAATCACGGCCCGTGGCCCGATATCATCCGGCTCGCAGCCTCGGTTTATGAACAACAGGAGCAAGAGTCATGTGGTGTAAACTTCGTATTACTCATAATAAGTCATGTTTAAAATGAACATGAGGTTAAGATATTTCTTATCTTCAATTTGAAGGTATTCCATACAGTATGTTCGGTTATCTGACTACAGAAGTAAAAGTAAGGCAGAATTGCTTTATTGGTTTTTAGATTTGTTGGCGTAGATTTAGGTACATTTCCATTTAAAAAAAATTAAATGATAATTGTAACAATGAAATACATCAGTGCATTTGTATTTAACTTTTATTGTTAAAAAAAAATGTCAGAAGGGACCATTGGCCCCCAGGCATCTTCACATTATCAAATCTGACACTCTCTAGTTTGGACACCCGTGGTATATACAGACAAATATCTACAGATCATCTCGGTAAAGAGCTTTTTTTTTCTCTGCTCCCAGGCTCTCTCAAGTTAACAGGCTAATTTATGTTTCACATGTGAACAGCCATCTCATACTGTTAACACACAGCTAGGACTCTAGAGCAGAGAGTGTGCAGCTCTGAGTGGACACCGAGTGCTGCGAAGTTCAGAGCAGTAAACTTCTCAGCCAGCGTCACTCTGACTCCGTGTGATTTGTTTGCCCTGTGGCTACCAGCGTCCTGGATCGGCCGAGACAGACAGGACGAGAGCTTGCCCCTGAGTCCATCCAGCCCCTCTCACCGCTAACGGGTCACATCACACACGCCGGTGTCACTCGCATGTCCGTTCACTTCGGACCTGACCCACTTCAGCCAGTCCGACCTACACCACCATCCCCATCCCCATCATCATCATCCCCATCCCCATCAGCATCCTCCCTGCCTCGGCCAATCGGCCCTGACACCCTGCAATCTGAGCCACGCAGCTATTTAAAGCCTTCAGACCCGATCAGAGGCAGCGCCATACCCTCGCACCCACATCGTCACCGACAGCAGATTGACGCTCGGCAAGATCACGCAAATGAGGGCGGCGGGGGTGTTTATGAGAGACGGATCGTTGTAATGAAGAAAACTTCTGACAAACTTCTCAGTACACTCTAAGAAATAATAAATCTGTGTATTAACCATAGACTGTATATTAATGCACAGAGCATGTGTGACGTCACCCATTGGTTTGTGGAGATCTGCTGTGAGTCGTCAAAGTTTGCCGTTACGGGCGCAGCCATCCTGGTTGGGATGTGACGATTTTAGACGAGAGGGAGGAGAGAGGGAGGAGCTGCTTACACTCTACGCTACGTTACACACTTTCGCTGGCAATCACATCATAGCCACACCCTAAAACACCCCGTTTTATCACCGATTTTAAAATTCAAAAAATTAAGATCATTCTGTGTTGCAGAAGACTTAAAACTAGCGATTGAGACCATAAACTCATTATGAAAATGTTTACTGAGGTCATAAATCAAGTGAGAAGTCCTTTTGCAACCGCATGTGTCTCCCCCTGCTGGAATTCAAGTAGAATGCAGGTTTAAGGCACTTACGCATTTGCAGCACTTCGCCGAACCGGATGAGTCTGTATATTTTAACAGAAATTCTCCATAGAAGTGATTTACAGTTGTTCTTTTGTTCTTTACATTTCGAATGTCTGCCGCGGAGGTTGGTTTTGGGAAATTATAGAAGTCCACGTTGTCACTTTTTCCGACGTTTGTCACTTTTCGTGATGTTTTTGTCCCCTTTCTTGACCTTTTCAAAGCTTTGTTGACATTTTCTTTACACCTTTTTTAAGCTTTTTCCGATGTTGTATGTTCCTTTTAGGACCTCTTTCCAACATTTCTATCAGTTTTTTTCCCGCCTTTTTCAACATTTTTGAAGCATTTTCTGATGTTTCGGTTGCCTTTTTTTAACGTCGCATTTTCCGACATTTGGGAAGTTTTCTCCCAACATTTTCAGAAGTTTATAACTGAGCAGCTTGGTATTAGAGAATATTAAATAACGGAAACTGTTCTGTATTTTAACTGTAGCTAAAAATATAATTTGTCTTTTTAATTTTTTTTTAGTGCTCAATTACCTATTTTTGAGGGGGGAATAAACTTCAATATTTCGCCGTGAAAGCATGAACTGTCCTCTGGAGGACATCCACCAGACCAGCGGGCCCCTGTGGATTGTTGTCGGCAGCGGCAGGCAAGGGAGGCGGGGAGGAAGTAGAAGGATGCCGGTCGGGGCTGCTGGCCTGGCTAAGGAAACTATCACGCAATTCGCCACTGCAGAGACGCATATTCACCAACGACAGCACACTAAATGGATATATATGCTACAAATACACATGGAACTGCTGCGTGATGATTATTACCAAAGCCTGGCTGAACACACTCACTCATCCCAGATGGCAGCTAGTAGCTAAGAGGGTAGGTGAATTTAAACAATGGCTAAGTTGCTAAACGCATCTTGTTGTCATGTAAGGGCCCTGTTCATGTTGCACAGACATTTTAATTGCATTTTGTGTCTGTTAAGAGGCACAAAGACACTCTTTATCTTATGCCCCCATAACTGCCGTTTTAGCAGAGTGGGAGCTCTCCGCATTAGCTGCAGCAGCTCCGTGTTGCTAGCACCGATTTGGCTCGTTTTTTTTGCTATCGACAGTACTCATATACATATAGCGATCAAGATTAACGTAAAAATTGCCCGGAGTTCTCCTTTAATGGGGTTGGGACCATCAGTTGTGTTGTGCAGAAGTCAGGTTGATACACAGCCGACAGCCCTATTTGACAACTGTTAGAATTCATATTATGGCAAGAACCAATCAGCTAAGTAAAGAGAAACGAGTGGCCATCATTACTTTAACAAATGAAGGTCAGTCAGTCTGGAAAATTGTTTAGTCACCAGCCTCAGAAATCCCAAGTTAACAGCAGCTCAGATTAGAGACCAGATGAATGCCACACAGAGTTCTAGCAGCAGACACATCTCTAGAACAACTGTTAAGAGGAGACTGCGCGAATCAGGCCTTCATGGTCAAGTAGCTGCTAGGAAACCACTGCTAAGGAGAGGCAACAAGCAGAAGAGACTTGTTTGGGCCAAGAAACACAAGGAATGGACATTAGACCAGTGGAAATCTGTGCTTTGGTCTGATGAGTCCAAATTTGAGATCTTTGGTTCCAACCGCCGTGTCTTTGTGCGACGCAGAAAAGGTGAACGGATGGATTCTACATGCCTGGTTCCCACCGTGAAGCATGGAGGAGGAGGTGTGACGGTGTGGGGGTGCTTTGCTGGTGACACTGTTGGGGATTCAAAATTGAAGGCATACTGAACCAGCATGGCTACCACAGCATCCTGCAACGACATGCCATCCCATCCGGTTTGCATTTAGTTGGACCATCATTTATGTTTCAACAGGACAATGACCCCAAACACACCTCCAGGCTGTGTAAGGGCTATTTGACCAAGAAGGAGAGTGATTGAGTGCTGCGCCAGATGACTTGGCCTCCACAGTCACCGGACCTGGACCCAATCGAGATGGTTTGGGGTGAGCTGGACTGCAGAGTGAAGGCAAAAGGGCCAACAAGTGCTAAGCATCTCTGGGAACTCCTTCAAGACTGTTGGAAAACCATTTCAGGTGACTACCTCTTGAAGCTCATCAAGAGAATGCCAAGAGTGTGCAAAGCAGTAATCAGAGCAAAGGGTGGCTACTTTGAAGAAACTAGAATATAAGACATGTTTTCAGTTATTTCACACTTTTTTGTTAAGTACATAATTCCATATGTGTTCATTAATAGTTTTGATGCCTTCAGTGAGAATCTACAATGTAAATAGTCATGAAAATAAAGAAAACGCATTGAATGAGAAGGTGTGTCCAAACTTTTGGCCTGTACTGTACGTATAAGAAAAATGTATCTTACTTTCTTGAGATGTCTAAATTAATTAATAAACAAATTTTGTATGTGTTTGATGTGCTACAAGTGCATGGTCGACAGGAGGGTTAAGAATGAAAAAGAAATTGGAGGGAAGGAAACCATGTTGTGAAAGAAAGAAAACCGCTCCGGATGAAGTGATGTCTTCCTCCATGTCGTTGTCGCGTCTCGTGTGGCACGTTGGCGCGGCGTCCTGGCTGTGTGTTTGCGAGTGAGGTCCGAATGGCGTCGCAGACTTTCCTCAGCACACATGGCCGCCCGCGTCCTGCGCAGCTTCGGATGCCACCCTCACCCCTCGCCGCCGCCCTCCACAGATCCATTTAGAGCCTCTTTTTTCTGGAAGGTACCACCTCGCTTCGCCCAGGGGACAAATGTGAAGCGTTACAGTCAGACCGGCTTTGTTACAAACACTACGCTCTCACTGCTAGCACACCGGCTGGGCCCTGCTGATAGCTAGGGCCACTGCCAAGGTGGGCCCGGACACACACACACACACTCCTCCAAGCTGCCCGAACACACACTCCTCCAAGCTGCCCGAACACAAACACACACACACACACACACACACACACACACACACACACACACACACACACACACACACACACACACACACACACACACACACACAAGACTGAATGGAGATATGCAGGAGGAAGCCAAGTACATGTCGACCCTAACAAGAACACGGCTTTTAAAAAATCTGATGTGATGTCACGGTTAAATGTGATTTTTTTTTCTAAATAAAAATTAGGAATTATACAGCGAATATGGGAGCATGTACAAAAGCACGCAGGTATTCAAGCAGATCTGGCCCGAGAACTCAATTTGGTGCCACGTTTTCGAACGACGGGAGCTAATTTTAATTATCAGCTCAGGTCTAATAGGATTCACAAGCATGTATGTAAAAGAACAAATATTGCCAAAAGCAACTACAATGATTAACTTAATAATTAACAATAACTAATCGTTTAGAAAGAATATAACAATGGAATAGGTCCACAGAGATAAGACCAGGAGATGGAGATAAAACAGAGGAATATAAAAGTAGAACTGCAGAACTTGGGGTGCGTTTAAATTTAAAGTAAGATATTTTTTAAATACACAAATTGACACAATGATGCAAAGCAGATGCTTTCTTTTTTTTTTTTGCTTTATTCCAGTACAAATTCAACAATCTGCCTCATGAGTTACTTAAATTAAAAAAAGAATTTAGTGCAGAAAAGAGTCAGACTTGAGATTGTATTGAGATGATGCTGGATTCATTCAAATGTTCCAGGAGCATTTTGTGCGATTTCCACTTCCTGTAGTAGTTTACCAATTACCTTTAAGCCTTTCGAACAGCAAGGACTTCTCTCTGCATTCTTTACGTTTATATTTGATGCACTTGTTGCTTGGCAGATATACTGTTTCTCCCTCCCCGAGCCAAATTTCACATTTAGTTGTAAAAGAACGGAGAGGAAAAATGTTTTTTCGAGCCTTTCAGCCTTTTGAAAAAGCTTCAGAAGGTGAATTTGGAGCCCGGGCATCGGAGATCGGTGGTAATCAGAAGCGGGTTTTTGTAGGGAAAGAAAAAAGAAACAGAAAAACACCCACACAAGTTCACATGGCTCTCCCCTTCCCCCTGCCTTCCTGTGCAAATTTGGACATGATTACAAGTGAGAAAAGCCGAGGGGGGTCTGGCTTCATGGCGGAGATGGAACACACCGCGAGTGTGTGTTTATGTGCATGCATAGCCTAGTTTTGCATGCGAGTGTGGGAGAGGGAGGAAAAAAGTCCCCCCCTCCCCCCCTGCACACACATTCACGTGCACTTCAGCCACACAGAACCTACAGTCCCGGCAACGCGAAATTCCAAGTAGATTTAATATGCACAGTTGCACAAATGGCATGACTCGGAAAGCTTCCAAAACCTCTCTTTCTGAGGTGAAAAACCTCCCGTAAGTACTTTAACAATGGCATTTTGCTGGTTTAACATACCAGTTATGAGTGAATAATACTTTCTGGTGAGTCTTTGATCTAGAAAAAAGCAAAGCAAACCTACATTTTGTACAGATTAAGGGTTGTTCAAAGCTGCAGAATGACGGCAGTTTCTTTTTTTTTTATCCCCCTTTTTCCCCTCCAACTCTTAAGTCGCCTGAGAGGAGATTCATTACACTTCAAAAAGTGCTGGCCCTCGCTGTAAAAACCAATCATTAAATAAAAACTCAGGGAAGAAATACACCTAATTACGGGCAGATAAATGCACATCATTCTCCTGTCCTCCCCCCCCCCTCTCCTGTAGAGCTCAGAAATGCATGTTGTCAACCTTTTTTGGGGGATTAAAACGTACAACAGCTCAAGCACTTTTCACTTTACGTGTCGAGGTTTCACCGGCTTGAAGAGGAGAGAATTCTTCTTTTATTTTTTTACAATAAAGCTAATTCCACGAAGGACAGCAGTTGCAGTGGAGTGCGTGGAGGCGTCTGGAGTAGCGGCACAGCCCGAGTCTTTGCAACACAGACGGTGACACCCGGCCGACTCATCTCATGCATTTATGAATTTACTACTAGCGTGTCATTATGGGTGAATGCTGTCAGCGATACAACTGCGAGAGAGTGGGAGGTTCCACATTCTTCATTTACATGTTGACAAGCTAGCTGTTCAAGCATTCTTTCAACTCACTGGAAGGAATAATAGGTACTGAATTCAAGACTTTTTAGGCACCGACGAATTGCATCTAAAGTATCGAGTATCGAAAAATGCCTCGTCATTCAATACCAAACAATACCTAATGTCATCAGCTTCAGTGAGCCAATAAGCATGCAGCATGAGGCTACATTGATTTGAGCCAAAAGTGATCTCCGTGCACACAAACTAACAAGCCTAAATCTCATATCTTATCAACATTACTGGGCATAAACAAGAGGCAACATTGAGACTACGCCCGATGCTGGTAGTTGCCATGGTATCAGTAGCTTTAAGTCTCAGAGAACAAGACGTCGTGACCGATAAGACCCAATCAGGAGGAGAAACGTTGGAGTCAGTGTCGGCGTTGCCAAAGGTCTCCGTTTGCGGCCGTTGAGATGGCAACACAACCCCGCAGATTCCAAACCAAAACGGGTCAGAAGTGTTTCCAAATGTCTCTGCGTTAGGGGCTCGGAAACACCAGAGCAGGGGGAATGAGAGGGAGAAACGCCAGAGCAGGGGGAAACGCTAGAGCAGGGGGAATGAGAGGGAGAAACACCAGAGCAGGGGGAAACGCTAGAGCAGGGGGAATGAGAGGGAGAAACACCAGAGCAGGGGAGAATGGGGAAACACCAGAGCAGGGGAAAGAGGGAGAAACACCAGAGCAGGGGGGAATGAGAGGGGGAAACACCAGAGCAGGGGAATGAGAGGGGGAAACACCAGAGCAGGGGGAATGAGAGGGGGAAACACCAGAGCAGGGGGAATGAGAGGGGAAACACCAGAGCAGTGGGAATGAGAGGGAGAAACACCAGAGCAGGGGGAATGAGAGGGGGAAACACCAGAGCAGGGGGAATGAGAGGGAGAAACACCAGAGCAGTGGGAATGAGAGGGAGAAACACCAGAGCAGGGGGAATGAGAGGGGGAAACACCAGAGCAGTGGGAATGAGAGGGGGAAACACCAGAGCAGGGGGAATGAGAAGGGGAAACGCCAGAGAAGGGGGAATGAGAAAGGGAAACGCCAGAGCAGGGGGAATGAGAGGGGGAAACGTAGCAGAAGATTAAACTTTTTTTAAACCAAAAACCTAGCAATGTAAATGTAGCCTGAGCGTGTGTACATGGGGCGCACACTCTACCAGCTGAGCTGCCCAGGCTCACCTATAAGAGAGAAAATCGCAGGGAAAGTAAACCTGTTTTGATGCACCTTTCACCCGGGGACCAACTCTCTGCACATTGGCTCCCCAGACATGAGGTCTGTAGTCGGACCGGTCGCCAAAACCGGGACAGGGGTTGGAGCATTTCAAGCTCGATTGTTTTCCAATTGAAACTGTGTCTGAAACCGATCTCATTGTGCTCTTTTCTCACCAAACAACAACAACCAGCTGAATATCACATTACCGATTTCATCCATGGACCATTAACCCCCGGAACTCCTAAAAGTTCCCTCACCCATCACTCCTATCCCACATGCTCATTTTCTTAAGATATTAGGCAATTTAATTACAGTTAAGAGCATTAAGGAGCAGTTTTAAGTATAATTTGCAGTTCATGAACTGTTTTTGAAAATTACTCTTAATATAATTAACTTCTGTCATTAGGCCTAATCCCTGCAGGCTACAGAGGCAATGCTTCCTTTAAGAAATTACATACATGTAACGCTACATTCATTCCTTTTCAACGGGAAGGTTGGACTGCGAAGGTTCGCCTCCTCAATGGAGTAATTATCTATTTCCAGCGAGAGAGTACAAAACAGTGCTAAGTCCATTAACGGCCGGGAGTCTCTCTAGCATGAATAATCATAAACCAACCCCCAAAAAAAGTAATTGGCCTGTTCAGAAGACAAAAATACACAGAGACAAAAGACACATTTGAAGTTCATTTTCTTGAGAATTTAGGGGGGAAACGCCAGAAAAAGGGGAGGGCAAAGGGCAAGAAATCATGGATTTTTTATGACCACATTAACCCTGCGTTGAATTGCACTGTCTGTTCATTCTCTGGTGAAGTATACCACTTAATTAGAGCAGATATTTCCTTGTCGAAAATAGTGGGGGCCAACGTCTAATTAAATCAAAAGGGACAGTGGCGTATTAGTGATGGGAACGCCCAGGCAGCCATCCACCATCGGCCACGATGCCTTCATAAAAAATGCATGCTGCTCCCCGAGAAGAAAGCTCTAATTTACAAAAAAAAAAAAGAAAGAAAGGAAGGAAGAGGCTGAAAATTCATTCGGGGCGGAGGGGTTTCTCTGCGGGGCGAGCCTCGCACCTTGACGGTTAGTGATGGTTTGCTTAACGTCTCCTCTGATGAGGTTAAGGACGTGTCACTTTGTCTTTGGCCGAGCTTTAATCAGGCTCCAGCCGGCCCCTCTGGCACGAGCCGAGGCTTCGCCGGCGCGTAACTGACCGCTGATTTAGAATGATATGATTACACCTACACCGGCATGCTGCGCTGCACTGTGAATTAGCCTCCCCCTCTCTAGAAAATGTGTAATGAGCGATGTTCCCTGCACCCAGCTGGGGCCCCGCGGACTCAGCCATGAGCTGGCATCCTAATCAGCCGTCAGCCCCCCAAAAAAAAGCTGCTGTTGCCGGCGCATTAGAATCTGTGTTTGTGCATATCGAAAGATATCCACAAACTGCATTGGCTAAACATATAACTTCGGAAATTTATCCTCAAAGGAAAGGGGGGGGGAGAACAGATGGACAGACTAACAGACTGACAGAGAGCATTTCCTTTGAGTCTTGAAGGAAATCACTGTCATCACGTGAAAGCTTTTTGCAACTAGTAGGTTGAGTGTGTTTCATCTGACGGGTTCAGTGCTTCTCTGTGAGTGGAGCAGCAGGAACGTCAGACTCGATTCTCTACATTATCGGAAAAAAATATAGAAAACAGGACAGGTTTTGGCACCTCTAAGCAGAGAAAAAACACCAAGAAATGATCACTTGGCTTATCAAGTTTTTTTGCATTTACCTGGTGTGTGTGTCAGTGTTACTTTGTGGTGGCCAGGACTCAGTCGGTCGCCACGTTCTTCTTCTGCAGAGAGATACTCCATTCTCTTAGCACTGATGAACACAAATAACCAGAGGAGGAAAGCTGATCAGAGCAAAGCAAGAATCTAAGACATGACATTTTCACACTAGAAAGACAAGAAGGAAGACATTTTACTCTTACAAAAACATGCCCTGGTCTTCAACAGGTTACAACAGACATTTGGAAGCTTCCTGCCATTTTATATTCATCCTATCAGTACAGGAAAACAACTTTGCACATATACAACGTGAGACAGGTGCATCGGAGGGGGGGGGGGGGGGACAAGCAGGTCAAAAGTTGCAAAGAAAACTCACACATACTGTCTAACTTGCAAAAAATATATAAAGTTTAAAAGTAGGCAGCATTCAGGTACTAGAGCATCTTCAGGTAAATGGTGTTGCATCCTGAGAAGCCATCTTTTGTAGGAGGGGACTGGTTTTTTTGTGCACCAATCAACAACTTCCACATGGAATTCAGGCATAAATACATAAAATTCTTTCACATATCCATTACTATAGATGGAGTTTAAACTTAAATACAACACCCTCTATAGCACGTGACCAACTCAAGGCCCGTGGGCCAAATCCGGCCCCTTGCAGATTTTGATCCGGCCCACAATAATTTAGGTTCACAACACATTTTGGCCCACCTAGTTTTTGGGGCGCTTTTTTTTTTCTATGATGGCTGAGGAAGTTTTTTAACTGACTCTTTTAGGGATTTATGTCAACCAAAGTGTTAGTGAGAAGACTATATGAGACATGCAGTAATACAGTCAAAGGTGTTTGACTTTTTCCCGATTAAATAAAGCATGTCAAACTAAACGTGTCTGGCCCTTATTGTGATTCATGTTTTCCAGTGTGGGTTTTAGTGAAGTTACACTGATCTCATAAAGTGGCACATTATGACACGCCAATTTGTATGCCATTTTTGCGTGTTATAAAGACGCATAATCTCTTTTTAGCGTGTTTATCAACGCCGTTCAGCCGCCATTGACCTACATTACGTATGAATTTACGCCGTAGGGAGTAGTATGAAAGGACGTAAGTCTGCGGGGGCTGGTTGGGGTGGTGGATGGGTAAAACACAGGACTTTCACCCAGGAGAGCTGGGATTGCGTCCCGCGTGTGGTATTTTTCAAACAGTTTTTTTTTTCTTCCTTTTTAAAAAACCTTCCTCAATGTTTCTTTCCTAAACCCAAACCATTTTTTTTCCTAAGCGTGTGACATTGGTCACCGTCGTGTTTTTGTGTTACTAAAGCCTTTCCCAATGTTCCTCTCCTAAACCCAACCTATTATTTTATTTTTACACGCGTGTGACTTTGTTCTTGTGATAGCACGGCACGTTCTTGCGAGAAGACGCAGATAAGAGGCTTTAGGAAAGTGGCGTGTGTGTTTACGCAAAGTCATGATGCCACGTTAGAAGTTAAGTTTGACACCCCTGCTCCACAGTAACCATAATGTAAATCATTTACATACTTAACATAATTTTTTGTGTGAGTTAATTATACAGAAATGGAAATCAATCTACTATAGATTGCTCCGATATGATATATATTATGTTATTATGTTATATATATTATTATAGAGTGTTGTATTTTAGTTTAACTCCATCTATAGTAATGGATATGTGAATAAATGTTATGAGTTTATGCCTGATTTCATGTGGAAGTTGTTGATTGGTGCACAAAAAAAACCAAAAAAAAAACAGGCCCCTCCTACAAAAGATGGCTTCTCAGGATATAACACCATTGGACTGAAGATGGTCTAGTACCCAAATGTTTAAATGTCCATTTAAAGAACAAACGAAGGGATTGGAGGATGCAACATATAAAAAAGGATGCCAGTCAAAAGATTAACAATTAACCAACAAGCTTTATTAAATAATGCAAAAATATTCCCAAAAGTAGCAAACAAAGAGAAACAAAAAAGGGACTGGAGACCCCAGCCAAAAACAAGAGATGGGAACACGCTGGACCAACCTCGCAGTGGGCAGTCGCTCCCTGCAGCTCCCCCCGTCTCCCCCTTAATTACCTTAAGTGTAAACTAATCCTAGAACAAACAAAAGAGATGAGTAACTGAACTAACCTCCAGCCCAAACTAACAAGAAAGTAAAAGAACAAAAGTCCAGCACCTTGGATGGATGCACAGAAGTCAGGAAACACAAACCTGCTGGGGAGGAAACTCCTCACTAGTGTGCTGCTGGTGTGCTCTCCATGTGCCTCTGTCCCTTCACTCTCTGCATTCTTATCACCTCCCCCACTCTACCTGAGCACTGATTACACTCAGGTGTGCAACCGGCTGAGGGAGGAGGGCAGAACGAGGGACAGAGAGACAGAGGGAAAAACATCTCACACACACACACACACACACACACACACACACACACACACACACACACACACCAGAGTTTTCTTTGCAATCTTCAACATATCAAAAAGTAAATGTGGGGAGCAACTGGGATTATAGAATTGATTCTAACCATGTGTTATGATACTATGATGAAACCTGTTGGACCACTGAGGGTAACATTTCTAATACTCACACGTCCCCCTCAGTGAGTGTGTGTTCTTTATTCCCACAGTTTCTGATCACGTTGACAAACTGGACTAGAATCCATTGGGGGGGGGGGGAACAAAAAATAAAAATCAAACTTTATTTAAATGATCAATTATTGCAAAGCGTCAGCCAGCAGGGGGCTCATCAACAGGAACTATGTGAAAGGCTCATTGGCTTCTGGCCAAGCTTGAAAAATTGATGCAAATATGTCCTCAATGCTCATTTAAAGCCTTTCAGTTATTCTGGCTGATTAGACTCTTTTCCGGAGCTCATTAGGTCACAAATTCTTTCTACCAATAAGGATGACAAAGGTGTCATTTGTCCCGCCCTAATACATGCAACGACACTAACAGTGGACTCAGGAAGATGTCAATCACTCAGTCTAACCACACCCACACAGTCCTGGAAAAGGTCCAATCAGCCATATTAACTGAAAACACCTGTGAGGGTGTTCAAGGCCTTTAAACGGTTGAATAATGAGATTCCATTTACACTAAAAGGAGACTCACACTGGGGCTAAAATGTTAACTCACATTAAAATGCATTCTTGAATCTATCGTTATGTTGCTTTACTTTGGGTCTATTTTTAACTGCTAAACACTTACCTGAGTAGAATTTTACAGCAGCAGAGTGCACAGTTAAAGAGTTTTTTTTTTCATTTTTTGTCAGCAATATAATTTATATTGTTTAAACAGGGACAATGCACAAGTTAACCCGAACCCTTGTATAAGAACAAGGAGAGATGCATTGTACCAGGGTTTGAATACACCTATGCTTTTCCTACTATGACACGTCAACATGTCTGCTGTGGGAAAACTCTATTGTGCATGCTGACTCACTGAAATAGCTTACTGGGACACTTGATGGAATCGTTAAGGTTATCAATTTCAGCTGTGCTTTTCCTATTACGAAAAGTCAAAATGTCTGCTGTGAAAAAAGGTCCTTCATACCCACTTCCTAAAACCAGTTTTCCAAATTCTGACCCAGTATTTCCACAGAATTTAAAAAATAATTGTTAAATTATGTTGCAATAGGCCATTGTTTTGAATAGTACTATTTATTTTGAGCTGTATGCTATCATCTTCCATAGTCGTTTACTATTCCCTTTTGCTTCTCTGATGATGTCAAGGAAAAAGGATGCTTTAACCTTTCTAAGCTGCATTGTGACCTTATTTCTCAGACCTTTATAAATTAGATGATCACTAGTTAAACCCGATTTTAGAAACCTTTTTAGAGCTTTTTTCATTAGTTCCCAGAGATTACTATTAAACCAAGGCAAGCTATACATGTTATTTCATGTTATGTCAACAAAAACAAATATTTTTGTCCAAAGGGAATTGAAACATTGCCTTGTTCTGACTATTATAATTGCAAGTTGTTGATATTAGTTGTTATAGAAACTTTGGAATTAGTTAGAGGGACAAATTATTTCTGTACACTCAACTATGAATTGGCCGCACAATCCAGAAAGAGTTGTTAAAACTCAAAACAGTTCATGCAATGAATGAGTGAATGCAGTTCACTCGTTATTTTAAGTTGATACAACTTAGCACTTTTTACAGTGTGGCTTTTTTCTCTATTTATTTCCCCCTCCCAGATCTCTGCAGGAGCGTGGCTTTTTTTTTTCTTTTTCTTTTTTTTTACCATCGCCATGCCATACCATGACACGGCTGTGCCAAACCTGGTGTTTCGGTGGGAGCGAGAGCATAAAACCATAAATGCAAATTAATAAAATTCCACGCATGGGTCTTTGCAGAGCTGTCCAACATCACCACGGTGCACCAAACACCCCCCTCGGACGGCGAGAGCATTGTTGTCTTTGTGACGCTCCGCAGCTGCTACATTCACTGGAAGAGGCGGCGATGGCACTCTCAGACTCACACTGTCACCTCTGGTTCACATGCCACTCTCATATACAAATAATAAGTCACAATGTATATTTGGAACGGTTTCTGCGTACGGTTCACTTCTTTATAGATTTTTCTTTCCTTCTCCCCCTACACCTAGAGAGCCCCATTCTCTTCTGGGCACTCTGGGAAACGTAGGAAAATCACTACAGTAACATTTCATCAAATCAGAAAATAATAGTGCTTTCAAAGATATTTTCTGGGGGCTTTTCCACCTTTAATTGACAGCACAGCTAGGTGAGAAAGGGGAGAGAGGGGAAATTGTCACAGGTTGGATTCGTACCCTGAACCCCTGCATCGAGGCATAAACCTCTAATTATATGTGCTCCTGCACTACTCGCTGAGCCAACCCGGCCACATAATAGTGCTTTTAAAACTCATTTTAATGGCTTCGCTCTGCAAAACCTACACATGTAATAGGTCACAGTGTACAGTATATTTGAACGTTTTCTGTGTACGGTCACTTGGCGGAAAAACAAAAGAAACAATGTTGTAACCGAGGAGAGCGGTCAGGGTTCTAATCCACCAATGACTAATCAAATATTGCCATAGGTTCCCCACAAATGATAAAATACGGATTTTTTTTTTAAAATTTTGACTGGAAGGGCAATTTATTTAACAAACAGGTTTTGGGCAACTTTATTAAACACCATAAAAACTCAAGCGATGATAAATAAAAAACAAAATGCTAATGCCAACCGTGCCAGGGTTTAATAAACTAATAACCCTTCACCCAGAGAGCCCCAACTGTCTTCTTGGTACTCTGAGAAACATATCATTTCATCAGAAAATAATACTGCTTTAAAATTCAATCGTTTCAATTACATTTTAATAATTAGCTTTTACTTCATTGTTGACCTTCTTTGTATGATATGATATATGATTCCTTTCACCTGTCCTACCTTTGGCTCATTGCTTTTTTTGTTTGTGCTTTTGGGAAGCCTTCTGAATCCGCTCCAGTGAAATGGCACAAAAATAAAGACTGAGATTCTCCTTTCAAGAGAGACGGCTCATCTTAGAGCAAACAGAGACATCCTTGTGTCCCTGGAATATTTATACATAATGATGCTAGGCAAAGCAATAAGTGCCAGGCAGAGGAAGAAAAAAACAAACAAAAAAGAGGAGACAGAGTCCAAAAGTAATGCAGTAACGTCCCGACATTAGGGCGAGGATGAGTGTCTTTTATCGTCATCTTCTTCTTCCTCTCCTTTTTCTTTTTCTTTTCCCCCCCTCCTCTGTAGCACCGCTGGCACCGGGCTGCACCACCTGCTCCAGGGCTCTTTTCGCTCCGGCCAGAATGAACAGCTGGCTGCTCTTCTGACGCTCTGATTGGCTAATCCCTGCTGGTCACTTGCGCCTTTCCCTGCCTGCATGTCATTGAACTTTCTCTCGCCGAGTGCCAGGTCCGAGGAGTGCTCTCTCTCTCTCTCTCTCTCTCTCTCTCGTCTTTGCCCAGGCCCGTCCTTCATGTGCCCTGCGAAATGGCCCGGGTGGCATATGGGGATATGTAAATAATTTAATGAGGTCAAAAGTGTGAGTGTCTCCTCTACTTTTCCCCTCATCATCCAAACCCTCCTCCCATGGCATCATGGATAATAAAAGAACGTTCACACTAACAATATATGGGTCCAATATCGACTTGTAATGGCGGGCTTTAAATATGATTGCCCCCTTCCAAACTTGAACCACACATTGTATGGCAACTGTGTACTTTGTTGAAATTTTGAGGCCAGTTTAGAAGTAGAAACATTAAACTCGCTGTAGAGCACTTGTTGCTGTAAGAAATATGTGTATTATTTCTGTTCTGTTTCCTATTATCTGAAAACTGTGTACAGCAAGGTTTTCTCTGTTGAAGTTTGAGGCAAGTTTGTGAGTGTGTTGCACTTTATTTTTATATGGTTCTATGAAAAAAAATCTCCCCAGCCCTTGTCACATGACCAATGATTGTTTCCATGATCACTATCCAAATATTTGCCTTAAAAGCCTGATAGAAAATGTGTTTTGGATACACAATTTGTTGAAAATAAAACAAGTGAAATGAATAATGAATGTGATGTTTTATTTAACAGAATAGCATTGTATTGTTCTATCCTATCCAATAGGTCCCATTATTTCTAAGCACATTTTCTCTGCTGTATTCTGATAAAAATGCCCTGGGTCTCCTCCAGACTGATTATTGGTCCCAGAGGCACCGTGGCTCCGTCCGGCGCTTAGCACCGCCCAGGACGATTGTGATTGGTTTAAAGAAAGGCCAATAAACCAGAGAACGTTTTTTTCTTCTCCCACGCCAGAATGCTGTGTGGACTAACCAGACCTTCCTTTGCGGCGCTGAGGAGGAAGGTCTGGCAATGAATGATTGACTGCTGGAACTTCAATTCCCAGAAATCCTGTGAGGTGACGACCTGTCCAATCTGCGATTGGGAAGGGACGAGAACAGGAAATGCTCTTTGAGAGTTTGGGGGTTTAGCCTGTGAGAGACACCTGGTAGGCTCCCCCTTTAGCTTCTGTATGGAACGCACCGGGCAGAGCAGGAGCTCGACCAGGGTGCTGTAAGATCACGTAGTATGAAGAGAGACAACAGTACAGAGTAGTATGTAGAGAGACAACAGTAGAGAGTAGTATGTAGAGAGACAACAGTAGAGAGTAGTATGTAGAGAGACAGCAGTAGAGAGTAGTATGTAGAGAGACAACAGTAGAGAGTAGTATGTAGAGAGACAGCAGTAGAGAGTAGTATTTAGAGAGACAACAGTAGAGAGTAGTATGTAGAGAGACAACAGTAGAGAGTAGTATGTAGAGAGACAACAGTAGAGAGTAGTATGTAGAGAGACAGCAGTAGAGAGTAGTATTTAGAGAGACAACAGTAGAGAGTAGTATGTAGAGAGACAGCAGTAGAGAGTAGTATTTAGAGAGACAACAGTAGAGAGTAGTATGTAGAGAGACAACAGTAGAGAGTAGTATGTAGAGAGTAGTATGTAGAGAGACAACAGTAGAGAGTACTATGTAGAGAGACAACAGTAGAGAGTAGTATGTAGAGAGTAGTATGTAGAGAGACAACAGTAGAGAGTACTATGTAGAGAGACAACAGTAGAGAGTAGTATGTAGAGAGTAGTATGTAGAGAGACAACAGTAGAGAGTAGTATGTAGAGAGAGAGTAGTATGTAGAGAGACAACAGTAGAGAGTGAGTATGTAGAGAGACAACAGTAGAGAGTGGTATTGAGAGACAACAGTGAGAGTAGTATTTAGAGAGACAACAGTAGAGAGGTAGTATGTAGAGAGACAACAGTGAGAGTAGTATGTAGAGACAACAGTGAGAGGTGAGTATGTAGAGAGACAACAGTAGAGAGTGGTATGTAGAGAGACAACAGTAGAGAGTGGTATGTAGAGACAACAGTAGAGTAGTATGTAGAGAGACAACAGTAGAGAGTGGTATGTGAGAGACAGCAGGGAGAGAGTAGTATGTAGAGACAACAGTGAGAGTGGTATGGGTCAAACAAGAGTAGTATGTAGAAGAGACAGCAGTAGAGAGTGGTATGTAGAGAGACAACAGTAAGAGTGAGTATGTAGAGACAACAGTAGAGAGTAGTATGTAGAGAGACAGCAGTAGAGAGTGAGTATGTAGAGAGACAACAGTAGGAGAGTAGTATGTAGAGAGAACAGTAGAAAGTGGTATGTAGAGAGACAACAGTGAAGTGGTAGTATGTAGAGACAACAGTAGAGAGTGGTATGTAGAGACAAAGAGTAGAGAGTGAGTATGTAGAGAGACAACAGTAGAGAGTGGTATGTAGAGAGTGAGTATGTAGAGACAACAGTAGAGAGTGGTATGTAGAGAGACAACAGTAGAGGTAGTATGTGTAGAGAGTGGTATGTAGAGACAACAATGGGCCACCTCCTCCCTCCACCCTCCTCCTCCTCCCTCCTCCTCCTCTCCTTCCTCCTCCTCCTCCTCCTCCTCCTCCTCCTCCTCCTCCTCCTCCTCCTCCTCCACCTCCACCCCTCCTCCACCTCCTCCATCTCCTCCTCCTCCCTCCTCCTCCTCCTCCTCCCCTCCTCCCTCCTCTCTCCATCCTCTCTCTCCATCCTCCCCTCCACTCTCCTCCTCCTCCTCTCTCTCCTCTCCTCTCTCCCTCCCTCCCCCCTCCATCTCCTCCTCCTCCTCTCCTCTCCTCTCCTCCCTCTCTCCTCCTCCTCCTCCTCCCTCTCCTCCCTCCCTCCTCCTCCTCCTCCTCCTCCCCTCCTCTCCTCCTCCATCCTCTCCTCTCCGTCCTCCTCTCACCTCTCCATCTCCCTCCTCCTCCTCCTTTCCTCCCCCCCTCTCCCCTCCTCCACCTTCCTCCTCTCTCCTCCCTCTCCTCCTCCTCCTCCTCCTCTCCTCCACCTCCTCCACTCCTCCTCCTCCTCCCCCTCCTCCTCCACCACCTCCTTCCTCCTTCCCCCTCCTCCTCCTCCTCCATCCCTCCTCCTTCCTCTCCCCCTTCCTCTCTCACTCCATCCTATCCTCCACTCCACCCATCCTCTCCACTCCACCTCATCCATCATCATCCATCATCTCATCCATCATCTCCATCCTCTCTTTCATCCCATCATCTCGGCACGCATCATCAGCATGAGGAGACAAACAGAGACAGTACGGTGAGGACAACGGTGAGCACCATGTAGAGACAACAGCAGAGTAGTAATGTAGAGAGCAGTACATGTAGAGAGACAACAGCAGAGAGTAGCATGGTGAGGAGACAACAGCAGAGCAGTAATGTAGAGAGTAGCATGTAGAGACAATCAGTAGAGGAGCATGTAGAGGAGAACCAGGAGAGTAGTATGTAGAGAGACAAATCAGTAGAGTAGCATGTAGAGAATGCAGTAGAACAACAGTAGAGAGGCATGTAGAGACAACAGCAGAGAGTAGCATGAAGAGAACAGTAATGAGTAAGAGACAACAGTAGAGAGAAACGTAGAGAGACAACAGAGAGAAGTAATGTAGAGACAACATAGAGATAGTACAGAGACAAACAGTAGAGAGCAGATATAGAGACAAACAGCAGAGAGACACGTAGAGACAACAGAGAGAGCAGGAATGTAGAGAGAGAACAGTAGAGAGACAACAGTAGAGAGTAACATGTAGAGACAACAATAGAGAGACAAGAGAGAGACAAACAGTAGAGAAAACAGAAGAGAGAGACAAAGTAGAGAGACAGAAGAGAAAAAGAGAGAGACAACAGAGACAAACACAGAGACAACAAAGACAAACACAACAGAAGACAACAGACACAGTGAGACAAAGAGACACAAGACAACAGAGACACAAGAGACACAGAACAACAAACAACAAAACAGTGAGACAAAACACAAAAAAGACAAACAGAGACAACACAGAGACACAGGAGAACACAACAACAGGAGACACAGCATGAGACAACAGTGAGACACAGAGACAGAGACAGCAGAGAGACACAAGACACAGAGACACAGTGAGACATGAGACAGAGACACAGAGAACAGCATGAGAGAAGTGAGACACAGGAGAGACAGCAAGAGACAACAGTGGCAAGACAGGCACAGCAGAGAGACAGCAGCACAGAGACAGCAGTGCGGAGAACAGCAATACACAACAACTGAGAACAAGGAAGAAGAGGATCGGAAGGACACACACACAAGACTGAGAAGGAACCACTGAAAGAAATGAACAGAGCCACTACAGACAAGGAAGGAGAGAGGAATAACAAAGAAGATGGAAAAGGAAGGATGGAAAAGAGCACAGGACCATATAATGGAATAAAGTGGAAATGGAAAGGAAAGATGAGGAAATGGAGGAAGAAGACAAAGGAAGGAAATAAATGGAAAGGAAGGGCCGGAGGAAGAAGTGGGGTGGAAGGAAATGGAAAGACACACGAAGGTATGGAAGGGAGGAATAACACAGACAGGAAAAGAAAGAAAGAAATAAAAGGAAAGAAGGAGAATGGAAGAGCAGAGGAATAAGGAAGGAGGGAATGGAATGGAGCAAAAAAGAATAGGAAGGGAAAAGGATATCTACGGATGGGGAACATCTACATTGCACTGCTTTCGTAACAGGACTGAAAAATCCCTAACTGCAGACACAGATTATTCAGAGGACTAGAAGGACACTAGAATCAGTTTTCAGTATCGGCACTGTCTGATGCAACGCTTTTTTGCATTTGAAAATTAAGCATGAAGCGCATGATGCGTCAATTAAAACATATTTATGGGAAAAACAAAATGATTACGTACACAAAAAATCGATTGAGGGCAACATCATGCGGCCCCGATGCAATTAAAAGCCGTCCTCCTTTGAGCCCGGGCTAATAGCCTCAGACAGTATTGATCCGTGGATTGGATCAGCATCAGTATCAGCCAATATTCAAAGAGTGACAACTGGAATCCAAACAGACAACACCGAGGGATGGCAGTGGAGTTATTCTGTGTCCTATCCTGGAGCTGAGTCCTCTCTTTGCTTTCCTCTGCCTCTACCTACTCTACGGTTGCAGGAATGTTTCATCACATCCGTCTCGACCTTTGACCTTTTCTGTTAGTTGCTTGCAAAAGCCGGAGACCGGTGAATCCAAAGCTCTTGTGTGAGTCTAATAGATGCGAAATGGAAAGAAAAAAAATGCAGAGGAAGGTTGAAGTTTCTCTCTTAATGATAGCGATTCCCTCCAGAGGATTCGCTCTCGCTCGCCTCGAACACGCAGGCACATTTCTTTTTTTTTCTCCGCATGTGTAATTGTTCAGGCGGGGTTCACAGCACATTATCAAATTCATCAGCTAATCATTTAAGACCCCGCTCTTTTATCTGCGAGACGGTCGGCGAATGATCCAATGGCACGCCGATCGATAGGAGAATCGGAATATGCAAAGCGCGTTCTGATGTTTGGCATCCCTCAACCTTTTGGCGCTTTCATCTCGGCCCTTTTGATGTTGCTTTGAATCTGCATAACGCAGTGAGAGTGGCTAATGGAGTCGAGCGTCTCCTTCAGCGCTGCTGGAGTCCACCTGTCAGGCCCCGAAGAAAACTTTCCAAAACGAGATTTTGGAAAAAGCAGAAGCGGAGCGACGACTCGATCCAGTCTCACTCAGTGAACTGCTGATCATTTCAGGGCTGCAGCTAGCAGTTATTGTCATCAATCGGTTAGATTGGCATTATTCTGGTATTTGATTATTCATTTAGTCCAAGGGGTCTTCAGCGTTTGTTTGTTTTTTAGGCCGAGGACCCCTCAACCTTCTGAGGACGAAAGACGCTCCACCACACCATGTCTGACAACATTTCATTTCAGACATTTATTTACTATCTTTAATCATATATAACCTAAAGACTTTGGTAAACTCAATTCAAGCACCGCAAACAATTCGTACAACACGTCATAATTTTAGGTTTGTTTTCAAAAGAGATTTGAGGAATTTCAAAAAGCGGACGTCAACGTTTCAGCGCCAAATTATCTCTTTACACCTTCTGGAACACATCTGGGCGTCACTACACAGATAGTTGAGTTTGTTCTGAACATTGTGATATTAAACACACAGGGATCAGTTATATGCTAATACCTTAAAAAGGTAAATTTAAGAAGTCATGTGAAAATACCCTCAGACCTTGAGATTGTATAAAATTAAGTTGCATATTAAACTGGGCCTACAATAACGTGTAGGGCGGCCTAGAGCATTTACACATACCTATTTATCGTGCATACAATGCTTAGCTATTCAAATAATAAGTGTTAACATATTCATATATTTATACATCATGGCACAGTGAATCCTTAGGATTAACTGTATCTGGATGGCTTCCTTATGGCTACTATAATAATATATATATATATATATATATATATATATATATATATATATATATATATATATATATACACACACACACTACCTATAGGCCAGTAAGCCTTTCATCAATGTTGTGTAAAATTAAAAAAATATTTATCTTTACAAATATTTTGGATTCAGGCTGATGTATAGTGTTTGCATATGTACAATAATTTGGCAGCCCCCCCTCTGAGGACAGTAGTCAGTATTTATGGTTACTCCTCGACGCAGCGGCCGCGGGTTTGACTCCGACCTGCGGCCCTTTGCTGCATGTCATTCCCCCCCCTCTCTCCCCTTTAATGTCTTCATCTGTCCTGTCAAAAATAAATGCCCAAAAAATAATCTTAAAAAAAAAAACGAATGCAACGGAGTAGAAGTAGAAAGTGGCATGAAAAGAAAAGACTCAAGTAAAGTACAAGTACCTCAACATTTGGACTTTGGTACAGTACTGGAGTACATGTACTTTACATGTTACATCCCACCGCTGACAAATACAAATACAGGTGAGAAGAGGTGGAATATAAGCAGCAGGGCCGGGGTCAATTTATATGAAAGTGTATGTCATTAACATAATAATGAGAAAGCACCGACTTGTTCTAAAGTGGTTTCTGTGTAAAGTGGATATGAGAAGAGAAAGATTTCCAGTTTTTGGGAGAGAATTTAAAATGAGTGGAGGCCGGCGCTGCTCTCGGTGAAGAAACAGGAAGCGCTGACGGTTTGGTACTCTGTAATTTGGCTACTTTTTATTCGAGCAGGGTTCATTTTCAAGAGAAATTACAAATTAAGAATTCAATAATACTTTTACAAAGACATTTTCAGGAAAGATTCTTCTTCAGTCATGATATCATACATAGTATTTAACAGTCCCTCTTCATTTTTTTTTTTCAGCTTAAAAAAAGAAAACAAAGATGAAGAAAGTGGAATTTTTTTTTCAGTCGAAAATACAGTGTTTTCACAATTGTATAAAAGTTCCCAAATTTTGGAATTTCCCACAAGCTGGAAAATAAAAGGAAAAATAAAAATAAAATAAGATTAAACTTTCGCATTTCACAATGTTTCAAAACACAATAAATGCTCTCTTTACGTAAAATTTGCCCCTATGATCAACACCATGTTCCTTTTTACTAAAATATATCTATATATTGAAGAACTATAGTACTGTACACAACAGTAGGAAATAAATAAAATTAGGAAATATAAAATGGGCCACATAAATAATGTTTTTTTTTTTTTCAACCTACAAATAAAATGAAATGCAATTTGTTGTTTTCAAAAAAAAAAAAGGTTTGGTGTAATACTGACAAAAGTTCAAAGAAACTGAGAAAACATTGCACAACATAATGTAAACTAAGGAACTGCTGCCTACACGTCTTATTAATACTGACACGGATGCTTCAAAGAACAACGGTGAACCATTTCATAATACTGAAAGCTGGTGAAACTAAAATTAACCTTTCCTTTTACACAATACGAGGGTGGCACTTGCAGAAAAACACACAGGTTAAAAGGTTTGCATATAAGGCTTCTTTTTTCTTATCAAAAACACCTTACAAAGGCTTTGTCCTTCATCCCCCTCCCCCCACCCCCCGAAATACCATCTGTCCATAAATTGTATTTTCCCTTAAAACGAAGGTCTCTCTAAAAAAAAAAAAAAGCTCCTTCATTCAGTCTTTTTGTTTAAATTCCTTCATTTTGACGTTTGATTCGGAGGCCTGAAATCGTGTGGCTGGAGATGTTTGTGGCCCCGGCAACATGGCAAAAACTAAAGACAACACCGTAGGTAGGTAGGAAGGTAGGTAGGTAGGTAGGTAGGTAGGTAGGTAGGTAGGTAGGAAGGAAGGTAGGTAGGTAGGTGATAACAAAGGTAATATCGAAGGACTGTAGTGCAGACACTACTGCTCTTTTTCCAACACTGTATAAATATATACATAGGCAATACTTTTTATTATTTTTGTTCATGATTATAGAAGCGGAGTGCAATTTGTACAAGTCACTAGTTGTGCTATAAATACTATGGAACACGGGGATGGGGGAGGGGGGGGTTATTTGAAGAGGTTAGCACCACACATATTTTTAGGCCTTAGTACTGTACATTTTTTTTAAATGTATTCGTTTGTCCATTGTTCGGTTTGCATAATGCAGCTTATTTCACAAACCCATGCCTCCCTTCCCATCAACGCCCTCCTCCGGATTGACTTTTGAGTCCATGTATTGTTCGGCAGACATCTTCAGCCCCTGACCCCCACCCTCCCTGTCAAAGGAGTCTGTCAAAGAAAGCTTCCCTGAAGCTTCAGGCACGTGCACGTCTACGGCTTAAAACACGGCGTTTGGTTTTAAAGCCGAGCAGGTAAGAATACTGAAACCCAAAGAGAGAAACTTAAAAACTCTTAAGATGGGAAGCTTTTTCTAAAAAAAAAAAAAAAAACGCCCTTCGCCACTTCACATGCCGTCCTCCATCCCGTCCTCGTGATCCGATTTGGTTTCCGTTTTGCCGTCCAGCGAGCTATCGTCCATCGAGTGCTCTCCGTTCTCCTCCTCGTCCCGCAACGTGTCCGCGTCCGTGTCCATGCTCTTGCTCTCCTCCTCAAACTCCTCCTCGAACTCCTCGTCCCTCCGTCCCATCTTCGCGTACGCTCCGTCCACTTCCTTCCGTCCCTCTCGCATCCCTCCGTTCACGCCGTCGTGCCTCAGGATGGCCTCGCGCTCCGCCATCTCCGGGTAGCTCTGAGGCGTCATGCCCTGCAAGTACGCCCGGCTCATCAGCAGCTCCGTGGGCTCCAGGTGGCCCTTCTCGCGGGCCTCCCGCTCCGCCGCCTCCCGCTCCTCTGCCTCCCGCTTGCAGTAGGAGTAGCGGTGGTTCATGTGCTGCGAGTAGGAGCCCGAGTGCGAGAAGCGCTTCCCGCACTTGTCGCACTGGTAGGGCTTCTCCCCCGAGTGCAGCCGCGAGTGCTCGATGAGATGGTGTTTGTGTTTGAAGGCTTTCTTGCAGATCTGGCACTGGTGCGGCCGCTTGCCTGCAGAGAGACACAAAACACAGAGAGGGAGGGGGGAGTGAGCCTGCCCCGCTTGTCCTGCTGCTACACAACACATCACACGAGTCAGAAGAAAAGCATAAAACGTTGAGGAAAAACTCGGATGACTTGGATGGCATGGAGTAAGAAAATGACATCACGGAGCATTAAAATCAAACTTTGACTTACGACTTAGGGCTATTTGTTTATTCAAAATGAGAAAGTGCGCTCGCATTCACGGGCCGACATTATGGAAATTCCCTCCTGTGGTTAAAGCATGGAGAAAGTCAACCACAACTACTTATTTTTGGGCCTGCGTGCCACACTGATGAATGCAACAGAAATACTACCGCAAAGCAAACAAACAGGAGGCGCGACAAAGGAGTAAACAAATCCGAGATGTGCTGGGGGAGGGGGGAGAAAGGATGCACCGAGGGGGTTACCCTGCTTATCTCCTAACACAATTCAAGTTCATGGGGACGCCTGGCCCTCTGTTAGGTTTTTGGGCTGGGGCTCCACCGTCTACCAAAATGTGACAGGACGCTTTTGGATGCCAAAGCAGAAATGAGAAACCCGAGCTGGCCACAAAGGCAGGGTGAGATAGTTGTTATGACACGGGGCCATAAACTGTCTGCCGTAATAATTGTCCCTCTGGCTAGTAATGTGGCCGCACGGCTGCTGTTACACTTAAGAGTTGATTCCAGAAACGCTTTCTGATCACCGGGTTCAACTACTTCACTCAGGAGTTCCTCTTCGACCTAAAGTTACCGGCTTCTTTTGTGTTTTTAGGGTTAGGGTTATTACTAATAACTTTCCAACCATCTCATTTTGGCTTGAAACACTTCTTCTTCTTCTTCTTCTCATAAATGGCTGCGAGCCTCACACAAATCGAGGGTCCGCAAGCAGACAGGCTTTTTAAACTGCACTTCTGTCCAACATGTGGCCGGTTCAACTGCACTTCTATTAGTGTTCAAAACAAACACACACGGCGACGCAAACATGAAACGCGTTCTGAGCAAGACGCAGGGGCGTTGTGGAGATAACGCACCCCCTTTTTTTCTCCTCCTTTTTTTTTTTTTCTTTTTTTGTAAAGAGTTCAGCGCACTGTTCTGACGGTGCACCCTCCCTTTCCTTTTATGTCCGAGCAGATAACGCGGAGGCTGCATGAAGCACGCAGCGCTCGGCTACAGATAGCGGATAAAACAAATGATGCAACCTCATGAAAGAGGATCTCTGTATAATAACTACAATGAAAGACTTGTTATCAGCGCTCTGAAGCTTCTGAGCAATACTCGCCTGATGTGATCTATCGCCAATAATGGGGGCCGATGAAGGGGTTCGGGGGCCTTTTTGCTGGCTTTCTATATCTAGGTGAATTGATGTGTGTCTTTTAAGATAGCAAAATGGTTAATACGGCAGGATATGATTGGGAAAAATAAAGAGTACAATGGCTTGAAAAGATAGCTGAAGTCTCCCTTTGCTTGCCTACCTGCATTCATTACAGACTTTATATGTATATATATATGTATATATATATATATATATATATATATATATATATATATATATATATATATATATGGCTCTTGATATTTTAGAAAAAGAACACACAAAGCTTTCTAACGCATCGCAAAGTCAAAGAATCTCAAACCCTGTCGACGAAGAAACAAGTTTTTACATTATACAACTTAAGGGTTCAAACAAAGAAAGGAAAGAAGGAGAAAAAGGGGGGGTAACATAAAATATATATATTCATAGTGAAGAGGATTTGGAAAACACAAACATTTGAAACATAAAAAAAAATAAAGCAATGGGGTTTAAAATAAGGGTCTAGAACAGTATATACCTGTGTGTTCATATTTGTGTCTTAGAAGGGAACTGCTCTTCTGGAATGTTTTGTCGCACAAGTCACACGCGTACATACCACTTTCGGTCTTTTTAATCTTCTTCCGCGACAGACAGGAGTCGGGGTCTGTCATGTCGTCCAGCCCTGACATGTAATCTGGTGTACCGTCGAGCAGGTCCCCCTTTAAAAAACAGAGAGAGGAAAGAAAAAAAGAGAAAAACAAAGAAATCATAATGAATTGGGTGCGTGATAAAGGGTGGCACTTCATCTATTAAATGAGTCGCTTGAAGGAAAGCTGCAACATTTACTTACTTCATTTCTTTTATTTTCATTTTTTTTTAGCGTATTATTTTGTCTAGAAAGCTGTATAATCTTTTGATGTGACTTTTCTATACGCTGCTCAGTAAGGTAATTTGTAGCCAAGGGCGTAACTTTGGGTTTAACATTGGGGGGGGGGGTTGAGATCTCCAACTATCTATGGAGGTCCCGGGACATGTCTGCATGGATTTAAAAAAAACTGTCACAAAAAAACTCGAAATAAAGACACAAAAACGTTGAAACAAGCGTCAAAGAAATGTCAAGGCCAAGGCGACACATCGGAAAAAGCTACAAAAAATAATAATAAAAAAATTGTCCGAAACAGTGACAACAAATTAGGGGAAAAAAGCCCAGTTTTGATTATTGGGGGGGAGGGGTTTTAACCCTAACGATAAATTACACCTACGTTTGTAGCATGTAGCAAGTACAACAAGAACATGTGTTCATGTGCTAATTGTTAACATGAAAACACCAAAAAACACGTTTAAAAAAAAGTTTAATTCTTTGAAAATATCAAAAAAAGGAGAAAGAATTTTAGGAATAAATGTCATGGTACTGCAATTATATGATGTGTATGTAAAGTGTGCAAATATTGTTTTCATTACAATCAAAGCCACTTAATATGACCTTCCGTGGCACTTTATGTCACTAGATAGAACTCCCAAACAATCACACACTATGCTTCATGTTTCTCATGCAATTTTAATTACCAGCGTTGATTTCTTCATAAAACTTTCAGCTCCGGAGTAATATCGCCCATCTATAACTGACACGCTCGGCCATTATGAAACTCTGCCACTAATGGTGGTCTCATTTTGTACAGGAGTGTTAATTCCGCTAGATTCCTTTAAAATGATCTTTTATGACGAAGATTAGTCTCAAACTATGAATTGATGGGGAACAATATTACAACATTAGAGGAGGAAAATTGCAATCTCATATAATGATTCAAATCAAAAGGTGCACCTTAATGGCCAATATTGAGCCATGAAGCTCTCTGTGTGTATGTGTGTGTGTGTGTGTGTGTGTGTGTGTGTGTGATGTGAGGACACTGTGTTTTAAGAAGGGACCATATCACTCTGCAATCAATTTGAACTAAACGCCCGTAGCTGTATTTTTAAAATCTAATTTAATAACTTAGAATAGGAAACATTATTAATACTTTTTTTTTTTCCTTCATCAAAATGGTTCCCCTCTATGTTAAACAGCCTTCAGCATTCAGTAGTAATGAACATGGAGACATTGTGCATTATTAATCCACATGGAGAAGCTCATTTTGGGCTGTGGCTCGCTTTTAAAATGCAGCAAAGTTGCGACGGGGAAATTTTCAGAGAAAGTGCACAGCTCCGGGGCTCACCTTTGTCATTTTTTTTTTTTTTTTTTACAAAGGCCTTTCACCCATATTTAATAACAAAATGTCTGAGTTCAGGGCCAGCGATGGAGTCAGGAGCATTAATGTATTCCACACACAGCAGAGGGAGAAATTTAAAGTGCAAGAGTGGTAACAATTATGACTTTATACTGAGATGAGATTTTAAGGGCCAATATCGTTCCTGTTGTTTATTTGAACCTGATGCTCTCTGATGTTTTGTGCCAATATGCTTTTTTAAGTTTACATTAGACCTCTTTGATGGTAAAATTGTATTATTCTCGATTTTAACCCTTTAAATGGACAATTATAAAAAATATCTACAAATGTAAGTCTGGGTTTAGAGACTTATTAAGATAGGAGGCAGAGGCAAGTTTCATTACACTATCTGACAGCTGTAAAAATCAAAAAAATACTTTATTTAAAAGATTATTTTCATTCTTATTAATTCATAGGTAGATAATGTTATGGAATAATCGACGAAATGAAAAAATAAAATAGCTTCCAGGGCCCAATATTGCATCTTCAATTTTCCTATTTTTTTCTCTTCCAACCAACAGTTCAAAACCCCAAAATATTTTATTTACAACAGTATATCAGAAGATGCAGTAGAATTGAGAAGCTGTCAACAGCAAATATTTGGCATTTTTGCCAGATAATGATTCAAATGTTCATTAACTTGTGGCGCAAAAAACCAACTGAAGCTGTTGTTAATTTGGCTCATCCCCTTCATATATCTATCCGGCTCTGTAAACAACCTGAACCTCTTAAAGGCCTCTGTTCTTCCATGACACCACTGACTACATTTCACTCCCCCACACCCCTCCCCCCACCCATCCTGGGCGCTGTTTATCTCCTGCTCCTTTGCCAGTTTGATCTACTTCAGGTGAGCGTTTCTCTTAAGTTTTTTTTTTTTTTTTTTTTTTAATTAGTACAGAAATGAGTTCAGATCATTTTTGGGAATCTGAGTCAGCCTGGGGCTTTTTTTTTACAAAACCACAGGTGGCTTATTTACCTGGAAACCTGGTTTCCGCTGGTACTTTCTCCTCTGCTGCATCTCGGCAAAGGTAGCTGCCCCTGCTGCGTAAGTGTAGGCCATGTGTGGTAGGAAGCCCATTTGATCCATGCCCGGATAGGGCCTGAGACCCGGTATGCTGGCCTGCATCGGGGGCATGAATGTGGCAGGTGGGAAAGCGCTCTGAGGTGGAAGTGAGTACAGGGGTTTGGCAGCAAACGGGTTCATGCCGAAGAGGGGGCTAGTGCTTTTTTCAAGGTTTCCGTTGTTGGTAGAGCCTGAGAATTCCTTCTTCAGATAGGCCAAGTTCAAAGGCTCTTCGAAGTGCTCGCGAGGAGAGGGGATGCTGCTATGGTCGATGGCGATGCTGTTGACTTTAGGTCTGCTTTTGACAGTCAGTGCATGCTTGGGTTCCTTCATTAGTCTCGGCAGAGAGAGGTCCAGCGGCTCGGCCTGCAGGTCTTCGGAAGTCAAGCTGTTCGGAGTGTAGGAGCTGCTGTGAGAGTTTTTGGAAGATGTGGAGGACAGATTTAGCGGCGAGGGGGTGTTGCTGCGGGAGTGGTCCAACTTTTCACCTGCGGGTTTGCCAGCGCCGTACTGGTGGTTTTTCAAATGTCTGAGCGCGTTGTCACAGTTGTTGACGTTGTTGTGGAGCTCCGCTATGGAGGGCGATGTGATGCGGTCCGTAGTTTTCATGAGAGACACAGGTGACCTAGCTGCCATAGAGTCTTTCTGCGGAGTGTGGTGGTTGTTTGTTCCGGCAACCATATCCATGTTGTGCCTGTGCTCCAGTGGTGGGGTTCTGGTAGTGCCATACTGGTACATCTTTCGCTGTTCGAACCACTCCTTGACGAATTCCTGAGGAAGGCCGACCGCTATGGAAATCTTCAGCAGCTCCTCCGAGTTGGGCTCCATGTTCATGGCAAAATACGCCTTCAGCACGGACATGTGGTCCCTGTAAGGGTGAAGGGGCCCAGCGAGTCCCTTCTCGCACAACATGGAGGAGGACAAGTGGGTGTTCTTCTCCATGAATATCCCTGGTTTGTTGGGCATCAAGTTCTCGCTGGGCTGCAGCACGGCTTTTATCTCCTCGTTCATTTTACACAGGTAGCGCTCGTGCTGATGCAAAGGTATTGGCCCGTTGAAGCTTTCTTTGCAATATTGGCAAGCATAAGGTGTAAACATGGTATTTTCCTGCACCTTCTCGTCCACGCTTCCCTCGAGCATGTGGTTGGCTTTCTCTCGTTTGATATTGCTGATCTGCCTCTTTGAGTCCGTCGTCAGGCTCTGGAGGCAGGCTTTGGCTTCGTTCACTTTCTCCAGCGTGTAGTCGATGATGCTTTTGGTGGCGCCGTTGTGATCGACGAGCGGAAGACCGACCTGAGCGCCGGCGGATGTCAGCGCCTGTTTGTGCTCCTCCACCTGGGAGCCCAGCTCCTTCATGTAAGCCTTGAGCCGGGAGAGCTCCTCGGGCTTGCAGTCCATCTTCTGCCTGCACACGGTGTTGTCCACGATCTGGAGAACCTTCTGGACCTCGCTCAGGTTGTTCCCCAGTGGCCCCGGGTAGCACAGAAGCTGCGACTCCAGCCCGCCCATCCCCAGGTGCTGCAAGGGGCTCTGGGCCGTCGAGTTGTGGTGGACCCCCAGCGGGCTGTTCCCTCCCATGCCTCCGTTCATGAACGGCCCGGGGGCGCCGAAGCCGTGCGACGCCATCATCAGCTTGTAGTCGTTGAAGTCGAGCGGCTCCGTCTTGATGCTCAGGTGGCTGTTGTGTTCGGCGAGGCCGAGTGGCTTGCCGTTCTCCAGCTTCTGCCGCAGCTGGGTGATGGCGGTGTTGGTGGGCGAGGAGGAGGAGGAGGTGGGGGAGGAGCCCGTCTTCATGTTGCCGCGCATCCTACCGTTGACAGCGATCAGGCCGATGCACTTTTTGCTGCTTATGTGGGAACTGTAGGAGCCAGAGTGGGAGAAACGCTTCTTGCAGTTGGGGCACTCATACGGTTTTTCTCCTGGAACAAAAAAAATATATTGCATAATGAGAAAGACTCATATGAATGATATCTTTGATTTTTTAGGGGACACTGCACATTAATCAACAATGACATGTTCAAGTTAAGCTCAACTTGTCATTTTGTCATTATTTCTAAGGCACATTTTACATTCAACAAGTAAGACTAAATAAAAGTTACAGTGCAGAAATAAATTCCCCCATATTTTAAAAAAAAAAGAAAAAGGAAATAAAAGTTTGGTAATGTGGAAAATTAAGCAATCAAAAAACACTCTGCCTCACTTAGTGTCTCTGCTGATCAATTGTCCCTGACAAACTAATCACTGAAATGAAATTTGCTGATACTGTATGCCTCACACAAACACACACACACGCATTTCTAAGCAAATACTGTATTTGGCAACTGGACTGATTCTTAATACAGCAGAGTTGAGTGTCCATCAACAGCAGGGAGGGCCCAAAATAAACCCAGAGGAATTTCTGCAGATTCACGGTGTTCTTAAATCACGGTTATGAATATTCAAAGAGCAGGGCAGCATTCCTCCCGCCACTCACCGCTATGAATCCGGAGGTGTTCCTTCAGATGGTGCTTGTATTTGAAGGCCTTGCCACACTCGGTGCATTTGAACTTGCGGTTGCCGGCCGCTTGGTTGAGCAGTTGGTGCTGCGAGAGGAAAGAGAAAGAGAGAGAGAGAGAAAGAAAGAGAGATTCCCGTTTTAAAAGAAATGCACAAACATCGTGGGGGTGAGAGTTCAGTCAAATAATCACAATCGGTCGGCATGACAACAAGCGGCAAAGCCAAAGCGGCTCCTGTCGCCAAGCGAAGCTTCTTGGCTTTCTACTCCCACCTCTGTTGAGCGACTACAGGCAGCGGCGGTGATAACAGAGAGAATCACATACCTTTTTAATTTCCTGGCTCTTCAGCCAAAGGAGGCATGCCTTTAGAATTTGGCAGCCCAGAAAATAGAATAAATGAAAAGAGTCTTTTTTTAGAGCGTTTCCCCTTCATTAGAAGCGCCGATCTGATCTACTTTTCATTAATTTGGGCCTAATCAGTCTGAGAGGTATTCACAATCCCTCTGTGAGCTCTTTCACCCCGCATACCTGTATTCACACCATTTGAATTACACTTAGTACTTCTTCACAACAGTTTCAAATGTCTTACGGTAATTAGTTTTTTTTTTTTTTTTTTAAACCTTGAATGTCTCTTTAATAATCTTAGGATACAGAACAAAGCGTATAGGCCCGGCCTTGATTCTCTGTTCAAAGGTAAACATCAGTTGCAATCCGTTAAATTTGCAATTCAAACAGGTTCTGTTCTCTGAAAGAAAAGACACAAAAAAAAATCTAAATCTAATGCCCAGCGAGGACCACGACGACGACAACAACACAAGGTGTGTAAACCTGGCTCGTCACTCACCAAACAATTCATTCCAAGTGGGAGTTGAGGACGTCAAACGGTTTGTAAAAAAAATGAAAGAAAAGAAAGACATATTCTCGGAGCTCACAGAGGGACACACACACACACACACACACACACACAACTCCTCCCATTTCAGCCTTGACAAATGCTGGGGTGTGTGCTGACTCTACCCACATTCCTGGGGAGACAGATGGTGGCGCGCAGGACACTGGAAGGACTGGGAGGAATTGTTCAAACAGCCCCAACCTTCAAAGATCAAGCGGGGAGAGTCGGGGGGGCGCTAAAGCGCCGGAGAGGGACCCCACCGCTCGTATGTTGCTGAGTCGCATAAACAAACAGCAACAGCTGCTTCGGTGCACCCCCACCTCCCGCCACCTCCACCTCCACCATCCACCAACCCTTAAACCCCCTCCCTCCCGAGGACCCCTGCCCGGTTAAGTTTAGTCTCTCAGCCACCACTGCTAATAAGACAATCACTCTGCGCTCCTAATTGTGAATGGCACCCAGCAAAACGCTCCGTCTCTCCTCGGCGGCTTGCTGTGAAACGCCACCGCTGCTGCTTTGTGGGCGGGGACCCGACTGGATGTTTGCATATGTATAAACCCCTAATTAGCCATATTTCGGCTAATTGGTTAAGAGGAGGAGGAGTATTCCGGCTTGTAAACATACAAGACAGAACAGCCGAGCACATGTTTACCTATCAGTGCATTATTCTTTATGTTAATCGGATCGCTCCGGAGTCCTCCCATGATGTTAATCGCCATACGTAACGTTTTCACATGAATACAAGCGTCTCCTAAACATGGGTCGCAGGTACCATCTCTGACCTGCGGCCCTTTCCTCTCTCCCCATAATATGTCCTATAAAAATAAATTAATTAAAAATTGTTCTTTAAAAAATATTTCAAAAAACATGGCGAAGAGGAAGTGATATTACGTCTGTGGTTTGTCTCGCATAAAAAGCAAAAAAAAAAAAAAAAAAAGAGCTTGGCTGATACTGAAAAGACATGAAATCAGAGCGCCGACTGCAGAGAATCTATGTGCACCCACAAAAGAAATCAAACGAGGAAGACATCCCCTCCCATCTCATCTCGAGGATTACCACTTAAACAATCCGGCTAATTTACAAATCAAGATAACCCGGCTTTGCGGAAGGACCTGCAGTGCTTGAACAAAAAAAGGGAGTCTTTGGCCACAGACTCGACTCTGGAGGGGGAGCAGCAACAGCATTGTAATATGAGGATTGGGGAGCTGCGGCTCACTCGGCCGGCCCATCTGCTCACGTTTACACCCAGCTGGTAAGATCAGGTGAAAGTGCTGGCTGCTGACATCTGATCAAATCAGCCACAGTCTGAGCCTGTCATTCTCGCTTCAGAGAGCACTACACAACAACACCCACGACCTGGGACTGAACACCGCAAAGCATCAGGGTCCGCGGTGTCATCTGGGACTGGCTGCGAGTGTATATTACAAGGGGGTTTTCTAGCAGAGGAAGCTCATGAGAAATTTGTGTCACGCAAGTACACATTCTTTAAAGGAAGGACTGCTAGGTTATTAGTGCTGTAGGCATTTTGTAGGGCAACAAACAACCTGTAGTTATAATGTAATCTAATACATAACAGAGACACGCAAAAAGAGCCCATTTTGATCACCTTTTTTACCTTAATTTTTTTATGAATTCTTTTTAAATTTCTAAACCTAGTTTTATGGTTTTAGGGCTTTGAATATCCGATATAAGATGGCAACAATGCTTTCTCAATGCTACATCTAAATCACAAAATTAGACCCATTATTGTACATTTTAGAGAGATCTTGTATCCTTTGCATTTTTATTGAAAACTAATTCACAACTCATAAACATCTTACAAAGCACAAACACACACTCTATCCTCTTTAAAAATGTACTGCTCAATTTTAGTTGACTGAGAAGTGATAATTGTCCCCCTAATGTGCGAAAACTGTGTAAGCGTGCATTTTTACTTTCGCCACAATCTGTCTCACCACCGCATCTTCAACTTAAAGCTGACAAGCGAGTTAAACGCCCGTGACTGCGGGATGTGTTTTCACCTCACAGGACTTTACGGTGATTCATGCTAACTGCCAGCAGATTCACATTATATCTCAGACATATAGCATATAAATCGCTCGGGGGAAAAAAAATTCAAGTATACACAGATGTTTATGCAGTGCATGAAATTAGAAGTGGGGGCCGGGGGGGGGCTTGATGGAGTACTCCGACGTCAGGCTGCGGAAGGAACATTAAAGGCCAGGAGTGGAGTGAAGTTAAGGGAGCTGATACATTTTTTTTCCAAATTGGAAATTCATACAATCATTCGATCGTGAACACGATGACTGGAAAATTATATCAGGGAAGGGCCATCAAAAAACCATTTAGGGCCTCAATTAAAGTTATTACCATTAAAAGGATCTGCATCTTCAAAATGCCATGAAAAATTAATAATGATTGCCAATCAGAAAAAAATGATCTGTCTTCTCCGAAGGGATCAGAGCACATTAGAAATGAAACGGGGGACAGAGAGGGGAAGAGGAGGAGGAGAAATAGAGAGAGAAGTCAAGGATGAAGAAGAAGAAAAAATGTAAATCCCCCTAACCTGATCCCTTGCAGGCTTGTGCGTGGCCATATGCCGCTCAAGCTGAGTGCGGTAAGCAAACGTGTAGTTGCACAGGGGGCAGGCGAAGTTCTCCTCGTTCTTCTCATGGCGGTACTTGATGTGCTCCTTCAGCGATGTCAAACGCTTGTAGCCCCGGTCGCAGTAGGGGCAGGTCAACAGTTGGGCGAAGGCATCTGGCGTTCCAGGTGGCAGGTCTGCACGGGAGACAGCGGGAGAGGGGGGGGAGGAAGGGGAAGAGAAAGCGGGCCAAAAGGTCAGCAAATCAATGGCAGCTAACGGGCGGGCTGCCCAGAGTGGTATGGGAGTTATCTGTGCAATCTGCTCCACATGAGAGCCGCAGTGTCAGCCTGGCATCCGCTGACACACACACACACACGCGCACGCGCACAAACATATGCACACTTTTACATGCCCCCCAGTTTCCTTTTACTACTGCATGTACAGTACACAAACACACAGATACATACGCAAAGAAACACCCTGACACACGCACGCACGCACGCACGCACACTTTTACATGCACCCCTGGTTTCCTTGTCCTACTGCATGTACACAAACTCACAGATACATATGCAAAGAAAGTCCCTGACACACACAGATAATTCTCCCATACCTTCCTAATTGCTTTAAACAGCCCTCACTTTTTAATGGTTCTGTTCCATTACACTCAATTTACACATTAACGTTTTTTTTTATCTGCAGCATTAAACCACAGAGCCCTCTTCCAATTTTGTCCCTGCGGAGAGCCTCAGAGGTGCACTATCCGATTTCAAGCCCCTGCCCAGCTGTTGCTTAAGACTGTAGGTAAACACCAAGGCATCCGGTGAATCTGTGGGACCAACAGCTGCCCGGTTGTGTCAGCGGGGAGAGCTGCTGCTCTGTCCAGACTCCTTTTCTTTTTTAACCTTTGCTGGTACAAGGGAGGTTAGCTGAGCAAGCTGATCTGTTACTGCTACAGTACCACTACAGGAGGAGGCCACAGTTCAACGCAGATTTTCCTTTTTTTAAATTGGATATTAAAAGAATTGTATAAAAATGAATCTCTCTCTCACCTAACACTTCCAGCACCTTAGTTGAAATTATTTTGAAAATGCTTTAAAGCAAGATTGTGCAACTTTTTAAAGAGGAAATAACACGTTTCTCTTACTACAAACTTAATTAATACTTTTTTTACATTTTTGTTTTTTTAATTCCACACACTCAGATTTGCTGCATCTGCAAAGACTGGCTTATGGTGGCTCATGTTAGCAAACTAAGCTAACTTTAGATACATATTGCTGTGTGACATCTCACTTCAGCACTCTTATCTTTGGTCTCTCTAAGGGAGGGGGTCCTAAGGTAGCCATCCACAGATACAGTTCATCCTAAGGATTCACTGTGCCACATGTATGTGTAACAATAAAAGATAGCTTAGTATTTTATGCACTAAAAATATATGTGTAAAGGCTTAAGGCTGCCCTACACGTTATTTTAGGCCCAGTTTAATATGCAACTTCATTTGATACAATATTAGTAGAAGGGGGTCCCTGCTCCGTGTCTCTTTCACCCTGCTCTAAGGAGTTGAACCAGCAGTCTCCCAGTGAAAAAATGAATAAAAATACATTGACCCCTCCCACTGCCCTGTGACAGGATGCGTACCGTTCTCCTCTGGACCGGTGGCCTCCGGCGTGCCCAGGCGGGACAGCTCCTCCGGGGCTTCTGGGTAGATGATGGCGGTGTCACCCCGCTGCAGGTACTCGGCGATGCTCACCACGTGACTGTCGCCGTCGTCCAGCTTCCGCTTGGCGAAGAAGTCCTCGAACTCTGAAGTGCAATCGACGCTCTTGACTGAAGAGGAGGAAAAGAGAGAGAGAGAGAGAGAGAGAGAGAGAGAGAGAGAGAGTCAGTCAGTGAAAGGGAGGAGACCGATAGAGGGAGGAGGGGGGAGGAATAAATTGGATTCATTCCTTCCCCTGAGAAATGTTCTTACAGAAGGATATTGGGTACATCTTGGTGGAAATGCGATGAGGACAGCCACCCTAAAACATTACAGCCGTGCTTTGGGGAGAATACATCTAAATTACTGGGTATGCTTGTCACGCCATGCCGGCTAAAATAAGAAGCGTAACTTAATCCGGCTAGGAGTCGGAGATAAACGCGCTACCACGAAGCTGCTGAGGAGCAATGTGTGAAAAAAAATCTTCCCTGACCTAATTTACTCATGACATTAAATCTGATTTTGAGTTAGGAGTTTAGGGCTGTAGAATAAAAAAAAATAAAAAAGGGAAAACACTCACACACACTCTAATATACGTACATATACAAGCCCAGCTTAATCAGCAACAGAGCCACGTTTCTTTGTATCGACTTTCACATATAAGGTCAATCAAGAGACTGTGGCTTTTGTTGATTCTGTGTTGAACAGATTACCGGGGCCAAACCACAAACCAGCGCCAAAGGAGAGAGAGAGAGAGAGAGAGAGAGAGAGAGAGAGAGAGAGATGCTTTGCCATAGCTGAGCAGAATGTATCTTAAGCCAGCCAAAGTGCTGAGGCCACACAATGCGTTTCTCTCAAATTATTTCCCAGTCCCTTCTCTTCAGGGAAACTCTTAAGCTGCAGCGTGGAGATAGCTGCCTCCAAAAAAACAAACCGGAGCTAAAAGAAATCAGCAGCCTTCATTAGTCAAGGGGATGGCCGACTTTCAAAACGCACATACTCACGCGCACACGCTGTTTACAACCTGAAGAAATTCTGCAGGCTGTTTGGCTTTGTCGAAACCAAAAAACGAGTGACGTCTCAACAGACTTCATGCCCTGTTAATTAGGCTTTTTAGACTATGAGCCAAGGTGAGCTTTAAAGAGCGATTTGTTAGGCCGTGATGACTTTGCGGTCCAATTTGCGAAAGGTCAAGGTAGTAGAGATTTGGTTGTCAAAAAAAAAAAAAAATGGCAACGAAATGTCATCGGTGCCAATGGATCATTTTTGAGAAGCGTGATAGCATCATTTACAGCACTCTCATTAGACGACTCTGTGTGTGGCTTCTGAAGACCGCTAATTATGAGTGTCGGGCTGAATGTTGAGCTGAATGTTGAGCTGAATGTCTGTTGTTTTTTAGGATTGACTGATGATTGACCAGGGTGAAGCATAGGGCGCTGCCAGGCTTCTTTATCACGCAGCTGAATTCAAAAATGAGCACTTGATCTTCAACGTTTTCGGAGTCCTTCTGCATGGAAAACTAGAAATGTGGATGGTTTCTTTAAAAGGAGAAACAAGCGACGTTTTTCTTCCAGTGAAGGAGGAAATCACCTGGATCAAAGTGTGCTTTGGCACCGGGGGACGTGATCAAACTGCTTCATGTCTTTAAATGAAATCACATGTGATCTAGTGGCGGGGAGCTTCCACAGCGGTGCCATGGTATTGTTTCCAAAACTCCTCTAAGCAGTGAAAATGGAAAACATTTGCTGCGCTCCAAATTGTCAGAACACAGGGAGAAAACAGTGGAGAAAACACCACGACGGGCAGAACGTAATAGTAATTAAAGCTGAAGGGAGGGTTTTTGAAGTGGGGGCTGTGTGTGCGTTCTGTGGGGTGAGTCTGGTTTACCAAAACAGCATCCAGGGCCAATTGTTAGGGTGGCCAGGATGATATCATGGAAGGGAGGGAGGGGTGTGTGTGGCTGCAAATCCGCTTTTGGTGGCTTAATGAAGAATGGCAGGTAGGGTTCGGGCTCCGCCGGGAGTAGTTAAAGATCCCATTAAATGGTGCTCTTTGGATGCTTTTATATAGGCCTTAGTGGTCCCCTAATACTGTATCTGAAGTCTCTTTTATATAGACCTTAGTGGTCCCCTAATACTGTATCTGAAGTCTCTTTTATATAGACCTTAGTGGTCCCCTAATACTGTATCTGAAGTCTCTTTTATATAGACCTTAGTGGTCCCCTAATACTGTATCTGAAGTCTCTTTATATAGTCCTTAGTGGTCCCCTAATACTGTATCTGAAGTCTCTTTTATATAGACCTTAGTGGTCCCCTAATACTGTATCTGAAGTCTCTTTTATATAGACCTTAGTGGTCCCCTAATACTGTATCTGAAGTCTCTTTTATATAGACCTTAGTGGTCCCCTAATACTGTATCTGAAGTCTCTTTCCCGAAATTCAGCCTTGGTGCAGAATTACAGCCACTAGAGCCAGTCCCACAATGAGCTTTCCTTAGAATGTGCCATTTCTGTGTCTGTAGCTATTGAGGAGGAGAGAGGGGGCAAGGTGGATGGTGGGGGTGTGGCCTTGACCAACTGCCACTTTGCTCGTTTTGAAAGCCATGATGTCTCTCTCTCATGGGTGGGCCAAATTCTCTGGGCGGGCAGAGGGGAGGTAACCTTGCTCCTTATGACCTCATAAGGAGAAGATTCCTGATTGGCCCATCTGAGCTTTCATTTTCTCAAAGGCAGAGCAGGATACCCAGGGCTCAGTTTACACCTATCACCATTTCTAGCCACTGGGGGACCATAGGCAGACTGGGGGAACGCATATTAATGTTAAAAAACCTCATTAAGTGACATTTTGGTGCCATGGGATCTTTAACGGTGTGTGTTTAGCTCGTTTTTAGCTTCTCTCTGAGTTAACTTGGATGTATTAACAGTGTGTGTTTAGCTTCTGCTTTGAGTATGTTGTTGCTCAGTGACAGCAGACTGCATGGTGTCCAACTGTCAGCAGCGCTCTGTGTGCTCGTGAACTTGAGAGTTCATTCTTCCAAGAAAGTTCTCCCCAACAAACCAAGACGGTTATGTTAAAAAAACTCAAAGTGACATTTTTCACTTTAACGGGACACAAACACACACTTGAGGCTCACTTAGCTCAACAGGACAGCTGAAAACGGATTGATCCTTTAATTACCATGAATTTGGCGAGTTGTTGCAAGTAGATATTGCTTCATTTTAAAAGGGTCAGAGGCTAAAAAAGATGGGGACAGAGTGCTTGAAAAGCATGGCGCAGGTGCAGAAACTACACTGCCAGGGAAACCAGCCACACACATCCACAAATAAAAAAACACACACACATTCAACATGTTCTGTCAACTCACCTGTACCGTTTCCTACTGCCTGCAAAGTGGTGTCAGGGCCCAGGGTGTCAAAGTCATCTTTTATTTCATCTGCACAGAAACGAGAAGAGAAAAGGAGGTGGGGGGAAGAAGGGGTGAGTACCTCTGTGCACCATGCAAACCAACAAAAGCTGACAATGAGGCCTTAAAGAAGGAAGGTATGGGGAAAGCAATAAAGGCACCGCTGTGCATCGCAGCACGCCGCCGCTTTGTTCGGCATGCTTAATGAATGCTATCATCTGGGCCAGACAGTGACTTATTTACCTTAAACATGACAACAGGCGGCGGGGGGAGGCGAAGAAAGCTTCAATCGCCAAACAGAGCGATTAAATACACCACGGCACATCCACCTGAGCAATCACAGAGCTCCAGCCAACACGCAGGCTGAGCTTATTACTCCCTGGCTGTGACGCCGCTGCAATCCTCTGCATGCAGGATCACGCTTCTTTTATCACATGTCATTTGGTGGATGCTTTTTTTTCTCTTCTTTTTTCTCCGAAGCTGTATTGTGAGCGCACACATTTGTTTTTTTGATTTGCCACAACCCCGGGCAGAGAGTTAGTGCCTTGCTACCAACTAAAAAAGGAATACAAGCCTTAACCACAAATTAAGAGTTTTAGTTGCACAAACATTTCTCAGGGGGCAGAGCTGCTCTGGTGGCAGAAGTAACCTCATTGGTTGGGGTAAACCACAGGTGGGTGGAGACAAAGAATTCCCGTTCTCTGGTAAAGTATGTCAGACTGAAGCCCCAATGAAATGGACAGTGTGTTAAAACTTATAGGCTACGGGGCGCCCTGGTAGCTCCCTACCTGTGGCCCTTTGCTGCATGTCTTCCCCCTCTGTCTCCCCACTTTCCTGTCTGCCACTATCCTATCCAAGGCCAAAAAATTATCTTAAAGACAACAAAAAAACTATAGGCTACCTAGGCTGAGAACCAGCAATCGTAGACGTCTTTTTTTAAAGATAATTTTTTGGGGGCATTTTTTCCCTTTATTAGACAGTGACAGTGGATAGACAGGAAAGGTGGGCTAGACATGCAGCAAAGGGCCGCAGGTCAGACTCGAACTCGGACTGCTGCAAAGGACTCAGCCTACATGGGGGGCTCACGCTCTCACTGGGTGAGCTAGAGGTCGCCCCAAGACGTCTTTTAAATCACCCGATCAATACTTGCCGGGCAAATCTTTCAAATTGTTGGTGCCGCCGACTTGAGATTGACACCAACCAATCAGGTTATTTCTGCCTCCAAAGAGAAACGCTGGCGAAATGTTTTTAATAACTAAACCCGTCCAGGAGCATTGGTGGAAACAGAACAGGTTTCTTACTGCCAATCAGGATAATGGCACCCAGCGGATATTGTCCTGGCACAGGTAAAGGTGGCTGTAAATAAACGGCGGATTGACAGGCTCGTAAACAAACCCCCTCGTCTGACAAATTCATCCGTCCACGGTCGACAGGAGGACACCGACTGGACAATCAGCTTAAGGAGTCCCTGGTCCCTCCTTCTCTGCCTCGTCGGTAAAAAAATTAAATCAAGGTGCTTCCGAGAACATGGGGGCTTTTTGTTTTAAAAAGAAGAAAAAAAAAAAAGGAAGAAAAAACCCTGCATTGTGAGCCTCGTACGCATCTGTTCTTGCTCTGCTGCTCCTGCAAGGATGTCACAAGTGTTGCATTGTGAAGATTTTTCCCCCCTTTCTCCACAGTGCACAGCAGGATCTGATGTATCTGACTCTCCCTGAGCTATTAAACAAAAGATGAGCGCCTACATTACAGAAACCTGGCTGAGATATTACAGGAAAAGGTGGTGGGTGTATTGTTTATAATAATGTTGTCCTGCTACACAAAAGCCAGAAGCAAAACATCTTTTTTATTTAGAGTTGAAGACAATGGGTTTAATAGTTGCGGAATGCTTTTTCTGAGGCTCGCAATTCTGGGGTTTTCTCGAAATTAAAGATTTGGCTTCGGCGGTGAAATGATAACTACCCCTGTCAATGGCTTCACGGAATAATGACAGACTCTTCTGGATGGGGCATGTCCTAGTTTAACTTTCCCCTCGCTAGGATTTTTTTTCCCCCCATGTACATTTGATTGCACGGCTGCCAAACAGCATCCAAACCACAGTTGGAGTACGAGAAAATGAATGGCTTTTAAACATACATAAATTAAGAAGTGACAAAACAAAACAGATTAAAAAGAAGAAGAAACCCTCTAGTATCAGATAACTTCCACGCTGAACACAGTCAAAACTCCCTCACATTTGCGTGTCCTCGTAGGCACCGTGTTTGCTTTGGGTAATCACATTTGGCTGCATACTTTTGGTCTGACGCAAGGGGATGACCGGTGGGATTTACTGGCCCTCCACTCTCCCCTATTTACCTTGGACAACTCTCGTTATCTGTGGTCTGAAGGGAGGGACGGCTGCCTCCAGTAGGAGGTAGGCTAATACCATGTACACCTCACTGCTGCAGCCTCTGGCACACACACACACACACACACACACACACACACACACACACACACACACACACACACACACACACACACACATTTATATATATATATATATATATATAGTCCTGAGTCCTAAGTCCTGAGCTCCATTCAATTGGGACAAAGTGTCACTGTGGTTGCCTGGGTCCTTCTATAGTAAGAAAAAGGCACTAATGTTGTTGCTTTAAAGCCTCTTTTTTTTCACACACACACACACACACACACACACACACACACACACACACACACACACACACACACACACACGCACAAGCACACACACAGTTTATAAGACCAATTTCATAACTTTGCCTCGTTGAGTATCTCAAAGTTTTCACAACATGTAAAAAGTACGAAGGAAAGAAGAGGGATTTTATTTCTTCTGGAGTCATTTATGCCACAAATATGTGCCTATTTTTGGTAGTGGAAAGCATTTGGGATGAATTCTGTCCACTAAATGCTGGAAAAGTGTGTTTTGTCAGTGGTAAATCACAGAGGACGTGAGGCAGTAAGGTACACACCTCCTCGCAGAGCCATGTTGAGGTTTGACTCAGGAGGAGTCCCGAATACCTTGGCCAGACCGTAATTCCACCTATTTTCATAGCAGCTCTGATGCTGTTTATTTTGAAAACATTCCTATTTTTATGGCCGGTCACCGCAGTCGCTTCAAAGTTTCTGGCTTTTGTGCGTTTGGCCTCATTTCTCCCGAATGTGTCTGGTACGCACACAATGGCTTCACAATCTCAAGACACAAAACAAGCTTTGATTAGAACTGATGCCATCTCTGGTATTTTTACACTAAAGTGGTCAATAGCAGACATTTTGTGTCAATGTTCCATGCCTTCAAATTTGAGCCAAAGAATACAGTGGTTTTTATTTTAATTTTTTTTATTCTTGGCAAATGCATCAGAAACACTCCTGGATGCACTAGGTGTTTAAATGGCAAATTAATAACTCCAAAACTTGATAAACGTGCGAAGAAAACAAGAACCACTGTTTTACCAAATAACAGACGGACACGTTTTGTGTAAAAGTGCAGCAAACATGAGGGGGTGGGGGGGGAGTGGATTTCTACAGCCTGAGATTGCTGCAACGTTAAGTCAGAAATCCTTCCGACGCCCTGGAGAGGAGTTTAAAAAGGGCAAAGGGAGAAACACAGGTGATTTATTTGAAAATGTCTGTCAGTGATAATGATGTCATGCTTTCCAGCACATCGCGTCCAGCCTCGCTGTGGGATGAAGGAATGTCAAGGACAACGCCAGACACAAGACTCTGATTGTGCCCTGGAATCAGAAAGAGGCTCGGCGATACACTTTCTGTTCTGCTTTTCTCTCTTACATGCAATAGTTCTGGCTCGGAAAATCATCCAGGCTGTGTTGCTCCATTGCCAAAGACACTTTTTAAAGCATCACGACACATGCAATGAGTCTTTAGAGAGTCTCTTTGTGGTTTTTGGGGAGCGACATTTCTCCATACTTTTACTGCACTTTCCCCAAAACATCTAAAAGACATTGCATTCACTCGCACTTCCAAGACCTGTGTACAAACTCTCGATAGGGGAGTGACGACCAAATCAGTCTGAGTAGGAAGGAGGGGGGAGGGCTAACTTATCTCAGGCCTAAGTTATGTGCTGAGGTATCACTGTAGACACTTAGGCACCGAGGAAGAAGAAGAAGAAAAAAAAAAAAAAAAAAAAAACAGGCTGGGAAACACAGCACCCGCAAGATTGGGAAAGAGACTCCCAAACGCTCTAATGAACTTGACTTGCTCTCCGAAATATGTCAGCCACTTTATCACACAAGAAGCATATTATCTGGGAATTGCAACATAGTTGAATTACAGACATTATGGCACCGCGGGTCTTTATCAAATAAACAATTACCGTATGCAACGACAGCTTGTTTATCCTTTATCTTGATTTATTTACCAAACCGTCTTCTCTTTCTCCCCGCCTTAAGGAGCCAATATGAACTGTTATTTAGGAGAAGCAAATGTTGATACCCACTAAGTTTTTTTTTCTCCATCCCTAATAAATGTGCAATCCCACCCCTCCCCACCCCCATATTAAAATTTAAAACTGCTGAATGTTCCCCCGTTTTTCGGCAGCGTGCACAGCTAGTTCATTAGCAGAAATGAATAGCGGAGCCCAGCTCATTTAAATTGGCTGTCTTACATGACTTCTCGCCATACTCTGTTCCTGTCGCATGCTTCCAAGAATCATTGACTCTTATTATACATGTAAATGGCTATCATAAAAATAAAAATTTCATTTAAGATTGTTAATGACTTTTTGCAGCAGTCTGGCTTCCTTTAATGATCATACCCTGCCCCCTAATTAAAAGTATTTATCTTTCAAGCATCCGTGACTGCCCCGCTGCAATCTGAGTTGCTCAACAAAAAGACGATAAGTCACTCAAGTTTTGGGGAAGGTATCACCTGCCTGGGATTAAGCAGCTGGGTAGGGAGGAGAGGTGAACACTGATACAGTTTGAGTCCTGCATCTGAAACAATGACTCACATCAACCACATTCTCAACTCCCGGAGTGTTCCATTTGCTGCAGCTCGCGCGCTTTTTTATTTTTTGTGATTTTTTTGGGGGTGAGGTTATACCTTATGGTAAATAGTTTTCGTTGTTTGCCTCAGAGCGGGACTTTTCTCTAAGCGTGAACCAAATGGTCTCTGTCGCTCCCACAGAGAAACTGTTTATCATGTCTGTCAGCCGAGGGAGCATCATCGGGGCTTCGCCGTCAGACCTGGCTCAAGTCGTGTTTGCCGAACGCTTCGTGGAGTTTGTTTAAGTCTACTCGGGCACCAGATGGGGTGGGGTTTAAGGCATAAGACCGTACCACGAGTGGCAGGATGTGCACACATTCGCAGTAACGTATCTGAGAGTCAGCTTAGCGGTAGCTTCTGGGATTGACAGCTCACCTGAAAACCCCACACATCTGGTAGAGCACATAGAACAAAGGAGAGAAGAGGGGTTTTTAGAGTGCAAGATCTGTGAGAAATATGAAAGAAATAAGGTTATTCTGGACACTGTACCATTTAAAATATATTTTACTTTACGAGCGAAAACACTCCCTTTCAGAACTCAGAAATGAACCATTTCTGCATTTGCGCACCAGATACTTTCTGGGAGGAGGCATTCATCTTCCTGAAAACGCAACGAAACGTTCCTGATAGTGTCACAATAAGGTTCCTGTTGACCGATTTCATGTTGTGAATGTGAAACTTTAACTCTAGCCACATAACGTACTGACAGCACTTCATAAGCAACATTTTGCTAGCTTTAGATTGGTTTCGTGTGAGCACGACAAAAAATAAAATAATTCCCCATGTCCCTTTAGGGCAAGGCCACTCAATTTTGGGGCCAGCTGCCACATTTGGCCCAAAAGTACATTTTGTGCAGCAGGGTTAGGGTTAGGGTTAGCCCTACTCACCAGTACCGTCGACCGAGGCGCTCAGCATGTCGTTGTCGGGCCAGATGTGCTCCACGCCGCTGTCCCGCATCTCATCGTCCTCCTCCTCCTTGGTCAGCAGGCCGTGGCTCTCGGCCCGCGGCGAGGCCTCCGGGTTGGTGAGGCTGGCCGGGCTGCCAGTGCCGTTGAGCAGGGGGTCTTCCTCGGACACCGGCAGCTTGTCCTCCTCCTCCGTCTCCGAGCCCGTCTCAACCACATTCTCGTAGTTCAGAGCTGTAACACAGAGAGACAAAAAGAAAGGGTCAGTACAGGAGAAAGGAGGGAAAGGACTGTAGGTGTGAGAGGGCGAAATGTGGAGGTATGTCCCTCTTCGGCTAATGTATTATAAAGATGGAGGCGCTACAGACTGCCGTCATTCGAGCGACTCGCTCGTATGTATTCTGAATGATTCTAAATGTCAGATTCTATGCTTACAAGAATACTTTGATTAGTTGGTGGAAGTAATTACACATGAATGAGCACATACTTGTGAAAGAACAAAGGGGGTTTTGCCGAAATTACACAATGTAGGTTGAAGTAAAGGACCTGAATACTTCTTCCAGCGATTTGTAAATGTTATATATGAGCAGCAATAGTCTTATGATCAACCATTGTTTAAAAAAAAAAAGTGTTATACCCTTGGATCCTCTTAAGTATGTCTTATTTTAGTTTCTAAATTTTCACATTTGTTGTTCAAGCCAGTCATTTTCTGGCAGCTTGCAATGTTATTGATCAAGGAATGTAGGTGTAAACTACTTTGGAACTTGCATATGAGTGTCAGCCGAGTGATTCAACTCTAAACATAAATGACAGAGGAATCTGAAAAAGGGATTTCGACTTGTTTTTGGAAATTGAGGGTTTATTTCCAGATTAAAAAAAGGTCGCCCCACATCACTGCTCGGTCCAAGGCGTAGGCTCATCTTTTCTTTTTTTTTTTTTGTGGGTTACACCCCAATTACAGCATCCGTGGCTGGAATCTGTGACTGAAACGCAGCGGTGGGCAGACAGCTGTCGAGGAGATGCGGGGGCCAAAATAGCCACTAATTTTCAGTCCTGCTCACATGCCTCGGATGCCAACGAGCTGCACCTTTCAGGACCGGCTCTGCCCCGCAGCATACCCGTCACGATTGAGATGCTTCACATAGCACGTGCAATATTACAAATGTCGCTGGCGTGCATACAAAAAGGCTTAACCTATAGTAATTTAGATTATGCATCACATGTACCCCTTTGGATGTCTTCTTCACATTTGCATTGCCAGTGAACCATGAACATGAACACAGAGGTTTCCTAACATGTGAAACTATAGATACGACAGGGTCTTGAGGGCCTATCGAGTGCACACATACAAAGAGGTAGGCTGACATACATACCACACGCACACACACCCTCACACACACTCCAAACTCCAGAGCAGCATCAGCGGGGCCCGCCCCGCTTCCACAACACTCAGGTCCCAGACATATGCCTGCTTTTCTTAAAATAGATGGCCTGTAAATAAGCGCTGTGAACTTAATCAAAAGGTGGCTCGCGTGCAAATTAGTCACCAGCATCGGCAGGTTTCTCAGCGCATGCTCGCCGCAGCGTAAATTGTGGCAGAAAAGGGAAGTCAGAAGACTTTTTGGAGGAGTGCAGATGGAGCGCTAGGCTGAGCCAGGAACATGGCATCGCATGGGGACACACCTCATTGGCAGCTCGTGCAAGAATGTTCTGCGGTGAGAGCCAATCATGGGAGGACCCAGACTTTGAGCCACCATCGTGAAGAGGCTTTTTTTTTTAAATGTATTATTATTGTGCTTTAGTTGAAAATTTATGTTCCTGAGCAATTAAAAAAGCTGCAGCAGGCTCATAAGTCTTTAGTGGAAAATCAACACATTTAAATCTAATGGCTTGGAGAATGTTATATAAATAGTTTACAGCGTGCAGAACGCCTCGCATTGTGTCATCGACAAAGCTTAATTACAACATCTTATGTGCCATATTTTGGCCTACTCAGGCCTGAAAAGTGTCCCTGCCTCTTGAACCTTTCCCAGAATCAAATCAAGAGCGACCAGATGAAGTCCATGCATGCCATTTTCTGAGGACATTATACATATCAAAAGATAAGCCTCCCCACATCTCCTCCTAACACGTCTCCGTACGACTGACCGGTCTGCACTCGCCTTCAGCGAACAACTGCACAACAGGTGCAAATTAAAATGAAAACAGGGCTTTCAAACGTGGGAGGGAAGGCATGGGGGGAGGGGGGGGCGAGGAGGGTGGCAGGCAGGCAGGCTGGCCGGCAGGACGGGGGAGGAGGGAGGAGGAGGAGGAGGAGGAGGAGGAGGAGGAGGAGGAGGGTGGGAGTGCGGTGACCTGCCTCGAATACCAATCGACAGAAGAAACAAAACCTTTTTCAAGAGGTGTGATCACAAGGGTTTAGGCAAGTTCAGACTCAGTAATGCTCCTCGGAGATGACAAAAAAGGCAACCGAGGCTGGAAAACCCAGGAGCGGAGAGAAATCCTGGGTGGTCCACATCTACCTTGGTACAATTGATATTGTGCCTTTGCCTAAAAGTTATATATATATTTTTTTTTATAAGAGAGGAAAGCCTTTACCTGTTTAACTCAACATATCCGTTATTTCAACACTGAAATGGTCAAACTTCTCTCAACTCAACGCCCCTTCAAAACAACAAAATTATTATTATTATTTTTTTTTATTTGTGGCTCATTGACCCCTGAGGTTTTGAACTTTTTCTCAGCAATGTCCCATCAGCTCTGTGTCCCCCCAACGTGCAGAGAAGTAGGGGAGGGGCAGCCGCCAGCGCGGGGCTGGTAGAACAAAAGGCCAAGAGGCTTGGGAAGCTATCAACCCGTCTCTGTGAACCTGATCTCGGGATGCAGATTCAATGACGGCGGAGCAGGGGCTGGCTGAATGAAATTATCTAAGGCTGGACAGGTTTTAAAGGGCCCATTCTTCCCCAATAAAAGGAGCGAGGGAGCTTCTCTTTTTGTTTAGCAACACGTCCACCGCGGCAACGCACACCGGTCTGACTTGCAATACTCCCACACAGGGATTGAGGGAATGCTGCATTTGAGTGGACCTTCTGGGGCAAAGCAACTTTTCGGGGCATGATTGAGAATTTAGGGGTCTTCAAAAGTAAATCCTGGAGAAGCAAAAGTGGAGCTTTTCTCTATTCTATGTTCTTTTGTCTCAAGCTTTTTTCTCTTTCTCGATTGTCTTGGCATCTCTTTCAATTTCTAACAATATTTTAGCACGGGGGGGTTGAACTGTCTCTGAAAAGCTACAGTAGACGCAATCTTCTCCGAACGTCAGCTGTCTCCTCGGCATTCAACGTATAGTACCTCCGAGGAGGCAAAATGACAGTGGGGGCGCTCGTCAAAGTCAAACCCTCAGCATTAACGTCAAAGAAAGCCGCCATTGTTTAGGTGCCACCGCTGACAAGAGCCTCTCCCTCTCCGAGCGCCAAGCATCTATTGGTATTGTGTCACGCAACAAAGTAATTCTAACCTACTAATATTTCGCAGGCAGTTATTCCCCCCCCCCCCCCGCCGGCCGAACCTCGCTCCTAATCAGCCTTTTGTGTTGCTGAGAAGAGAGAAAGACAAAGAAAAGATGTTTACTCCTCAGAAGCCTTTCCTCTCCTTTTCTTACCTTAAGTGTCATCCTCGACAAAGGCAATCACGGCTGACGTTTTTACAAACTCGTGCTACCTGTTTGATATTGCTTTCTTCTCTCTTCTGCTTTTTAAAAAATAAAAATACCCTTTAAGGTAAAAAAATTAAAAAAAAATAAAAAGGGCACTTCTTTGACTTGAGTTTTGCAGATAATTAAAATGACACATGTAACAAGCGCAATTCGTGTTAAATATCGGGTTTTAAACTATCTGACATAACCCTTTTCACAGGCCCAGCATTATTCTGTCAGTCACAAAAAAAAAGTATAGAGAGGAGAGGAATATTGTATATTGATTAGAATGGCTAGAAGCATCAGGAGTGACAGCAGAGAGACCCAGAGTGCAAAGGGAGAAAGTCTCGTCATTTTCTCTGATGAAGATAAATAAAGAAGAAAAGAAAAACAATGGCACATGGCATTTCTTCAGCCGCGCCAGTCGTGTTCTGCAGATACTGAGAAGCCGGCGGAATTAATTTAGGGCCGGGAAAACAAACTCCAAAATCGAAAATTATTGTATTTACAAAGCGTCAACGAACGAATGGCTCCGGTGATTAAAAAAAAAGAAGAGAAAAGGCCTTGAGTGTTGGGAGTCATAATGGACTCCAGCTAAACCCAGAGATAACTCGCTCCGTGTGTGTTTTTTGACAACAGTTGTCTGAGCACATGCTGCATTCAAAGACACCCCAAGTCACTCGCAGGAATGATGTTGACCCGGTGCATCTGTTTGTCGGAAATAAAAAAAAAACTTTGCACGTATGTATGCAAGGAATTTCTTTCAAGGTTTAGAGTGTGTGACACGGGAAAGAGGAAATCTGAAAATGAGCTTGTGACACACATACTTTTTAGGTCCTCTAGAGGCAATTCGGTCAAACTTCTGGAACGTACAGTACATACCTGGTTTTCACAAGTTTCAAATGAAATTGTCCAAAAGTTTTGAGGGGTTTTATAACCCAGATATTGTGGTTAAATATAGTGTCCAAGTTTTAGCCGCTAGAGAGGGAGGTAAAGGAGAGTTTCAGGTATTAACGGTAGGCATAGGCGTAATTTACAGGGGGGGATGGGGGGGTTACAACCCTCCTAATAATCAAGACTGGCCAGTGCAACCCACCCCAAAAAGCTATTATCATTTTCTTTACATAAATAAAGGCATTTGCACCATAAATTGTGTTTCAAAAGTGGACATCTCAACCCCCCCAATGTTGAACCCAAAGTCACGCCCTTGACTGTAGGTATGCACAGAAGGGTGAGAAAGTGAAAAATACTGCTCCAATTTGAAGCCCGGTGCAACTCCACAAACCCTCTCTTCCACAGCTGTGAAAGCCAAGTTCGGAGGTCTTCCACATGCACTCTGCCCAGGAAAACCATTTGACAATGCTAACATGTATAATCACATCTATTTAACAATCCCCAAGTAGTTGTCCAGTGCCCGGAGGAGGCTGCACTCAAAGCCCTTTCCTTCTCGAGAACCGGAGAGAGAGAGAGAACTCTTTCTGTTTCGGCGGGCCAACGGTGGAGGTGATCGCTGCAGGGGGAATGACTAACACCCACGTTTTGCGCTCTCTCGCGCTAACCCCGGCTGACTTTTTTTAGCCGAGTGTCGGGGCTTAGCTCCAGGTGACACGCACGGCCTCCTACGCCGATAATGAGCCAGGACATTCTCCCTATTGGACGATAACTGCTCACGCTCGCTCCCTGTCTCATGAATGTGAGCCAAGCGGATCACCTGGATGGCTGCGAGGGAGACGGGGAAGCAGAAGTGCTCTGTTAAGTCAGTGTGTGTGTGTGTGTGTGTGTGTGTGTGTGTGTGTGTGTGTGTGTGTGTGTCGGCGGGAGGGCATTAAGGTGCAAGCGAGGTCGCTGCCTCGTGGCTACGGCCGGCGGTAGCGGATTCTTATGATGACCTTTCGTCTGCCTTTGTTCCTGTCTGCAACAGTTTAAACCCTTCCCCGGGTAAGTCTTACTGCTGTGTGATGGAAACCTCTTTCACTACATCGGCCTCCTTTTTACATCACCAACTCATTCTTTTACATGGTTTTCTTTCTCTTTTTGCAACCATCTTTTCCCCCACACTTTCTATATTCCTAGATCCATTCTTGTATGAGCCCAAATTTGAAAAACTTACATTACAGATGCTCATCATGCCAAAACACTACCATGAAGAGGTAAAACATTTTATAAAAAATGCTCGGTAGTAAACGGCCACTGATTGAGACACCCAAACTGATCTATTTAGTTTTTTAAGAGACGTTGAGAAGAGAATTATGACGAAAACACAAGATTAACTTAATTTTAAAGGCTTGCAGTTCACCTCAAAATACTGTTTTGATCAAACTAGAGAACCTTCGAAGAGTATACATCTTCTACGTAAAAACCCAAAACCAATCTTTAGGTAGGACAGGGAACACCAGTGGCGTCTAGGAGTGAACCCAAGTCACGCCAGACAAAAGAATAGCAGACATGTTTGGATATTCTGTGCTATCTTGTCTCAGTATAATGGTGCGATCGAGCACAAGGGGCAAATCGGGGCCAAGTCGGTGAAAGGACGGTGGCAGAGGGCAAACAAAAGCCCTGAAAAGAGACAGAGAGAGAGTGAGGGGTGAGGGCCAGGGGAGGGGAGGGGGCGACTTGGGAGAGACGATGAATGGTGAAAACTCAGTGAAGTGTAAACGCAACCTGGGAGTATGTGTGTGTGTGTGTGTCTGTCTGGGCAGTGTGTGTGTGTGTGTGCATATGTCTATAGAGAGGGGGGGGGGCTTCTGGAAAGTGAAGTAAGTGTGTTTGACTGATATGAGTTGTTGAGGACAAAACTGTTTTACACTTTTAGGTGTTTTAAGAGATGCTTTTAATGGAAATAACTGAATGTTTAAAAGTAAAATAAGTCTCTCTGCAAGCATCGACGTGGTGAGAAGGCACATTATTCACATTAATATCCAAAACCAAGCTATAAGGTAAATCAAAGCCTGACTATTTTAAGTGTTTTCCAGGATTTGAGTGTGAAATCCTCTCAAATAGAAAACCAAAGTGGTCTGAAGCTACAGAGCTAGTCCTTCTAGATGCATCCGCGGGGGTAAACAGCCAGTTAACCCAACGTTTACAACCAAACCACAAAGCAAAACTTGAGAAATGTAGACCTTTTCCATAAGTCGCCTACATCGCACCTTGGTGATTTCCTCTTTCATTTGATGCGTCTTTGATTGTGTGTGTCGACGGCGAAACTTTCCAGCGCGTCGCCACACATCCGTCAAAACCGCCGCCGGTGGGGGGAGGGGGGGTTTGTCCGCGGAGGAGACACCTCGCAGCAGCGCTGACTCTAATTCAATTAAAGTCCCATTTATTTGCCGAGGAGGCCCGAGCAACAGGCTGGGGAGGGAGAGAGGGAGAGAGAAGAAAAAAAGCTGCAAGGTTTGCTCAACAGCTCAGAGGGTCCCACCTTTGCCGGGTCCTGCATGGATTCACCATCTGTGCCCCCTCTTCCCCTCCTCCTCCTCCTCCTCCTCCTCATCCTCCCCCAGTTCACACATGTTCCTGCCTCCAACAAATGTTCGGAGTAAACCTCCCCCCCACCCCCTCCATCCTCCGCCTCCTCCTCGTCACACAAGCCAAAGAAGAAGAATAAAAAAGACACACAAAAGCTTCCCCTGGCTGCCCTCAGGACTCCCAGGCCAGGAGAGTGGGAGGGAGATTTTCAGAGAAGAAGAACAGAGGAGGGGAGATATTGGTAGGGAAGGGGGAGGTAGGGGGAGGAGCTGTAAGTGTGTGTGTGTGTGTGTGTGTGTGTGTGTGTGTGTGTGTGTGTGTGTGTGTGTGTGTGTGTGTGTGTGTGTGTGTGTGTGTGGAGAATATATATATATATATATATATTTTTTTTTCCTTCTAAATCCAGCTCAGGTGAGCTTCGCCGATGCTACCCTGACACACGTCAAGCAACGGAAAAAAGGTGGTGGTGGGGAACGGTTAAAATTAGAAAATTTAATTTATTTGATAATTTCCCAGAATAATTAGAGTTAATATGGGTTAATTAATATGCAAATCTCTCAGCAGATGTTCGGCAGCGAGGCTGCGCGCGGCTGAGGAAAAACAGCCCCCTTCTACTTTCTCCTTGCCTGGTTTTGGCTGTCAGTTATTGGGCCGTAATTACTGTAACTAACCAAACACACACACACACACACACACACACACACACACACACACACACACACACACACACACACACACACACACACACACACACACACACAGGGGGGAAAAAAGAAAACGTTTGCTGGGTGAACTGCTTCCAGTTTTGGAGTCGTCGCAGGCAAAGCGGTGCTTCTCACACACATAAGAGAGACCATCACTAATTTCCCCTTCCACTATAAAGACCCTTTTTATGCTCCAAGCTGAATGAATGCAGCGAGTGCTTTAAACTATTTGAAATTTGCGAGGCTTTGTGTGTGTGTGTGTGCGCTGATGTATACACGTAAATTGAAAAGAAGGAGATGCAGCAGGAGAAGCAGCAACTATACTGTGACAAGAGCACCTGCACGTTAAAATAGAGTGGAGAACACAGATAATAAAGCAGATGTGCGGAATCTGCCTTGCCATAAGAAAAGGGGACGTACACGTGTTTACACGTGTGTTCGCGGCTGAATACTGAATGCCGTAAACATGCACATGAGTGGCAATACTTGAAGCGAAGAAAAAAGATGCTGGGGATTTTGTAAAAATAGCAAAAATAAATTAAAAAATAAATTAAAAAACCCCACATTTGAGTTGCTGTTGAAGTTTTTTAGACTTTTATTTTGAAGTTCACTAGCAAATTCCACATTGTAAATGTTTCCCCAAACACAAACATAACGCAAGCTCTGCATCCGCAAGCAGGCATCATTTGCACAATTCTATTTCATAATTCAACAATTAATCTGTCGGTTGAGCGACAGAAAAGAATCGACTAATTAATGTGTATGGACGTTTAAGTCTTCTTTTTTTTGAGCAAACGGGTATTCACAGGTTTCAAACATTCGCCAGCTTCTCAAGTGTTTTATTTTCGGTTTTACATTGTTGAAAATGTTATGTATTCGAATTTTAGACAATTTAAAGGCATCACCCTGAGCTCTGGCGGCTTACTTTGGCCATTTTTCTCTATTTTCTGAAATTTTATACACTAAATAATGGATCAATTCATCTAAAAAAAAAGAATCAAGAGATTCATCGATAATGAAAACAATCACTAGTCACAGCCCTAAACTGAAGACATTTTTCTCTTCTGGTTTCGTATTCTTGTGGGAGGAGGGAAGGGTTACCTTTAATAGAAAGATTTAATTCATGAATTCTTCCCTGGGGAGGGAGAAAAATATAAGAGCCTATCTCAGGGTGCTTGCCAGGGTTCTCCTGTGGTCAGCTCTCTTCAACAATAATGTGTTTCCGATAGCAGCCAGTGTATTGTGTGTGTGTGTGTGTGTGTGTGTGTGTGTGTGTGTGTGTGTGCCAAAAGCAGAGACTGTTATCTAAATCGTTCCTCTTTCTCTACAGCCCAGAGTCTCTCTCTCTCTCTCTCTCTCTCTCTCTCCCTGCCTCTCTCTCTCTCTCTCTCTCTCTCTCTCTCTCTCTCTTCGTTTCCACTCCTCCTCCACCTCCTCCTGCCCAGTCTCAAAGGGACACCGTGGCTCAATGCCATGAGTCCACACCCCGGCATACACGCACACACGCACGCACACACGCACGCACACACGCACGCACGCACGCACGCACGCACGCACGCACGCACGCACGCACGCACGCACGCACGCACGCACACAGGCACATAGGACGCAGTGGCAACATGCATTCATAAAAATAGACGCGCACACACAAATGACGAAGTGGCTTGAGGAACATTTTTTAAAATAGGAGCACACCCGCACACACACACATATATATATATATATATATATATATATACACCCACACACACACACAACATGTTCACACACACTCAGGTGGCGGAATCTGCTGACATGGCCTCGAATCAGGTTAGATTTCGAGGTGGAGAGAGGCGGGTCAAATTGATAGTCGCAGCCTTCTGTTATTAGGTCTGACTGTTTAATATTGGAACCTGGCCTCGTGTGTGTGTGTGTGTGTGTGTGTGTGTGTATATGAAGGCCCCATGAGAGCCTGCGTGGCCTTGCAGTACTTTGTGCGCAGCGCCACCATGATAACACATCTGCTTTGGGTTCATCTGTTTATGAATCACTCTTATCTGCGTCACGGAAGAAGTGCTAACTCGCTGTATGTGTGTGGGGTGTGTTAATGTAAAGTGTGTATGTGTGTGTGGGAGTGTACGTCTGTGTTCCTGTGTGCGTGTTTCTCTGTAGGCTTGTGTCATTGTGAGTATTTACGCGAGAGGGAAACAGGCAGACGAGGAGGGGAAGATCTACTTTGGCTGAGGAAAATAATAAAAACCTTCCTGTGGCATGAGAGCACTTGTATGATTGCGAGAAATGCCAGGAAAAGGACAGGAAAAAGACAGGAAAAGGACAGGATAAAGACAGGAAAAGGACAGGAAATAGACCGGAAAAGTCAAACGGCAGCGACAGGTTCCATGCTATCGGGACAGGTGGCGTGTCACCTGTGAGGAAACTCTTTCCCTTGCAGCACAGAGTGGCAAAATCCAGCAATTCTTCATGCCTGACGGCCCCCACGTGCCTCCTTTTAATAAAAAAAGAATCTATAAAAATAAATTACTTGCGCTAAGTATATGCAAATTCAAATGTAAGCAATCATTGCAAAATTAATTTTGCCAGAACTGATTAAAAGCTTTAATAAATCTATATACAGTATTGCGCCAATCTGATATTGTAAATTTATTACGCTCCCTGTAAGATTAATTAGAAAGCTACGGTAACATATTGCACTGCCAGGACAGATTACTGTACTTTTTTTGTTAATAACAGTTAAGCAGAACCTGAGCTGTAATTACCGGCTAACAGAAGCTTTTGATGCTGATTTCCTTCACCAGGAGGAGAGAGAAATGAGATCCAGACGGTAAAAAAGAAACAAATGAAGGCTTCTCTCTCCCTCTCCCTCTCCCTCTCTCTCTGTCTCTCTCTCTCTCTCTCAAATGCTACGCATCTATTTTGGAAGAAAAGAATTAATCACTGCTTGAAGTTCATCTTTTAATATTGCACAAAAATCAAGGGAATCCAGGCTGGAGGACTTCATTTTGGGAACTGAGGACATGAATTAGAAACTATCCTCATTTGCCCTGGGAGTTGAGCAAGGCAAAGCACCGACAGTTGCCAGGGTTAGGGGTTGAATTCCCACCTGAGCAACCCCCCGTTCCAAATAAATCGTCCCACAAAACAACACAAGATCAAAGCCTGGCTCATTTTCCTTTTTTGAAAGTAACTGAAATCGTTTCTCCCAGACTCTTTCACCTTTTTCCTTAGACATAGCAGTGAAAACAACCGGTTTGATCTGGCCAAGGTTGTTTTTGCATTCCTGTCCACAGCGACGGGGCCATGGCCGCGGTTATCTCAGCAAAACAGCACCTGAGAGCTAAAACAACTCTTTCTCACTGCCGCCACTCCGGCCTCAATACTCCCTCAAAAGCAACAACTACGGAGAGTTCTGCGTGACTTTGGGAATATTCGGGTTATTGTGTTCCAATGTGATAAGCGGATGACCACTAGTGTTTTTCTTTCTGTCTGTCTTTGACATAAGCAGTAAAACATCTTCAGCTGAGACTGACAAGAAAAAAAACAGGGGAGAGTGAGACCTCTCGCTGTCATAAAAACTCTGCCAGTCACCAGCTGTTTAAAGGTCGATCAATGAGTGTGTGTGTTTGTGTGTGTGTGTGTGTGTGTGTGTGTGTGTGTGTGTGTGTGTGTGTGTGTGTGTGTGGAGTGTTCAGGGGGCAATGGAGGGGGGAAGTCAAGCAGGGAGCTCAGATGGACTAAAGAGATCAGACAGGATGAACCGGGGGAGGTGGGGGGGTCCAGGTGAGGGGCCACAGGAGGCTGGGACGAGATGAGGGTTGAGCCCTCTCCTTCTTCCTCTCTGGTCCGAGCCAAGGTGGGGGCCCAGGGCCTCATTCACATGGTAATGAGAGTGTAAAATCACATCTGTTACCCCCACCACACACACACACACACACACACACACACACACACACACACACACACACACACACACACACACACAGCTTTGTCACCTGAATAGCTTCCCCACCAGGTATCAAACAAGCACCAGGAAATGGGGTGTGTGTGTGTCTCATCCCCAGCAGGCAACTGGCAAACTGGGCTCTCCAATCAGTAAATGACACTGACACACACACACACACACACACACACATACACACGAGAGGTGGCCTGGGCCCTCACAGAGAGGGAAAGCCCTCTGGAGAAAGGCGACTCTCTCTGACACTGTTACCAACTTCCCAATTAGCTACCAGCCAGCCAGAGGGGGAGGCTGGTGGTCTAGAGAGGGGAAGAGGGGGGGTGGAGTTTGGACAGATAGGGGGGCATAGCTTATTGTCACGTGAACAACCTGAGCGTCCAAAAGCTATCTCGTGGAAGCTTTTTTTTCTCCACGTGAATTTTCAGTCAAATGTGGAGAGTTCTTCCCGAGCCTGCAGGTATGTTTCTTTAACAGCGCGTGGTCAACACGGCGGACGTCGCTGCGCGCAACGCTCGAAGCCATACGTGAACTGTCTATTAATGCTTTTCTGAATCGATTTCAGTTTACATTCGTGGCCCTTATTGTGATTGCCGACTGGACGGGAGATTTTTTGCACACCTTCCTTTTTACCACCACATCTGTGTGTGTGTGTGTGTGTGTGTGTGTGTGTGTGTGTGTGTGTGTGTGTGTGTGTGTGTCAGACAGTGCTAGCGGCAAGGTAGGCCAGGTGTGAGAGACAGCAGCGAGATGACACAACTTAACCTCTCTCTCGATCTCGGTAAACGGCACAAACAAGGCAGCGCTGCAGTCCGACGCCCCAGAGCCCATGACTTATACATGACGTGGGTGGAAGTACACAAGAGCAGACCGAGGCATTTTGTTTCTCCCCCCAGCCCCCCCTTGCCAGTTGCATCTTTTTTCATGTTGTACCTGTCTTTCTCATCTAGCCGCAGGAGGGCGAAAACTACACTTTTAATTACATGGTGGGAGCTGAGGGTGGAAGCAGGAGGAAGGAGCGGTGGGGTGTGCGGGGGGAGGAGGGGGGGAGTTGTGGATACCTAACGGCTCTTTCACATACTGTGCTGCACCTTAATAAGAACGCTGAGACCTTAACTGGAAAGTTCAAAACGGCAACCACCTCCACGTTGACAAGTGCAACCTTTAATATATCCATTTATTTGATTCCTTTTGTCTTTACCGGCAAAGTTATTTCCATTTCTGCCACTTAAACCACCTCCCAACTGGATATTTTTTTTCCCCATTTCAGACACACAACTGAGGTTCCTATCAGCGAACAACGAGTGCAATTATAAGATAATTGGCTCACATTCCCAGAATGACAACATATAAAGGTAATAATAAGGGTCAGAGTTAAAGCAGCCGCATGATAGGTGTAAAAAAAAAATGAAGTTATTAAATCAATGAATAAAATAATAATAATCTATAATAGGTTTTAATCATTTTTAAATTACGTTTCTAGGTATTAAAGTGTTCTCACCCTGAGCAACATTAACCATTAATTCCTGGTTCACAAAAATGACATGCAACCACAACAATGGAATAAATACGGCTCACGCATAACCTTCTGATGCCTTGTTGTGCACATTAATGTGTCACACCAGTATTACATTGCTCAAAGTAGGTTGGTGAGTAGACCTTTAGTTGAAGAAGATAATTAAACTGACTCCATGCAGAGAAAAGTAAAAAGAACGTCTTACGATCAGCTAAGATGGCACATCTGTGTGTGTATATATACTATGGCTTATATAAATGAGTAGCTCCATTGGCATGACTGGCTGCAACGCATCCACACACTCTGTAGTCTCCATATACTGTAAGTAAAAAGGAAATTTTGATCTAAGGCTTTTTTCCCCCCACCTACCCTTGGGTTCTGCCTCCCCGTGTTTCTGTCAATCCTCTCCTTTTTTTTTTTTTTGATCAGTGGCTTGAAAGAGTCGAGCATGTGTGAGTGCTCAGGTACCTGGGGTATGCCGAGGTGCTAATTAGCTCGGCGGGATAATTGATGTGTAGATTACACCGTTGAACAAATGCTCTGACTTGTTTGTTCTTCGCACTTCTCAGCCTTCTTGCAAAGGAGAAGAAAAAAAATCTTTCTCCGCAGCACCTCCCACCCCCCCTTTTACCTCAGCCCTAATGAACAATTTACCTGCCTTGTAAAGGAGGTGGTTAAGCCTGCCAAGGCAGAGGGAAAACAAAGAGGGGGTTGCGCCGGAGTTCATTTCCCACAGGTGGAACTGCTGTCTCCTGTGCTTCAAGACCATGCCTCTATTCCCCGGTGTTAGCGAGGCTGGCTGTGGAAGAAGAGTATGTGTATATACGCTTTGCCAAAACCCTGAAGGAGAGGATGGCGAGCATACATAATTCCAAAAAGGAAACAATTTAAAAAATGAAAGAGCATGCCATTAAGAGCGCCGGTAGGCTTCCATTGTTCTGCCCCCCCCCCCATAATGCTATTTCCTCCATCTTTTGTCTTTGGGATGCTATTATTAGCCGAGCGTGCACGCGAACAACCTCCCCCCCCCCCTTCTCACCCCGCGTCCGTTCAATAGGGTTTGAATTTGCTCATTAACGGCTAAGAATCCGCAAACACATTCGCCGGAGCTTTTGCTACTGCTAATAAACTAATCATGCCCTCTTGTCTAATTGGGAAATAGAATGAGGGGAGGAATGAGAGCTTCGCCTGAGGATTTTTCAGAAGCTTGGTTTCTATCGCGCTGGCAGAAAAGTGGAAGTGGAGCCCATTAGCAGGACAGATGTGGAGGCAAAAGGTGAGCGGCTGAGACGCCGGCGCCTCGCCACACTGCCGGACCGCCCGTAATCTGTCACCCGCACTACTTTACAAGTTAAACACATTATTGTGCTTATTGAGTCTCATTTCTAGGATTGCATAGCGCTGGTTGCCTTTTTTTCTCTCCCTGGTGGAGCGCTTACAAACCTGCCAGGGCACTGTCACTGCATGCAAGCTATTACCATTTCTTTAGCACTGCTGATTAGTCAGGCAGGCAGGGCAGAGAGGGAGCAGAAAAAGAGAGAGATAGGGGAACTAAGCCAAGACATAAAGTCTTTTGCTCATTGTTTTCTTGATACTTCCTTCACATCCCTTAGAAACCTCGTCTCAGCGGCTCAAGAAGCCCCCGAATGGCTTCACATGTCTCCAATTTTCACAGCTCCCGGAAGTCATATCGTTGCTATTTTTCCCGTGTAAGGGGCAAATGATTTGCACAGTGTGAATGAAAGGAAATGTGTTCTGCAAGATGTCCAAAAATGTGCTGTTTAACTCCGTGTTTACCGAATGAATTAAAGCCCACCAGGACATAGTTCAGCCATGAAAAATGCACTCAATACAACCCTCCCTCAAGAAGATCATTTTATTCTCTTGTTATTGCGTTAGTGGCCTTAGGCACCTCGAGTTTGCTATGTCGGTGTGATAAGGGAGAAAAAAGATGAGCTCTCTACTTTAGATCAACCCTGAACTCCCTGGGACAGATTACCGTGTCATCGAAAACCCGGGGCGGCATGTTTGGACTACACCAGATTGGGAGTCTTGCTGACTAACTGGCAGTTTCCGTCGCCAACCTGATAACTCTCCTCCAACATCCCTCACCCCGGCCCAGCCAGCCAGCGAAGCAGGCAAGCACTTTTTTTTTTTGTTGTTTTTCCTCCCTGCCTTTTTCCTGTCGCCATCTCGGTATTTAATCTAACACCGGCAGGCGGCAAGAAGGGTTTACTTTTCCCCCCTCAAAGACAGCACTGCAAGGCGGAGAAGGCAAAAGTGGGAGGAAGAGAGCCGAGCACTCAGGCGGGGAGGGACAGGGGAGTCGAGGCAAGGCACAGGAAACCTGGGCCAAGCGTCACTTTTAACAAAAGCCTTTCATCTTCCTCTCTGCTTTCCCCCAAGACAGTGCGCTTCCAGCAGTGGGATCCTTTTAAGTACATACCTGATAAGGAAACTTTTTTTTTTCTTCCCTTTCGAGAGTGCATAAAGGAAAACTATCCCCCTCCCAACACACACACACACACACACACACACACACACACACACACACACACACACACACCCCTGTGCAGTTAAAGCCCTCTCATCGCTTTGAACGCCAGATACTGTCCCTTTTATCCCGGGCAAGCAGGTTTCCTATGGCTATTAACTTATTCAAAACAGGTAATTACGGCGAGCAAACAGAGACGCCACGGATCAGAGAGAGCCGCTCAGGCCCACTCCACCTTTGCAATCAAACCGGGCGTCGTCTGAGCCGGCGAGTTAACGGGACAGAGGTAGTCGAGGATCCATTTGCGGATAACTGCTCCTAATCCATTTTAGTCAGGAGTCGCTGTGGCAGGGCTGTGTGTGCACTGGGGGGGTGGGGGGTTGGGGAGACCCATGGGATGTATCTGATGGAGAGGTCATAAATCACCGGGAAGAAGTTGAAAAAGTCGAGCTCCCACGGAGGGAGAGAGAGGTAGCAGACAAGCGGGGGTAATGCCCCGGAGGGAAAACAACTGAGGCTATCATCACCTTGGTTAAAATATCAGCAACCCTAAGGCCGGCGAGGGCGGGGACCGCCAAACAATGCCCTCTTCCCTGCGGTAGGAGAAGAGAAGGATTCATGCAGAACCTCTGGTGGGTGGTTTGTTATTGTGGGACAATTCCCCCAAGTGTAGTTAACATAGCGTGAGCCAGTTGGTGGACATTTTTATCCAAAGTGCCTTTGCTGCATACATTTTTAGCATGGGTGATCCCAGTGGGAGCCTGAGTCCCGGGCAGTGTTGGCGACTTGCTCATGGAGAGATGAAACCTTTAACCCTGGCAGAGTCGGCACTAGAGCTGCAACGCAGAACACGTTACCCCAGCAAGTATCCGTTAACATGGGGTGAAGGGACCCCAAAAATGCTGTCTCACATTCCCGAAATGCGACGAGGGAGAAGAGGGAAAGAGAAGAGAGAGAAAATCTTAACTCCACCTCAGGAGCCAAGTAGGCCTTTTTCACCTATCTTCTCATCTGCACAGGAAGTCAATGGCACCCCAGGAGAGCACTCGCTCTTTCCTTCCTCGTCTCCTTTAATTTTTCTCCCTCTGCGCTGTTTGTTTTTTCAGGTAATAAAAACAGAGCGGCTGGCAGAGACGTTTTCATGTTGTTTTGGTGACCTGGACAACATGCCCGAGCCTCCCCACGACGCCCGTTTTTCGAGCTAGAGGTGAAGTTTGACAAGATCCTTAAACGTTCTTCCCCCTCTCGTCTTCTCCCTCTCTCCGCTCAAATTTTGCTTGCGTAAGAAACTCTCTGTATCTATGGTAATGGGCAGCTAATTGATCCCGTGGGGTTTTCCCTGGCATGGGGAGAACTTATTTACTCTTGCGACAGAGGGATATTTCAGCTCAGACGTTCTTTTTTTCTCCCTCCCCTCAAGCCTTTCCTCTAATGTGACTATAACTCTCCAATTCTCTTATCTGTACAGGGCACGGAAAGGTGCAAAAGGGGGCCAATGTCTACACGTTTTCCCATTCGAGAAGCATGTGTTCGCGAGGTGACAACCAGCCGCCCGCTTGCACCGCAGAGTGGAACCAATCAGGCTTTAACACCTTGACTTTTCTCTCCAAATGTGGCCGCCGCCGCTGAGCTGCCTCGCCCGCCTCAATGTCAGTACTACAAATTGGCTTCCAACAGGAATCCAAGGTGCCAAAGAGCCATTAGACGGACAAAGGCTTGAAGTCTACCCAGGGATTAATGTGTCACAATCCGTGTGTGATACACAGGAATCAAGCCTCTTCATTAGGGCTCGCTATAAAGGAACGAGACAGATTTCCTCTCTGCCAACATCAGCTCATCTCAGCGTGCACTCTGCTCTTCTTCTTTTTTTACAGTGGCTTTCAACGCTTGAGGTTGTCATTAGGACCTATGGTTCGGGACATCTCGGGCATTTACCTGATCCTTTTATTAAGTGGGAGGGTGCAACAATAGGCTCCCCATGAATATGCGGATCATTTCCATGTCTATAGCTTCAAATGGAGACTTGTAGTTTCATAGGAGGATGAAATGATACATTCTACATTCTGTGCCAGCAAGGCCCAAAATGTTACACAAGTATAACTGCTGACTCTGGCTTTCATATCCCAGGTTTGACAATATCTGTTCAAAATGTAGTTTCACATTTGTAGTTTTTTAAGGAAGTCAGGATGGTCTGTTGGTGGAGACATGCACACACAACTGTTTGGTGTGTAGTATTTTTTTGACTTTTAATATTTTAATTACATTGTCCTGATGATACTCACATACTTATACTTAAGTAACATTTCCACTGCAGGACTTTTACTTGTAACAGAGTATTTTTACTGTGGGGTATTCATATTTTGATTTCAGTAAAGGATCTGAATACTTCCTCCATTGCTGAAAAGCACCAACAAAACACCTGCACCACGGGGCGACAACAGGCCCGATTGTCAGCGAAGCCCATCTTCAATTAAACAAAGTCGTAATCTGCCCCTGACAGAGCGGATTAGGCTTTGTCCTGGTGGGGGCCTCATAGGGGGACGAAGGAGGAGGAATAAGGAGGCGGCTAACCGCGGCTGGCGACTTCATTTACTGTGAATACGCCCTTGCATCCTCCCATGGAGTCACCTGAGTCAGCGCAGTGCTCGGTCGGTCGGTAGGTCGGCTGACTTGCTGTCTTACTTGCGGGACTCAAATCCCGTCCGAGATAACAGCTAATCATTTGTCACCCCGAGAAGCAATTCCCTCCAATCACCCGGGAAGAGAGCGCCACTTTATTCCGCGGCGCTGTCAGGAACGCAAGAAATTACATTCGGCCATGCTTCCCCCCCTCCCCTCTATCACCTCCCCCCCTCATATCTGTCCTGAGCCCTGTGTGGAACAACAGAACAACAGCTGACAAGATTGAAAACGACCGTGCTTCCAAACCCCAAACACAGACATAAACGTTTCTATGTCCCAGCTAGCAGGGAACGAGGAAATGTAATCTAATGTTCAGAGAATGTTTTAAGGATGGGCATTCATTATGTTCTAACAATGTTATTATTAAACATTTTAAGAAGGTTATCAGCAAACATTTTAAGATTGTTCTTATAGAATGTTATCCTACCTTCCAAAAAGAAAGCATTCCGGGAACCAAAAGAAAACTTCCCGCCAAAAACATTTTAACAATGTTAGGGCATTAACATTTTAAGAACGTTCTTGGAACAAAACAAAAAAATTCTAGCAGGGTTTCTATTGCTATACCTGTCAATGTCAGTTTTACCTCCCCCCAAGCCCGCTCAATGCTAAATGTATGGAAGAATCTTTGTTTTCAAACCCTTGTGAGAACATGTGGTCTAGAAATACAAGAATACATAATCACACAGGAGCTTTAGGGAACTCTGGGACAAACACATGCTGGCAGATACATGCATGCGAGCCTGCATAAAAAACACACACACACACACACACACACACACACACACACACACACACACACACACACACACACACACACACACACACACACACACTGTAGCCTGTCAATGCAGCTGTTTCGTTTGGGATTCCTTGAGTTGTTTCACTGTTACACTCTCTACTTTCCCAGTTAGACAATTATTTATATGGACCGGTGTCCAACAGCCGGGTTCCAAAGCTTAGAAGTTACTAAAGCTTGCTAAAAGTGGACTGATGATGGGGATTATTTGCAAATATGACATCCAAGACATTTCAGAAAACGCTCTCGTCCGACACAGCTCACACAACGGAAAATACACGACACAACTTCATGGGGTAGCACTGAACAGGAAACTATCAGACAGGGCTATGATCATGTATACTATAGCTACACCCTTCTCTTTTGTCACAGCATTCTGTGAAACATGTCTCCACTTCCCTTGACAGTCTCTTACAGTTTCCCAGTGAACTTTAGCTCTGTCCTCTGTTTTGACATGTGTGCCCATTCTCCTGTTGTTGAGCAAGACGAGCTATTTCCCCAGAACAAAGGTTGATGTCTGGATATTTGCCGTTAGCAAACTCAGGCTACCTAGGCAGCTCGCCAGTTTCTGTTGAACTTTGTGTTGGCTTTCAATAAAAAATATGACAACTGTGTTTGGGTGTGCACAAAAACGATGGGACGCGAGCAATTGCAACACAACTGCAGCAACTCCTGGAGCAACACGGCAGCTTTCCAGCAAAAATGTTGCTTGGCGCATTACCGGCACAAGAGCCTAGCCGAGTGACGGGGAAAGCGAAGCGGTGGCAGTTTGGTAAGGTTTCATATTCGGAGTTAGTCAACTGACTGGCTCTGGGACGGCTGCCCACACTGCATTGGCCATACTTAATTACATTATGCATGGCGTGGGGATATTCATAGCATACATGAAGAGTGAATGAAAAGAAGAAAAAAAAAAGAGAGACGATATTGTGGAAAAGGACCTCTGACATTGAACCAATTTTCTGACGTATTAAAAAAAAAAAAAAAATGGCACCGTCCTATTAGATTAGCAATGCTAAATTAACGGCAATTTAGAAAGAGGAGAAGAAGTCCAACCTGAGAGGAGATCGGAGCGACGGTGGCGTCTGGGAGACACTAGCTTGTTGATGGCATAATGCTAAGTCTGTGTGTTGAAGATAAGAGTGCCATAGAGTAGGCCCTAGGCCCAATGCTGTGTGTGTGTGTGTGTGTGTGTACGGATGTGTTTTATGTGTCAGAGAGTGGGGGGAGGATGTGTTTGTACACACACACACACACACATATACATATATATATATATATATATATAAATATGTGTGTGTGTGTGTGTGTGTTAGCGTGCATGACAAATGAGGATGGTACTTGACGTTGTGAAGCGACTTATCTCTCATTACGGGGAACAGTGGCTGAATAAGGCAGTCGATAGAAGAGAGAAACAATTAGAGAAAAGCATCCAGGACTATACAGTAGGAGTATAGATTGTTAAGGTGCAGTTTTAGGTGTGTGTGTGTGTGTGTGTGTGTTTTTTTGTGTGTGTGTGTGTGTGTGTGTGTGTGTGTGTGTGTGTGTGTGTGTGTGTGTGTGTGTGTGTGTGTGTGTGTGGAGAGAGATAAAAAAAATATTAATGATAGATGGGCTGAATGAAAAATTGAAGAAACTAGAAAGGAAAAGGTTTGATCTTTTGAAGAAGAAATGTGGAAAAATTAAAAAAAAAAATTTAAAAAAATTTTTTATTTTAAGGTAGTATTTGTAAAATGCTCTATCAATAAATGGATGTAGCAATCATGGAAGAAGAAGAAGAAGAGGGGTAAAGAAAAAAATGTCCACTACTTAGAAATTCAAGCACAGACTTTCCCCTTTTTTCACAAATACCAAGGGAGACGTCGGATTTTTTTCAGGTTTTAACTGAATAATGTATGCATACTCTCACTTGGGCATGATGAAGCAATTTTGGCCTTTAAAAAATCTGCGAGAGCTAGGGGTGGGCTTCACTTCCTGCACGTTTGAATAATTCAGACAGCCAGGTGGAGAGTCTCAGAATACTTGCTGCTATCTTTTTTTCTTTCTTTCCGGAAAGTAAAAAGAGCTGGGTTCTCATTCAAAATGGCTTCATAAAAGATTAAAATAGGTGTTAAGATCGGGGGGGGGCAAATGGCAGGAGAGATGTTTTGTTGCGTGAACAAAGCGTGGGTTGTCCAAAAATGATGCCTCCTTTCCGACACTCGACTAGGAAATTTAAAGAAAGTTTTTTAACAAGATTTCAGGGATCAAAGGGTCAAAAAAACTGCAATCCCAAAATCGTATTAAATACACATAAAACCTGACCTTTTCTCCTCAGCTTGCATGTTTTCACCTCCATCTGAACATTCAGGTTCAGTCTGCCCGTTGCACTCTTTGCAAGTCACTCTGGATAAGAGCGTCAGCTAAATGGCTAAAATGTAAATGTAAAATGACAGGCCCTGGAGATCTCCCTGCCCTGGATGGGTGTGTGTGTGTGTCTGTGTGTGTGTGTGTGTGTGTGTTTTCCATCAAGTTCAGGTTTGCCCTTGATAAAAGAGGGGGAGAAAAAAGGAAAATGTATTTGTGCCGAAGGAGAGAAAAATGAATAGAGGGATTTGGCGTCACAAAAAGTGTGTCTGACAGGTTGAAGGGCTGGAACCGCGAGCGAATGGACACCTTGGTGGGTTTCCTGAAGTGGCGGCTCCCTGAGCAGATATGAAAGGGGAATGTATGATATTGGGAACATTGCAGGGCTTCAACCCAGGATGTGCAGGAAATATGATCACAATGTCTCCTAGGTAAAGATGCTTGCTCTGAAATGGCATGTCCACGGTTTAAAAAGTGAACACCTAAGAAAATAAGCAATTACTAAAAAAAGAAAAGAAAACGAGGGTATTGGTTAACACTCGAACTGCCTGGATCCTCTGTATTCCACAGATATAACATGTATTTACTGTGTCCCACCTACTTGCTGACACTTAAATTTCCCTCCGGGATAAATAGCAGAGGCCCCGCTGCTTTAACACACAAGCACACACTGAGCTGATCTGACTAAATCCCAGGTACTAGTCCCTGCAGAACCTTCAAATGACTTTAAATCGATGCAGTAAAATGAAGCTAAAATGCATAATAATGTGTTAGCTCTCCGGTGGGAGCGCAGAAAGCGTAGAGAGGAGGATAAAGAGGCAAAGGTTCTCCCAGGGCCAGGCAAACTGCTGTCGGTTTCTTCTCCTCTTTCTCTCAAACCTCCAAACACCCCACGCTCGTTCGCCGCCTCTCGTTGCCCTCCGTGGCCAAACAAAGAGGAGGAGGTTTTGTCAGAGAAGCAACGAAAAAAAAATCAATAAAAGCGAGACCTCCACCACCAACCACCTGGCCAAAGGCCGGCGTTTTTTTTTCATACGCGCTGTTGCGGCTTCCTTTCCCTCCCAGGTTTTCTTTCCTTCCTACGCCAGCTCCTCCTGCAGTGGAACCCGTGGGCTGGCTACGTTTCCTCAGGTGTTGGGGCAAGAGGGCAAAAGGGCTACCACCTAAAGTTAGACTCAAGGTATTTCAAGGTAGTCCAAAAACTTTAAACTACTTCCATCTTTGGGGGTAAAGCCGTCATTGCTGAGGTATTTTCAGCAATTCTACATTTCCCTGAGATCATTCGGCGATCTACTAGTGTGGGCGGTACTGAGAGGCGGGTGAAGTGAAAGAGAGTTTGGGAAGGGTTTAAACTCAAGCTAATATCCAGCTAACTTTCTGAGGACCGTGTAGCCCTCTGGTGCTCGTAGACATTTCTTAGAGTGTGGCAAAACAACGCTGTAAAAAAGGTTTGTCATTTTCTTTTTCTTTTTTGTCAGCAATGCATTTTATTTCACGTTGTGCCAACCAAAAACATTGCGTTGATATTAGTTCTTATAAAAACGTGGTAATCAGTTGAAAAAACTTGAGATTAGTTGTTGTAAAAACTTGGCAATCAGTTGTACTAACTTATCGTTATTGTTGGCAGCACAATCCAGAAAAAGAAAATAATTCATGCAACTAGTTCACTTATTTTAAGTTGATACAGCTGAGCACTTTTTTACAGCGTGTTTGCAGGACTGAGAGAAATAAACCTGGATTTACATAGACACTTATTACGGGCTGTGGGTCTTTAAGGGTGCCTTCCACTTTTTACAGTGAACATAGACCCACCAACTGTGGCTCGCACTCGTTCCCTCCCACACAACACCAGGGCGACTTCATCTCAATTACACCCAGAGGTGAACGTGTGACACTTCCCCACCTGAGTGATTGGCCGACAGCAGCGAGCTGAACTCTTAAAGAGCGCTGCGATTCTGCACTCCTCGACTCCACTTACTCGGGGAAGAGGAAAGAGTATTTCAGCGGTTGAGGTCAGCAGAAACTGCGGCTGAAGCCCATCGCCGTTCATTCCCTGCCTCGCAATCTGTATTAGAGCGTCTTAAAAGGAAAGGGATTTAGTATATTCCTTCCTTCCTTTTTTTTTTTTTACCCCCACAGGTTTCGGCTCTGGATAAACCTACGCCAGTCAGTGGTGGAATGTAACTAAGTACTAGTATTTACTCCAGTACTGTATTTCAGTCCAAATGTTGAGGTACTTGTACTTTACTTGAGTCGTTTCTTTTCATGCCACTTTCTACTTCTAACTCTGCTAATTTAAAATAATACATCTGTTCCAGCTTTAGTTACTAGTTACTTTACACATTAAGATTCCTGCACACAAAACACATGTAGTTTATAAAATCTGATGTTTGATTCTAAAGTAAACTAGCCGACAATATAACGGCCTACAAGTCCAGCTGAGATGATTAGACCATTAAACACACTACTGGTTGGATCCTTTACTCTTTCTACAATGGGAGGAGAGTTCTTTACTTTTAATACTCTAACTACATTTCTCTGATTAAACTTAGAGACTTTTACTTAACATTTTCAATGTAGGACTTTTACTTGGAGCAGAGTATTTTTTTTTTTTTACAGCGTGGTATTAGTACTTTTACTGTAAGTAAAGGATCTGAATACTTCTTCCACTGCTGACGCCAGCAACTCCAGTAGAGAATCCCTTTGGATGCTGGCGTGTTGCAGGCAGAGGCCCGCCCAAGCTGTGACCTCATCACGAATGTCTGGGATAGGGGTCACAGCTATGCTGCCCTGGAGAGAGGGGGGGTGGCTAACGATGTACAGTAGGTGGAGGTTATGCTGGAGATGTCTTCGTGATACTGTTCCCAGCTCTTTTGTGAAAGGAAGAAGCGAAGGAGATCGGTTGCATTTGGTGTGGGTTAAGCCGTTTCCCCTACGATGTGAGAAAAGATCGATGAGCCCCTTTTAAACCACTCACTTTATAAAAAGTGTTTTTCACTTTTATCAAAAACACTTGGCGGGGTTTTTTTTCCCTTTCCCCAAAACAAATTCACATCAAGTCCGTTTCGTCTGTCAAGCGGAGACATCGGCCTCCAATGTACAAATATTGTTTAGTGTCTTTTAAGATACAAGCACACGTTTTAAACATCAATCGCTCGGCTCGGATTGCGGCGATAAAAAAAGCTTTTCGGCTTTCAAACTACTCCCTCTTTTGTTTGTCTCGTACCAAGTCACTTTTAATGTAACCGCCATTTGTGAAATCTGTACTCATTAAGCCCTCTGCAACCCCACAACAGCAGCAACCACTCGAGAGAGAGAAAAGGAAAGTCAAGCATGATGCCTAATTGCAGCCCCCCTCCCTCCATCCCCCCCCACCCCCACTTCACTCTTACCTGCTTTCCCTTTGACACAAATGAGAAACCGAGAGAGACGAGGGGTGGGTGGGGGCGGGGGTAATTTTTGAGGACAAGGACAGACTCGTGTTTTTTTTGGTTGTATTTTTAAATAAACATGACCCTTGTGGTTTCTCCCAAGGCGAGGCGTCAAAAAAAGGAAGAAAAAAAAGACTCGCCTGAGTGAGAGAGAAAGGGAAGGGCTCTTCACAGAGGAGGGTGGAGGGGGGCAGAAGTGCCATTCACTTAGAACTGCACTCTGTGTGGACCCAAAATAGCGCGACGTTGACCTGATGACGCTCGGTAGGTGTAAGAGTTTAAGAAAATAAAAGCTGTATGCAGTCCTCTACTGCATCGAAAGCTCTATGCGTTCTGGCAGCTCATAACGTCGCCTGTGTATGAGCTGAACACGGAGCTAAGAGCACCATGTGCCTGGAGATAGAGGGCATCTCACAAAATAACAATCAGAGTTCAACAGGTACAAAGTCAGACTCCAGGAAAACCAAAACATTCGGCCTTCTTTGCTGATTACTTTGACACGCTAATCTCGTTTTCAGGGACATTTGTTGCATCTATTGTATGTTTTTTTTTTATCTGTTTCAATTTTCAAGTTGTTTTTTTTCAAAGTAGGTCAAAGTTTCTTTTAACGCAGAACAATGCCAACAGTAGTTAATAAAAAAAATAAAAGTGTCCTAATGACCGGTGGTTTGCTCCAAGTTGCTACGGATGAAAGCATCGGCGCGTTACATTCGATGTGTAACAGTAACACAGAGGCAGAGGAGGGATAGGAGACTGGAGGAGGAAGAGAGAGGAGGGGGTTGGAGGTCGGTGTCAGGAAAAGGGGCGAGCGGGGGTCTGCTTTGTAAAAAAACCTCCGCTGAAAATCTTCCAATAAGGGATTATGACACAGATCATAAATATACTCAACCTTATAAATATTTGAGCTTGGCTACTCCCCTTGCTTAATGTGCTGTACAGGCCCTAATTAAGCCAGTATCTGATAGATACCACTGCATAATGATGTGCGGGTGTCTGGGGTTGGGGGTGGGGATGGGAGACAGGGGGGAGCGGTGGAGGTGGCGGCGGCGGCTGGGGACAGTAGTATCATCCGAACCCGCTCGCTTTGTAATAATGATAGCAATGTTAATGATGGCACTGCTACTTCAATTAAAACTACTTAGCTACTACAGCTGCCGCTGCCGCCACTGCACTGACCCCGCCTGAGCCGCTGAGAGCGCTCCGTCTCCCTCTTTCGCTGTGAAAATCCTCCAGTAATCAGGACATTTCTTACCATTACGGAGTCTCATTTTATTAAAACAAGGGAGACAATCTTCCAATGTGAATCAAATTGGTTCGAGAGTTAAATTAGATGGACATTGTTTGCAATTCTCTAGCTCTCTCTCTGTTTCTGCCTCTCTGTTTCACACACACCACTACACACACACCCACACACACACACACACAGGTCCTATCTAGATGAGATACACCAGGCATTGATTTACACGTCTCAGTTTCCCTCCCTCCTCTCTCCCCCCTCTATTACAGCGGGCTACCTTCTGTAAAGAGACAGAACTCTTCCACTGCACCTATTTGTAAATTTCTGCTAAGTTTTCGCAGCAGTGAACGCAGCTCCGGTTTTTCTGCTGATGAGGTCCGTTGGCTGCGGCGGGACCTGCTTTGCCAAGCACTATTGGAGCTGTGATTCACTCAGTAACATGCCATCCAGGTCCCTGTTTTCAACCCCCGGGGGTGACCCAAAGAGGAAATGTTTCACTTTTTGACTGAATGTTCCACCAAGCGAGTTATTCTAATAAAAGGTAATGAGACAATAGTGTGTAACCATTTTAAAACTCTAGACGTATGACTTGTATTGTGCATGATGACAGCTCCTAACAAATCCAAAATAAAGAGAGGAAATCTGGCCTACTTTTTTTTTTTTGCACAGGGGTCTCGAAAAAATGCGTAAAAAGAAAATCTTTACAACGCTCCGGGGAGCAATCCAATCGCGACCGAACTGATTCTTCTGAGCTTCCCTTAATTTAAACCCGTTGACTTGTAACCTCGTTAAGGCCCCGAGACTGACTTCTCACCCTGAGTTCAACATGGTGAACCATTGTCCGGTGAACTTGTGCCGCCGCATTTAACCACGGGGAGGGAGGGAGAGAGAGAGAGAGAGAGAGAGAGAGAGAGAGAGAGAGAGAGAGAGAGAGAGAGAGAGAGAGGGCCACGGAGCGAGCCGGGGTCCCTCAAAACTTCATGACTCAATTATTCCGCTATTTGATTCATGTGCTAACCAGATGATCAATGCAGATTAATTATGTAATAGTCGTTTTGGCGGCGCGCCACGTGCAGCATGGGTGGGGGGGGGGTAGACTCTTAGACTCTTGGCTTGAAGACAAAGGGCGAAAGCCACGAGGGCCCGCGGACTTTCTCAGGTACTTGGGACTTATTCAATAACTACACCGCAGAGCTGCACTGGAAGCATAATTTCTGGGTTTTAGCCTCCTCCATTTACACGCGCGCGCACACACACACACACACACACACACACACACGCCCCCACTCCACTGACCTGCCCTGCGTCTGACAAGCTCTTATTACTGAGCAAACATGCCTGCCAAGTAGCCATGAAGCAGAGCCTAATGAGCACATTATTGTATTTACCTTAGATAAGGTGAGTGGCGCGAGGCGATAAGAGCCAGATAACGCCGTGTTTCTATCAGTGGATGTATATACATACGGCGGGTCTTTGGGTATTTGTCAGTTGTATGAAAACATGGCAGCTGGTTGAAGGAGGAATGCGATAGCAGAGGATCAGATAATGGGGGGAAAGCATAAGGTTTCAGCCACAAATCTGGGAGAATGTGAAATAAGTCTAGCAAATAAGATGAAGCTGTAGTAATCAGAGGAAGGGTCAGCAGGCAGAGTTTTGAAAATGCCTCGCCGTTCTAATTGCCAAATGATATTTCCAGCGAGGGCGATGTAGCAAGCAGGATTGGGGGGGGAGAGATCAGGCACTTTTGGCAGGAAGTGACCTGACGATCTGATGCCGGGGAGGGTGAAAGGTCATCAATGAGTCCTTTTACTTCAGCCGGGGGCCTGCTGCATCCTTCCCCGGAGATCTCACGTTTGAAGCGCCTCTCTATTGCAAAAGAGGGCCTCTCAAATTTATCACATATTGACTATAATGCGTGGCAAGGTCATAAATCCATCCTCTAGCCTCCCCCCCCAACCCGCAGATGGCCAGCTCAAAGCCCTGTCAGCTCGATAATACGAACAGGATACGGGGCAGAGAAGAAGAAGAACAAAGCCCCGCGAACTCGCTCTCGTGTGAAAAGGTATCCGCCGCTGTCAATCCTGTGTATTCGCAGCATCCTGATTCAGAGTTTTGTGTCCCCCGGTGGCACCTATAGTGTGCCAGATGTGTGTGTGTGTGTGTGTGTGTGTCCCCTCCCATCCTCCTGCATGTGACCTGAGACAGGCCCGGGGCAGAATTTCTGGGTAATTTCTTGCTCGCATCCTACACCGTCGATCGCGGCGCCTTTTTGAGGTGAGGAAAAGTGACAGCGCCGACTCTCTAGGGCAGAGCTTCCCAGTCGAGTGGATCGGCGGACTGAAAATCACTTATGAATAGTCATTAGGCCTTCATTACAAAAGCCCCACACTACCCACTTCTTCCTGCGCAACCAAATGCCTCTTGTCATCTTCACAAGGTGTATCATTTAATTGCCAATTGATTTTTCTCTCCCCCCACCCCCCTGTATATGACAACATGTCACATTGCAAAATGCAGCCTTCGACCAGCCCTAGGCGGCCACATATTCTTGGCATCCTGAACCGCCTCTGAATATTCTTCAAAAAAGACAGGATGCTTCAACCCAAAGAGAGCTTAAGCGCCTCGCACAATAATTAAACTCAATACATGTGAAGACGGAAAGAAGAGAAGGGAGGGGGGGGAGAAAATAACATTCTTTGTGCGACGACTGCCAATTGTTTCTTTGTGACCCATTTTTCTGATTCAGAGGCCACAAAGCTCTGTGAGCGTGTGCTCCGTTTGAATGTACAGGGTGACGATTCATGGTGGCAGCTTTTTCAAAATCGGTATATTTTCTACCAAACATGCCGCTCACGGTCTCTGTCAGTGCCATTAGCAAAAGTGACATACCTATTTTGTCTCAAAGTAAATAGTAGAACAATCGCCCCCCCTTGATCGCAAAAAAAAGTGAATCTCCCTTTGACAGCTCGACAGACGTCCGCTCATATTCGTTCCATTCTGTCAGCCTGCCTCTCAAACCCCTTTCCGTTTCGAGCCTGGAAACTACGGAGCATTTGGTGTCAGAAAAGCTACGCAAATGGCAAAGCCGTGCCCCCCCACTCATCATACACTGTTGCTTTTTTTTCTGTTGCATTCCCTAACAGCTGCCTGTTGTGTTGGTGTAGGGGCTTTTTCTCGTACTGACGGATGGCGCCATGCATTCCCCGGCTCTCGCTGTAATGACATCTAAATCAGCGGGGTTATCTGTCAGGTGCACTTCGCCTTGGGTTTGACTCCCGGCGGAGGAGCGTGCATTGTGTCAGCCGGTGCGACAACAACAAAAAAAAGCATTACATGTCGCCCTGTATTTACAGAGCAATTTCATCCCGCCTGCGTGCGTGGAGGATTGAGCTCCGAGCCTTGTCTAGCCTTCAAATGTGGCAAATCAGCACAGTCGCCCCCTTTGACACGAAAAAGCGGCGCGATTATCGAGTTGGTGCAGCCTTAATAAGCTGAATAATGAGGGAATTTCAGAAATGCCCAAGCGCCATTATACCCCAACAATAAGAGCTAGGAGTGAGTAAACCAGTGCGGGGCAGAAGGTAGGCGTTGGGGATATAATGAGGCTACTGTGTAAGTAATGTAGTCTCTATTGTATACCCATGTAAATGCCCATTTCTTCACATGCACGGCAACGACGGCATTAAGCCAGAGTCAGAGATTTCTGGAAGAATGGCACACACAGTGGCGCTCTTTTTTCTACTTCACCCCTCTCTCCCTCGCTCTCTCTCTCTGCCTCGTTTCTTTCTCTTCTCTCTCTTTTTTTTTCCTGGTCTCGGTGACAGCCAGTGACAGTGGCTGGCAGCCGCGCGGCTTCTTGAAGGCAAACATTACAGCGAAAAGATGAGCTGCAGGTGTGCCAGACTTGTAAACACGCGCTAATTACACTTCTTTTTTTTCAGCGGATGACAATGAGGTCACTGAAATAATTGCTGTCTTTTTTTTCTTTTTTTTGGGACCCCACACTTTACTCCGAGTGAGAACGACAGACTGCTGCTGTGGCCCCTCTGAACATGCAGTTTATCCAAAAATCATTTCGCATCAAGAAATGAAAAAAGATGAACATCCTGGCTGGTTGTTTCTGTCAGCTGTTCTCAAGGAGTAACAGAACTGGTTAAATGCCGTTTGTTGCCTTTTTGCACTGCAAACAACTGCCCTCTCCAGCAACGTCATTTCACTCTCAAATTATAGATAGATAGCACTTTATTGTCCGTGTACACGGAAATTTGTCTTGCAATACAAGCTCCAACAATCACCACACAATGACCTAAAAAATTGAGTCCTAGGAGACTTATTTCAAGTAAGTTTTACTCTTAGTGCACAGACACATTACTCCACTTCTCTAAGATAATACCTCAAAGACTGGCATTTAAAGACTAGAATGGCGTGATGAGGATATGTTCTGCAGGGTGGGATTCTTTACCCTGTTTTGAAACCCCGAACACAGAGCCAGATCTCTATTTTATACATCTGTTCAACGTATGAATGGGGTAAAGGGGGCAAACAATTTCCACATGATCATGATTGCCATTAATTATATTGGCGGTTCATTCAATACCGTTTGTCCTCATTTTTTGAAATATGAGTCGCACCCGGACAGTAAATTATGTCAGGTACCTCGCAAATCACGCCTCGGGCTGGCTGAATTGCTTCAGCTGGAAGATGGGGGGGGAGGTCCGTTTCAGGAAAACAATCTCTCTCCTGCATTGTCAGATGGGGGGGGGGGGTTTACCCAGCGAATAGGCACATACATCAAAAGAACTGCCAAACAATTGTCTGTTTTTTTATTAATAAGCTCTGAATATTGCTGCTGGACAAGGCCAGGAGAAGTGCCTGGCTTGCACTTTTTTTTTTTCTGCAACACAATACAGGTGCAAAATTTAACAGCCGTGTACTCGGTGTGGTGGGGGGTGGGGGTAGCATAAAGAGGTTGTAAAAATGTCCTTAATCTGTCAGGCTGCGTTCAGGCTCAGACAGGAGGAAAGGCCTTCGCCAGGGTCTCCATCCTTAGCAAGTCACTTCTGTCTGACATTGACTCTGAAGATATTGTAACTTATTTTTTTTTTTAAGATCATTTTTTGGGCATTGTCTGCCTTTAACCACCAGGACAGCACGAAAGGGGAGAGAGAGAGAGGGGGAAGACAGGCAGGAAACCCGCCGCAGGTTGGATTCCAACCCTGGGCCTCTGCATTTATATGGGCGTGCGCTCTACCGACTGAGCTATCCGGGCGCCCAGATATTGTAATGTTTTAGGGAGATCTTGCGAGAAATTAGTGTAATTTTATTACACTGTTTCCAACACAAATGACTGATTATAGGAAGAAATAACTTCTTAGAATGGAGATATGTGTAGTGTATACAGCAATATATACAGTAAATATACTTAAATTGGGGATTTAAAGGACAACAGATGATGTTTCATAGTGTTTCCCAATGAGATAAAAAAAAAAAATTCTGCCTGTGACTCATACTTGAATATGTAATATGCTGATATCTGACCCTATGCATGCAGAAATATCCATCTGCAGCGTCAATGCAAAAGTATCTGTTTCAGCCCTTTTGCTTCCTGAAACCCACAAATCAAGCACGGGAACTTTTACAGGACCAAACATTGCGGACCGGAATTGTCAGTTTCTAATCTGAGGGCCCCCGATCCGCTGCACTTTGTTTAAGTATCTCTTTCCATTTGTCGGGGAGGCTAAATCCTTTGCCGTACTTTTTACAAGCTGTTAATATTGATTGCCGGCGCGGGTGAGAGAGAGCGAGAGAGAGGGGCGGCTCAATCTCAATAACAGCGTTGCCATTATATGGCGGACGACAGCCGTGCCGAGTGTGCATCTTCCATGCAGCCACGCGTTTAGAGTATTATCAAATTGATAGGGACTCAAATTGATTTGGATAATGAAGGTCGCTGCACCTTGGAAATATAATGGCCACTTATTGTAATTACCATCACAATTATCAAGGTCACCGCATCAAAAAACAAAAAGGGGGCTGACATTGTGACCACGGCAACGGAGCCTGATGAGCCTTTGTTATTTAGCCGGATTGTAGGGTCGTGACACGGTTCAACATTATAGACGCGTGCAGATAAAAGCTCAAACTTTGATATCATTTTAGGAGGGTTTGTTTAGGACACAATATGTGTCTGAATAGTATACATATTACACTCTTTAGTGACAAATACACAGAAAAGATGCCAGTCAAAGAGATTTCGAGGGGACTTTTGTCTGTCGGAATGTCGAAAATTTCTCATCAGTCAGTCAGCGGATCCTGATCTGATCTGATGAAGGTCACTGATTGCATTGTCCAACGAACACTAAATACTACGAGAAATTAATCTCTGGTTTCATAAGGGGGGGGAGTACAAAACACTTCTCCTGTATGTTTTTTCACTTCAGCTGCCCTTCACCCGCCCCCTGATTTTTTTCTCCCCTCCCTGCCTCCGATGCCCGTCAACATGTCAGGGAAAACAGGGATGACATCCCAACGCGGGTGAACTGTCACGCTCAACACCTCGGCCGCGGGCATGAAGCGGTTTTGAACAAAATTTGAGCAAAATATAAGAAAAAGAAAAAAAAACTCCATCCTTCAGTTCGGATGCAAACCAACCGGCTCGACTACAAGAACTTGGTTTATACAGCGTGTAAAGGAAACAGCAGGGATGGCTGTCTACTATCTCTGAGAATCAAACAATGTTGGAGTGCGCTTCCTTTCACACAGTTGAGCCTGCAATAAACCCGTGGCCTTTGTTTCGACTGTGGCGAGCAGAAGGATGACCTCAGCTTCGAAACAATAAAGGGCCTGTAATGGTCTCTCCAGAGGCCTGCTGCCTCAACTTTGTTTCTACTACGAATGTGAGAAAAGAAAAAAGAGAAAAAAAGGCTCGGGCTGTAAACTTTTCCTGCTCTCTAACCGACTGTGCAAACTGATGTCAATAAGGGTGTCACCGAGGAAGGGAAAAGTCAGATTTACAAGGTGAATCATATCGAAAAAGAAGAAGAATAAAACAACGCATATCTTGTTGCAAAAGTGGTTGAGACATTTTTTGATTTGAAGTGTACACAATCAGAAGACAGAAGACATTCGAATGTCATTATGGCCCTGACACGGGAAACCCCGCCCGTCTGGCAGCTAACGGAGCTTTAAACAAACACACAGTTATTTGCGAACAGACAAACAGGTGACAGGAGAAAGAGAAAGTGAAAAAAATGCTGAACAAAAGAGATTACAGTGGAGGGACAGGGGTCGACAAACAGCAAATGAAAGTGAGCGTGTGTGTGTGTGTGTGTGTCTGTTAATAGCAGTAGTAATAGTGGCGGTGGGTAGGGTAGTAAAGGGGGGCGGAGGCATGGCAAACTGCTAAGAGGATCAAATATCGGAGCACAACAAAAGCTGTGTCACAGGGGCGTTTGAGTCACAAGTCTCCCTTCGACAAACCCCTCCTCCGCCACCCACCTCTTCCCCCCCCACCCCCTGCCACCCCGTACCTCTAACCTCCTGTTACCACGACAGCGCTCTGCCACAAAGACAGGCCCTGATATGACAAAGAACAAAACGGCAGACAGATGTAGGTATTGTCATGCAGAGTGCCCCCCTCCCCTCCGCCTCCGTCCTCCTCTCCTCCTTCACTCAGAGAGGAGGAAAAACAACCTGCCCCCCTTGCGCCTCTGCCTCCGACACCTCGGAGGAAAAAAAGTAAAAAAAATAAGCAACAGAGTCTCTGCCCTCGAGCCGCCGCAAGCCGGCAAAACTGGCAGACGGCCGTGCCGATCAGGGACCAGGTCCACGTCTTTACAGTTGGACATCAGATTCTTAACTTAAGTTACAGTACTGTAAACATACTCTTTAACAAGTAAAAGTCCAGCCAGACTTAAAGAGAAGTTAGCAGCTCCGTGAGGCCGGCAGAGGCCAGCTGATGCATTGATCTAGTTTCAGCATCAAACGGTTTTATTTTTAGCTCGCTGGTTAACTGGATGCTCTCATTTCATTCTCAAATCACTGTCATGGTTTGCTATTCTGACTGACTGGGATCGTCATGAGTACAGTATTCACCCAAAGGTGCAGTCAAAGTGAACAGCGGGCTATATTTGGTCTAACGTGGATTATTTTCTTATCATTATTATCATCAGATAGAAAAGGGTTAGGGAGAACATTTTTGTACTTTTAACTCCAGCTTTAATTACTTTACAGATTTATATTTTGAATTTTAAAGTAGACTACATTTGGTCTAACTTGGGTTATTTTCTTTAGTTATCATCAGCGAGAAAGGTCAGAGAGAGAAGAGTTGGACCATGAGTAAAAATGGACTGGCCGCCATCCTTTCTCTTCAGGTGCCGGGTCATCGGTGCAGGACTGACCCGTGTCCGAGGCGGGCTCTTGATGAAGCCGGGACGTTATTATTACAGCTGGGAGACCCTGCCGAGACGCTGGCGGTGCTGGCGTTGGGACCAGTCTGATTGATTCAGACCAGATGGGCGTCCCAAAACACGTTTGCTGTACTGCGACCGAAAACAGCTCCACGCCGTCTCGCTGCATTCCTTCAGGAACACTCTGGTGCACTTAGCAGGAGAGACGGAAGATCTATGAACCTTAACTCCGGCGTTTCATATTCACGCTTTCGGCTTATCAGAGTTGGACCAAAAGTCAGACGCTTAGATCAACAGATATTAGAGGGAGGGGTATCATTCCAGATAAATAAATCCACAATATTTCATCCCACACCCATCAGAGGTAATTTATCACCTGCCCAGAGCCATGCCAGCTGCATGAGTGGACAAATAACGCTCCAATGAACACTTCGGAGCGCCATAATCACTAGAAACAACACATAACAATGGGGAAACTTTTCTAATTTCTTTCTTGTGAGTGTTGACGTGCTGTGGTTTTCATTAGCAAAGATAGCAATTCTGGCTCAAACCTCCAAGAAGTGCTATACTGTTAACGGATACTTTTCAGAAGGAAAATCAACTACGCACACGAAAGCTAGGATTTCTGATCATCTAGAGAATAAGCGCACTGTATGTCTTCAAATCTCCCCGTCCAACTGGTGTTTACAAGCAAGTTTAACTGAGCCCCGTGCGCCAAAAATATCCAATGACTTAACACCGTGGGAGTTGAGATGGCCGGAGAGGTACCTTAAATTAGCTGGGGATTTAATCTAATTGGTGAAAGTCATCTGCTCCAACCTTCACCGTGCTAAATCCCCCCTCGCTCTCCAGTCTAGACTGAATTCTTGACGGGCCCTGTGCTAATGTCCCGGGGCCGGCGGCGGCAAGCAGCAGCAGCAGTGGCGGCGGGACAAATGCAGAGCGGCAGGCCAATCTGACATGAGGCCCGTCTCTCGGGCTTTAATGCGGGGTGGCAGCGCAGGCCTCTTTTTAAAAGGGAATCAATTAAGGTTTAAAAAGGTGATTCCTGGATGCAGTGTCTGGCTCTATTCCTGGGAGGGAAGAGGGGAAGAGGGAGGCTGGGGGGGTGGAGGGAGGGGAGGTCCCATGGGGGGATAAATAGAAACCACACACACACACACACATAATCACACACCTCAATGGCACCATTGTCGTAAGCAAACCACATAACTGGGAATTTGGCGGTGCCGTCTTGCCTGATTTGAAAGTTTACATGGTTGTTTTAGTGTCGATTGACTCTTGGCCCCCTTTAAACCTGTTGAAAGTATAATTTCTCTCCCTCCTCCTCCTCCCATTTCTCCGTCATCTCATCCCCCCCCCCTCCCCCCCTCCTCCCACCTCCTTCAACATAGTTCCCCTGATGTGTTGAGGCCTTCTCTCTGGAGTGGTTATGGGGGATTTTGGTGTCGAGGGCAAAAACATGTGAATAAAACATGGCGCCTAAAAAAAACACGAGGACTGCTTTCCGGAGTGACTCTGAACTGCCGACACCGCTGCTTTGAACAGAAAGTGGCTCGGGAAGAAGACATGGACCCATTTTAAAAGGGGAGACAATTCAAATCTAAAATTCCAAACAGGCTGAGTGGATTCAGCTCAGCCTTTTCTGGTGCTAAGACGACTTCTTTTTTGAGGTCTTCCGCTGATGAACTCTGTCTCACCCGGTCACCCTCCGTTTGAAAACCACTAGCTGCTTTTCCAAACGTCCCTCTGGTCCTTTCTCTAAAAACTCGCATTTGATATCACTCTATTACTTGCCACCAAAACTTCCAAACCTGTGGGAAAAGGGTGGGAAGGTTTTTTTTTTTTTTTTGCCTCGTTCTGTACCGTTTAGCGCCAAGCTTGTTGGATTTCACTCGGTTACACCATGTATCAAAGGGAAAGAGTCTTTATCAACACAAAGGTGCTTCTACACCTTAGCATAGACTTTAATCTGCGCCCCGAGGCGCCGGAGAAACTATTCTTTCCCTTTCGGCGAGGCACCTTGCATAAGATGTCGAAATCCGCTTACGACATGATCTTTTAGAGAAAAGCTGGCTCTTGTGCGCAGGTTTCCAGGCAAGGTGTGTGCACCGTGAGATGTGCAGGAATGGAACAAATGCCATTGTGATGTATGACAGATGAACATCCTCCCTCACCTCCCGATTCTCGAGCAGTTGAGACATACATAAACAAATCCAGGGGAGTGAGCCCCCGACGCATAACTCTTATTTATGTCATTCAATTTAGCCCCGACCGCTCGGCAATTCATTTTCATGATCAATTACAAAAACCTTAAGGCATCTGTAATGCATTTGGCTTGACAGGGCGCTCGCTCCAACACACTGCTATAAAATATTCAACCCGCAGCGCCTTTGAGAATACACTGAATTGGCCAATTCTCCTCCCTTTTGCTGTGTATTTGTTTGTATCTATCCTTCCCCCCCCCCCCGGGAGTCAACAGTTACCTACACCTTTGATGCTAATAGCAGGCTTTGTGTTGAGCTCTCAAAGTTGTGTGAGGTGTGTCTGCAGCTGACTGCGCTCATGTTTGAACACGATGAGAAACAAGAGGTAATTGCGCGGTGGAGAGCCGGAGATGCAACCGGCAAAAAGATGCTGAGGAAAGGGCTCGATATTACCTCATAATAATCCCGTTTTCTTTCTGTATTTGGGGAATGAACTGAGAACTGATTTTGAACGTTAATACCAGTTGGATAAACCCAACAATCAATGACAAAATGACATCTCGGATTAAATAAACAAAACGTTTTTTCTCCGTTGGTGTCTGATTTTATGGCTCGTCCAAAGTCCTGACCTTTCACCTTTTTGACATATTTAGTTTGATCTGGCACTCAAGATGATATATTAGGACCCACGCGGACATCTTATGGAATTTATATTAAATATCAGGTAGTCAGTGTCATCCACCTGACTGATTGGACTAAGTTCCTTGGATTCAGCTGCAGAAAAACTGACCTTTTTAATGTCGATTTCATTATTCAAATCTGCTTTTCTAAATGAGTTAATTCAGCTAGCGCTGCTCTTAAAGAGCTGCAGACACAAACACAGCTTTGTGTGTGCTGCAGGATTGCATTTTACGGCGGATAAATACCGCGAGTTGCATTAACTGAAGCTTACAATTACAGTAACAAAAAAAGCTTAAGTTGCTAGTATTGAAAAGGGCAAAAGCCACAGAAGCTCAACAGCAAAAAACAAAAAACTCAAAAATAAACAACACATTTGAAAGCCACACGTTTGTTCTCCGTTATGCCGCTGTTTGTCTATTCTCTCCTCACACCGAGTTCCTCCTTCAAACAGGTTCGATTTTATGAATCACTGCTCGCTCCTCAAGGGAACGCATTGTGCATTCCTAGAGCCACGGCCTCGCCTGTCTCGGCTCATATACAGGGGAAATTCATTTCAATATTTATCTCCATGAATATTTTTCCTTGCTTTTTCGTCTTTCTTTTTTGTTGTTGTTGGGCTGAAAAATAACGTGGAAATCACAAAAATGCATTGGGGGGGGAGGTGGGGGGGGGGTGTATGTGCGCCCGGCTGCAGCGCAGGAGAGGTGGGAAGCTTGGAGGAGATCATCAGAAAGGGAAATTGCGCACAGCGGGGAAGAAAAATCATTGTGTTACCCCAGGTGAAAAATATTGTTGCTTTGCTTAAAAGTGCATGCAAGGCGAGCCACATTATTAGAATGTTTAAATATTAATTCTTCTGCCGGGTAGTAAAGATGATGGAGTCGCCGAGTCAACTACTTTGTTTTTTCCCTCCCTCTCGCTCGTAGGCCACAGCTGCATCTAACCTCGCTTTGTTCCCTATTCCTGCAGAAAAATATTCACTTGCACGTCTACAGATTCCGGTTCCAGGTTAACATGTTAATTTATGATGTTTAAACTAAATGTTGTACTGCATGTGATGTGTTACAGGAAGGATCCGAAGGGTATAATGTGTGTCATCTGACCGGCTTTGATCTGAGAATCAATACTCTTCGTCTTTGTCTTGACTCAAGGTGAGGTCGCATTTCAAGCGCTCTGAGCACTTGACAGTTAAAGGTATAACAACATGCACTTGATGTGAAAGCCTCCTATTGAGATGCAGTCACAAACAGCAGCTTAGGGTGGCTAAAAGCTGCTTTTTTTGGTCAAGGTGACTGTCATTTCTAAGGGCGGACATGAAGAGGTTTCACTCCTAAAAAAAACCACTATGAATACATTTCAGAAAGCAATTATCACCTGATGCTCATTTCTACATTCTTATTCGTTGAGATAACATTCTGTAAAATGTTAATATGCCTTATGTAAATGGATCAAGATTGCTGAAAACTTCCACTTCCATGCAGCAATTTGCAATAAAGGGAGGGGGGGGGGGATCTCATTTTCTAAAATGAAACATTGAGAAGTGCTTACGGGGGTGTTAGTGAGGGGAAAGGAGGTGGAGTGTTTGCCCAACAAAGCCAGGTGTGATTTAGGAGGATCTTCACTCAGGCACTCAGGTAAAGTGGGGGAAAGCTAAGTTCCCTTGTTATGTCAAAAAGAGATTTCAAAGCCGCCGGCTTAAAGATGGGTATTAGGCTGCTCAGATCTGAAACACTTTGGGATCCTTCAGACTGAAATGGATAAAGATACAAAGAGCCGAGGGCAGGGAGTGGAGGGGGGCGGGAAAGGGTGGAGAGGAAGAGAAAGGGATAGGGACAGGGAAAGGGACAGGGAAAGGAATTCACCCAATCACCAGGGCAAATTCCATGTAGTTCCACTACTGTGGCAATAAACTGCTTTCTGAGGAAGGTGAAGACAGAAAGAGAGGCTGATGTGTTGCAAATTGGACTGTTTCTGGTGTTTCTTAATCTGTGTGCGCGCCACAAAGGTGTAATAAGTTGTTGTGTTATGATATGTGTAGTGAAAAGATGCCAGCCTCTAGGTGAGATGTAGTGCATGCTGTAATCAAGCACATTTTCTATTGGAAACTGCAACTGCTGTGAATGCAACCTGAGACCGTGAGGGCAGTGACACGAGCAGAAGCAAAGGGAGGGATCGAGGAGACAAAAGGAGGACGACAGATAGAGACTCGAAGGCCCCCAGTGCATGAAAGTGAGAGTGCTGTCACTCTCGGCTGCCCAGCGCCCCCCACCCTCACAGACACCCCCACCCCACCCCACCCCACCTGAGAGCGATTGCGATGCATGTTCTAGCCACTCATGCAGGAGAAGCAATACACAAGTTGGGTGTACAGCCACTTTAAAAGCTCATCAGGCGCATACTCTGCTTGTAAGAAATACCTTATTCATGACGGAGCCTGGCGAGGCATAGGTAATTACTTGAATCAAGGTGGCCTCGGAAATGTTTAAATCTACAAGGACCGGGAGAATGCATGAATAATGCAAAATAATTTGCATCTAAATTTTTTAAGTGTGCTTTATTCGAGAAAAAAAACTAAAACGCAGGCTTCGATTAAACTTTGATGAGTGAAAGCTGAGCGCCGCGTACATGCATGCGGGCGGCAGTGCATGCTCGCAGGAGGGAAAAACCTCCTCATTTGTAGAAATTATTTAGAAAGGCGATAAAGGGGACAGAGGAGGCGAGAGGAGAGGCGAGGAGAGCCAGAGGTAGTGCCAATAAATAATAATTAAGAGCGAGAGGTATTACAGCGGCCGGGCGTCTGGAGGACGGTGCGAACAGCATCCGCGGCGGCGCTGTCAAACAGGTTGCTTACATTTACGCCGCGGCTGAGCATCTTGTTTGGGGAGTTTTTCCCCTCCACATTCACACGTTTTTACAGCTCCACTCGTACTCAACTCTTTGCATATTTATGAGAACGTGTTGTTCACAAAGCAATATTTCCCCCTTCGTTATAGCTTAGAAATTCATCGGGGCTCAGGCTACACGGCCATCCGTGCACGTATTATGTGAAACGATGGGTTTTGCGATGATTGGTGTGTGCAAGGAGGTAATACAGGTGGCGTTTACATAATGCAGCATGCATGAAGAGCTGGAGTTTAGGTGCTTACCTGCTTTGGAGCGAAGAGGAACAGGCGGAGATGGATCGGTACCCAAAAGAGAAGGAGAAAAGGGGAAAAGAATTAATAAATGAACAGTTTGATTTAGATCAATTTAGACCCAACTTTTTGAATTGTGACCTTTTATAGCCACCTACTTACTACCCCCTTCCTCACAGCCTTTATGTGTCTATGAGCCATTCAAACCAACAAGGACTGTATTATTAGAGAACATACTTTACAAGAAAAAGGCACATATTTGAGGAAAATCTGAAAAAAAAAACGATGATGACACAATGATGTTTTTTTGTGGTAAAAAAATCTTTCGACCCGTATAATTTGTCATGCGACCCCTTGGAGGGTCCCTAACCCCAGGTTGGAAACCCCTGACCTAGACTAGCTGATACTCGGTTACATCATTAAGATGTACTGTTGTGAGTAAAGTCCGCTTTAAAAAGGAGCTGCTAAATGAACCAAAATGACCTTTCTGTACTTGTTCCCATGCTGACGAGACAAAACAATCCCAATAATACACTGAATAATACGGATTTTCTTTGACTACGGTGGATAAATATCATAATAGTACATGTGCAAAATATCAGCCATCTGCAGGTTGAGGTTTAAAAATGTGTTTCCATAATTCCACATCTGACTCATAAAAAAAATCTATCACTTCCGATGCAAATAAACTGAATGAATGTTGAGTGTCTCTCACTCACACACACACACACACACACACACACACACACACACACACACACACACACACACACACACACACACACACACACACACACACACACACACACACACACACACACACACACCTCTCCCTTTGTTAAACAAACCATATATCACTGCTTTTCTCTCTCTGCTTGGCCCGGGCTGGGAGGGCCGGGGAGGTGATAGAGGAGTTGGGGGGAGGGGGTGTGGGGGTGAGGAGGAGGAGGAGGAGGAGGAGGTGAACGCTGGGTATTTTTAAACGGAGGCTGGAAACAAAGGCCCCTCCTGAGGCCGGCCCCCTGCCCGGAGGATCACCTAGTCCCAGGCTACGCTGCTCCACTTTTCCCACGCTAACCTCCGGCCTCATTTGCATCCCCTGCTGCCCCTCGCAGCGATTATTTTCAGGTGAGCTGCTCTGTATAGAGGGGCCTGGCTTAAGTATGTGTGTGAACGTCCCCGTACATGTCTATGTGCATGTGTGTATTTATGTGATTGCATGTCCCTGGGTCTATCAGCGTGCATGTGTCTCGGTGTGTAGTGCATGTTGTGCGTCCACCCCCTGATCCTGCTCTTAATTACGACTGACTGGCACCAGACACAATTGCCCCGTTGATTCGTCAGTTTGCCCCCACCCCAAGCAGCCCGCGGTGACCCGAATCATCTCCCAGCAGCTGGAGGAGGAAAACATCGGCTGCTCACGGTGACAAGCACAGAGAGAGATAGTCTTTCTCCTCCAATAACACTGCTCCGACTGTCACTACTATCACACGGGCTTTCTATAGGTGACAACAGTTCTCTGTGTTACTGTATGGTCTCAGAAAGGCTGTCCTGTTCCCCCATTAGCACTGCTCACACATGTTAACTGTTACATATAAACAAGGCTACGACACAGTGAATACACTGCACTAATGTTTACTGCAGCAGCGAACTGGATACTTGGTTGGTTCAGGTTAGTTTCGACGTTAGCAATGTATTTGCTGCAATAATTCACTGTACCATACTATGCTGCTATACTGTTGTGAGTCAAGTGTACTGCACAAAACTATTCAGTACTCTATTATGCCGTACAGTACTTAAGCAGTATTACACGAGAGGTTTTGATTTTGTGCTTGCAGACCTAGCCGCATCACTGTCGCACCAATAATAGCACGTTAAATCAAACCCTTGAGTGTAATATTGCAATCATACAACAATGGTTACCGACAAAATAAAAGTTATAATCAAACTGTATTCATATTGTGGGGCAATTCACTCTGAAAATAAAAAAAAGCAACAGAAAGGATTTCTAGTCCGTCCCTGTTTAGTCAGCCAGCTAACTTGAGCTAACGTTAGCTTTGTAGAGATCGCGGGATTTCCCAAATGCACATTTAAACACCAAACTGCTTTGCTAGCTCAATCGTGTTGTAGCCAATATATTTGCTGACATTTTTTTATTATTGGATAGATTTCGCTACTATATGTCTGGGATTTCTTGTCCCTGTTTAACGTGAGTCAACCAGCCAACTTGAGCTAAAGTTAGCTTTGTAGAGATCGCGGGATTTCCCAAACGCACATATAAACACCAAACTGCTTTGCTCACTCAATCGTGCTGTAACTAAGATATCTGCTGGAAAAGAAATTACTTTTTGTACGAAAATTCACACGTAGCAGCAATTTCTTCCAAATATTTACTCAAGTCAACAGAGCAGAACTACATCGGTTGACGAAGATGGGAGATGCGACTGAAAGCTCCGGGAAAATTTAGAAAGTGGACCTTATTATTTGATCAAGTTAGACTTGAATCACAGAATACATTTGCGTGATGATACACGTCGAGTGGATCTTGTCCTGTATATGGCGGCGGTGCTACCACACAATTAAGAGTATATAGAGCTTCACTTCTACAGGACAGATAGTCACTGTTGTCCAAAACAGACCTGAACTCCGTCACCCCGGCTGTTTCAGTGCCTTGTTCTTCCCACTGAGCAACACATACAGTAAACCCACTGATCTCTGCCACAGCAGTTCTTTATAGAGATAGCAAACTGACAAAAACAATGTTTGTCCTGCTGCAGTCGGAAGCTGCACACATAACTACACCTTATTATTTCATATCATGAGCTCCGGACTAACTCTTTCAGCTGGAGCTGAAAGGGGAAAGATAGCTACAAGGCAGTGTACAGGGATGTACACACATACACACACAGAGACAGAGAGAGAAACAAACACACACATCCCTAATATAATTGTCAGCATCTGTCCCTCCCCATCTCAGAGTGAAGCCCCAGCGTTCACAGAGAAGGGTAATTATCGTGTATCCGAAAAGGGAGGATACAACCATCTCTGGCTCTGATTAGAGGGGACAGGAGAGGAGTGTCGCCTCCGTTCTGCAAGCCAGCGTTTACAGGGCGGCGCACCTTTCACTGTCCAAACAATGTCTGTCAGCCGCTATCAATAGCTGCCGTGGGAGGAAAACAGTAGCCAAGGTGCCTGGACCGCGACACAAGACTGAGAAATGGATATAAATTGGGTGAAAAGTGCATTACAAGGCTCTGGTAACTCCACAAATCCCCCGTGTGGATGTTTGAGCGTTAGCAGCCATTGTCCCAGAAACATGTCTTACAAACGTCCCTTTGCACTTACACCGGGGTTTCTATCATGTATCAATGTGTCAAGACTGTATAAAGCAAAGGTTATTATGTACCTGGCAGCTGGTGATTATAATCTGCGAATGGATGGAAGAGAAAAATAATCATCTTTCATCTGGCGTGAGGGGAAAAGGGGACTCTGTCAAAATTGGTCTTGCCAGAGGTTTTTTTAGTTGGCCTGTGTGTCACGCTACCTTCCTCTTTCCTTCTCTTGCTTCACTCCCTTCACCTCATTTCTCCTCCCCAGAGGTTAGCATCTGCACGCCCCCCCACCCTCCTCCTCCTCCTCAGCACATTTCAGCCTCATCTCCTATGCTGTACTCTCCTGTTTTCCTCCACTGCATTCAGACTGATTATCCAATCGTTGGTTTTCTTCACGAAATGGCCAGTCTTTCAACTTTATCCTTCAGGTTCACATTTATAAATATGAGTGAAGGTAAAAGAAACATGACTGTGCCCGTTTCTCCCAACGCGCTAAAAAAGGAAAAAAGAAAAAGAAGCTACAAAGTCAAATGCCTTTGAAGTTCAAGGGAAGGAAGTTAGCCGACCACTTGAGATATCACAGCTAATTGTCCACCGCCAAGGCATGTATGATCATACTAGCAAAGTGAAAGCGGATGATGACAAAACAGGGGAGAGTGAAAGAGTGAGGGAATGTATGCAAAAGGCCTCATTTAAGACAAAAAAAGAGCCAGGAGAGAGAGAAAAGAAAGACATCGTTCTTCCCCGCTCCGCTCTACACACAGCCTGAGTCGAGTTAACGCATCGCGGAAGATGATCGTCTCGACTCAATTTCTGAAAATTGCCACAGCCTCTGCATACATACCAACCAACCCCCCCCCAGGAGAGAGAGAGAGAGGGAAAAGAAAGAGGAAAAAAAATACTTATCAGCGGTTACTCCTCCTTCATTTTATTTCATTTATGAATTACAAGGAAAGATGCCATTATTTATTATTAATTCTCTGCTGTTGCTTTGGCTCTGGCTGCTGCAGCGGTGAGCTGCGGATGTCGGCGGCGGTGTAATTACGTTCTAGCCGGGCAGCCATCCGTTTCCCTTCAAAAATTTACAGGATTCTTAATCACGTTGCTCATTTGGGTGCACGGTGGCGGGGAATGGCGAAACACAAACAGGGGCACGTCTGTTTGCACGGGAACACCTGCTTAGCATTGATAGCAGATGTCAGTCAGTGAACTGAACACAGAAAAGAAGAAAAAAAGAAGTGCAGCGAGGGGTTGAAATTAAAAATGCAAGCATCACCAACTTCTTATTATTTACTTACTCCCAAAAATGAACTGCTGGAATGGGAGAAGCAAAAATCCTGGCAAACGCCAAGGAAGCTGGGCCTCGTAATTGTGCTGCTGCTGCTGCTGCTGCCTCCCTCCCCGAATCCTTTACTTCGTCCTCCTCCTCCTCTTCTTCTCTCCTCCTCCCTGTCCATCTCTTTCCCTCCCTCAGAAAACCCAACTAAGTAGTGGGCATCAAGAAATATTCTTTAACCTTTCCCCCCCCACCCCCCTTTCCTTTTCCCACACTTTCTCCCTCTCATTCCCCTGGATGTATCGTGCGCTGGAGTCTTATATTTCTATCCGTTTGCATCAGTCTTGGCTGCATTATTCATTTGCATTATAGCGCTGGATGGTAATTAAATCTTGCCTGGGATGCCGTTGTATTTAAATGAAACGTGAATATTTTAGCGAGGGAAATGCAGAATGCTTAATCTGCCCCACCATCCACCCCCTCTCTCTCTCCCTCTTTCTCTCTTTCCCTGGTTTTTGCCTTTTCAAAGCTCGACTATTGGCCGAGCTTTGAAACACTTTATTGTGCCCGCCACTCGCTCTAAACGGCTTCTTCCTAAGGATAATAGTGTCGAGTCAACAGCTGCATTGGCAAACATATTCAGCTGATGCATTTGCCTGGACAGGGATATTTGATACTTCTCAGGGACCACCCCTCCCACACACACACACACACACACACACACACACACACACACACACACACACACACACAGAGCTTCCTCTTTAACACACACAAATATAGACAAAAATGTGCATGGACATGCACATGTGTGGATGCAAACACACAACGAGCTCAATCTTCACTGACAAAATGGCCACTGAGGACCTTTGCCTCACAAACAGAGAGAGCGAGCTTGATAATGTTCACGTCACAGTAAAAGACAGTTAGAGAGAGAGAGAGGAAGGAGGAGAGACAAGGAATTAGGGAGGAAGAGACAGGAAGATAACAAGAGGAGAAAAAAAATGAGGAGAAGACGGAGAAGAGAGGGGGTGGGAGATCTTTGTCAAAATACATTTGGAGATAGTGAGAGAAGGTAAGGGGTTTAGAAGGGAGAGATAGAAGCGTGGAAATGAAAGGCAAAGACAGAGGGAGAACGTCAACACATTTGAAATCAATCTTCTCTTTGATTGGCCTGACATCCCTCCAGAGCTGAGCCATGTGTCTGTAAAGTTGTAAACACCGACAAAAAGAAAGTTTCGGCTGTAAAATGTGTTCGCCGTTTTCCCGATGCTTCTGCGTGGAAAGCCATCTTCGCGCAAATGCGTGGATGCACTAAATCTGTCGGCTTTTTTCCTCTAAACGCAGCTTGCTTAGTGAGGACGTAGCTCAAGAAAGTGATGGAGACATGTGGAGAAAGAAAGGATAACAGAAAGAAAGAGGGAGGGCAACTGACCTTTGCCATACAAATATTTGCAGACAGTAGGGCTGGGCAATATATCAATATAAATCAATATTGTGATATGAGACTAGATATCTTAGTCTTAGATTTTGGATATCGTAATATTGTGATATGACATAAGTGTTCTTGTCTTTCTTCTGCTGATGATAATTTATGACAAAGCTCGTGTGAACACGTTGTGAAAGCACCGATCGTCGACCCTACAATATTGCCGCAATATTGAGGCATTTGGTCAAAAATATCGTGATATTTGATTTTCTATCAATCTATATATCGCCCAGCCCTAGCAGACAGTGAGAGAAAACGAAGAACAGTGAGAATCAGAGAGAGAGAGAGAGAGCTAAAAGAGAAAGGAAGACCGTGACAGAGAGAGCCTGAGAACGAGATGACAGAAGAGACAGAGAGAGAGAGAGAGAGAGAGAGAGAGAGAGAGAGAGAGAGAGAGAGAGAGAGAGAGAGAGAGAGAGAGAGAGAGAGAGAGAGAGAGAGAGAGAGAGAGAGAGAGAGAGAGAGAGAGAGAGAGGTGGAGAGGCAGAGGGATGAGCTGTGCCTTTAATGCCCATCTGGCCCGGAGATGTAATAAAATTGACATATTGATTCCTTTGAATTTACGAATGCCTGTTTCATAAACTCCATTTCCAAAGCCGGGGCCTCTTTAGAGCCCTGTCATTTTCCCCCCAAATGGATCAATTATGCGCCCACGTAATCCTGTTACCTGAGAAACCCACGCATACTTCTCCCATTTGCGGCGCTTCACCGGGCGCACAGACTCGCATTATGCGCACATAAACAAACTCGGGTTTTTTTTGTTTTTGTTTGTGTGTTGGAGTGTGTGTGTGTGTGTGTGTGTGTGTCTCCCCCTTCCCCTGCTCTCATCCTAATATTAGCGATTGTTTTGCTGCGGTGGTTTAGGAGACCTTTATACTCCCGTTTCTCTCTGGCTTTGTCTGTGAAGTTGTAGAAATCTCTTTTTAACTCCGACAAATTGCAGTTGTACAACCGCTACATCAACACATAAACACTGCATCACATCCTCGATATAAGCCACATGAAACAAACATTTTTACAATCCTAGCCGAAAAAATAAAAAAAGGACAATATGTCGAATCCTCTTCACCTCTTAAATCACAAAGAGAGACAGTCACAAGCTCGCGGTGCAGGATCATTTTCTTTGATAAATACACCCTCGTCTCCCAACTACGCCTTAAGTAATAAACAACGCAGACTTTGCAGTACTACACACAAGAGGTTTTGCTCCATCTGCTACAAGATAAATATGGTGTTGTGGCTCTGAGTAGAGCGGCAAGACACTAACTCTCCTACAGGTTCCCCAATGATCCCCCGACGGGAAAAGTATTGGAATACTGGCAGGCAGGTTTGGGTTGATAAGACGTTTGCAGTGTGGGAGGCAGTTTTTCAAGTCCAAAAATGTTACTTCCTTAAAACAAGGGAATAATTCTGCTGCTAGGGTGAAAGTTTTCCAGTAGAACTCCACTTGTTTAACCCTGGTATTGTCTTCCTCTTCCGTTTTGCCTGTTTACAAAGCCCAACGTTGAAATGATTTAAGCCAACTTTATTCCAACCCATTACCACTTGACATAATCACACCTGTTGTAGCCTAACCCTAACCCAACCCTAACCCTAAGTCTGCCTGTCTGTAAAGCATACATAAACTTAGACTTCTAGCCAACTTCATTCAGCTGTTTTTTTGTCAATTTGGTTAAAGACATTTTTAAAACGGGTCAAATTTGAGTATCAAGTGGCCAGGTTAACTCAGTTGGTAGAGCGGGCGCACATATGTAGAAGTTTATTCCAAGACACATATTTCAGCTGTCCTATCCATTAAAGGTGGCAATGCCCCAAAAAATTATCTTTAAAAGAAAAAAAATTGTGTATCAAATTGCACTAGAATCAATGAGATTTAAATTTGAGAAAATACTTGAAAACAAGTTAATTTTTATTGGATTTAATTCTTTTTTGTGTGCTACATTTTCTTCCTTACATGGCGAATCAACTCAAGATTCCCCCAGCATGCCCTTGTGTTTTTATTGAAGTTTATAAAATGGCCAGAATCAGCAGTAGGTTTCGAAGGGAATAACCAGAAACAGATCCCTAGAATGTGCCGCGGCGTCACCGGTGCAGAAACGTGTCGATGACCTTAAAGTAGTGCCTCCGTGCTGACATTACAGGAATGGCTCGCATTCATAACCCGGGTGAAGCAGAGGAGTCAAGTCTGGCGAGCGCCTGGGCGGTAATAGCACACAAGTGGTCACGGGTCATCCCGGTGCGAGTGGAAACATTGGGAGCGATACAGCGGGGCTATCAGCTGGAACGGAAATGTATGAGGAGCGACAGCAGCGGCGGCGCACGGGAGCCCTCACCCAGCCACTAGATATCTATTTTACTATCTAACATTGTTGTAAAAAAAATAAATAAAAGAGAGAGACAGAAAGGGAGAAAAAATCAGTCCTCGATCTTATTTTCCACACTCCGGCGAGCTACAAGGGGCTCAGTTACACTACACTTGCACTGAACAATCAGTCTGGCAAAGGTTCACAAAACGACGAAATACCTTGTCACTTACTGGCTGACCTGTTCAGCGGAGTGACTCAGAGTGTGGGGGGGTGGAAGAAGAGGCAAGGAAGGAAAAAGGATGCGTAGAGGATGAGGGAAAAATAAAACCATAAAATAAAAATGATCATGAAGGAGCTGTGGGTGACACGAACAAGTTGAGACGTCTATCGTTACTCTTGTTTGTTGCTGTGACTGAGTGACACGTGTTTAAGACGTTAACTCTATGATGATCATATATATTCTCTATCATCTTGTTTGAACTCATCGCAAAAAGCTTCATGATGTTTACACTTGATGAAATATTCAAATCCGAGATGTCACTTCTTCGCGGCTTTGTGGAAGTCTATCAAATGGAAATATTCTACATCAGCGGTGTCAAACCCAGCTTGACTAAGGGCCACACTGGAAAATGAGAATCACATCAACGGCCAGACATGTAGAGTGTATTAACATGCTATTATTTATGAGAAAAAGTCAAATATCTGTGACTGTATTGTTGCATTTCTCATATAGCTTTCTCACTTACGGTTTGGTCGACATTAAGTCAGCTAAAAAAGTTGCTAAGCCGTCATAGAACTGAACAAATCAAGCAAAACAATGCATTCTGAGTAGATGTTTAAAATGTAATCACAGGCCATACGCAAACTCACTGCTTCTGTCAAAGTCGACCAATCTCTCACATTCTGCTTTGAGTGTCACGTAATTGCAGTTTGAAAATCTGGCGCACAACTTAGTGCCAAAACTTACTGTAAACCTAAATTGATATGCGATACAAATCAAAGTTATCGACGGGCCGCATTTGGCCCGCGGGCCTCGAGTTTGACGCATGTGTTCTAGATGTCTTCTGCATCATTTTATACCTATTCATTCAAAATTCATCCCGACACATTTGGCATCTTTATCGAAATTTTTGGGATCCCCGTTAGAATTCAACATAAAGTTCTGTGGGTTTGAACAAGGTTTGGCTGCGCGGCATACATTCGTAACGGTTGACCCGTTGGCAGGTCATTTGAGTTGATGAGGTCATAGAATGTTTTGTGAAAGTTGTCCAGCAGACCGATTCCTTTGGACCCACGGAGGACGTACGGTGGAGGTTTCAATATCTCCTCCAAGCCTCCAACCGCCGAGATGCTTTCAAAGCTGAACTGGCTGCTTGTAAAAACCTCACTTGGCGTTTGAAAAACACAGCGCAACACCTTTGGGTTGTGTGACGAACTCCCGACGAATGCAGGATCGCAACAAGCAGCTTGGATGTCAAACGCAGGGGGGGGGGAGGGGTAGGATAGGGGTGTAAAGTACATGATTTGTCACATAGCAGCTGAAGTAAGTTGGAGGGGGAGCTTTGAAGCTGAGTGAGAGAGGCGATTGTTAAAAAGTGAAGAGGAGGAGGGGGGTGTGGGGCTTAAGGGGCTGACAGGCGGCTGAGTTCTGCTCACTGGACTTAATCTAAAAGAAAAAAGCCTGAGTTATGACGAAAAGGTCGACAGAGTATGTCTCGGCAAATTGGCTTTCATTTTTTTTTTTTTTTTTTCTACCTCGTGCTGGCTGATGCTTCAGCTCCTTCGCCGGGGGAAGCCTAATGACCTACGGCCTGCTAGCTCCAAACCCTTTTCTCCCACCTGTCCAGCCAATGGCTCAAGACGCCAATTTTCTGTGAAAACTTTGGCTGTCATCTCCACTAAAAGTTTTTTCCCCTAAAAAAATCAATGACGGTGACAAATCAGGAAAAGGTCAAACATCAAACTAACTTGCAGTCCCTGCAGAGCACTTTACTTTTTACATTAATTCATTTACTTTCAAGAAGAGCCACTGACAAAAACTTATGCAAAACTTACATATTTCAAGATAGACGGATAAACAAGATGGATTAGATGGATACGTTATTTGTGGGGGGGGGAATTTAGAGCGAGTAGCAACCCATTTTGCAGGCCAAGTTCAGAAAATGATGGAACAGTTTGGCTCCGTCTTGTTCCAGGCCTGACATTTCTCCACGGCCGACTATAATGATGGACAATGACAGGTAATTACTAGGGGCTAGCGTACATGAGAGCCCCGAGATCAGCAGTATCTGAGAAGTTTCTGGAAACTCTGAGCAGGGGGAACAGAGGACGGCGGCCAACAACCCGAGCGTCGGGGTTCCGCTCCGCTCCGAGTCCAAGAGGAAAAAAAAAAAACACGCCGCCGCAATTTTGATGTTGTGTTTTCCCTAACTTGAAGTGAAACGTTTACAACTGCCGTTTGTGTGCAGAGCGAGCTGCTTGACCCTGAAAAGCTGCAACAAACCAAATCGGCAAAAGGCTCTCGACGAGAAAGTTGAGTCAGTTTCTTTTTTATTATTCTTGTCTTTTCACAGATGTGTGGCTTTTCTCCAACAACAGCAGAAGATGCATCAGGCGGCGGAGCAGACGCGTGTTTGTTTTTACACCTGGATAAACCTCCGCTTCCGCCTTAGATGCATTTCCTTAGTCCTCGTCTTGGCGCTTGAAAAGTGTTATTCCTGACTGTTTTTATCTCTGCGAAAGGAAAGGTGTGTGTGTGTCTGTGTGTGTGTGTGTGTGTGAGGCCCTTATATATCATTATTTAGCCTTGGGTGTTTATCCTAGCTGTTGTGGGGGCCACAGATGAACTCTGAAAGCGAGGGTAACGAAGACAGAATACCAAATAGCCTCAATATTTTCTAAACAGCTTCACCTGCACGCCGGAAAAGCAGGGATGTGGAGGGGGTCTGTGTTGCAATCTCTCGTGTTGCACAGACTCCTCGGCGCTCCCCCTTTTTATAAATTACCTCATCAGTGACTGAAATTAACACTGATTCTTGCAGGCAATTTCTCAATTTCCAATGCTAATTAGCTTTTTTCTCTTTACTTTTAAATTCTGTAGCACCTGTTTGGGGGGGTGGGGGGGGGGCATCTTAGGCAGTGCAGGCGCATTTAATCACAATTTTAATTAACCATCCCCGTAGATGTGAAAGGGAAGCAATTATAATGCAGATGAATGATGATTTTTCCACATTAAATTGTTTTGTTTCTTCGTTATGTTGATTGCATAAATACTGCTGCCGTTCAGGTTTTTTTTTTTATATCTACTGTAATTTTTTGTAATTGTTTTGCACACACACACACACAAAAAAGCCGCAGCAGATAAAGGGGGTTTGGATAGACCGAGTTTGTCTGTTTTACAAATTGTTTCATTTAAGTTAACCCGTTAATCACCAGAGCGCCATGGTAGAGGATTTTGGCAGGAAGTGCCTTTTGTTTTCTTCCCCCCCTCCCAAGAAAAAACAACTGTCGCCAAGCTCCTGGCACGTCAATCATGCTGAGGTTTTAGGGCTTGTCGTTAGGGGGGGTTACACTCTTCTTATCTCTTTTGACCTTAACAAACTATTTAACCAAATGAAAGTCAGCCCCTTTCCTTCCCTCAGCCTCCCCCCTTTAACTACTGAGCATACAGTCGCAAATGAGAGCACAGATGGGTGCTACTGGAATGGACTCATAATCTTTATGTGCTCGTGAAAATATCATTGGGTTCGATGACGGCGCTTTTGACTGTTTATTGCCCCTTGTTCTCTGAAACTTTGCTTTTATGTTAATGTCAGAGTGACTGTCGCAGTAAAAACAACACGTGCCTGCATTCCCCTAAAACGTAAAAATGGGTTTTTTTGTTTTCCGTAAAATGCTTACGCTAGCTTTGAGTTGCAACTTTCACTTTCAAAGGGCGAGCCTATCCATTTTGGAGATTGAGTTAAGTTTGGCGACATTAACCGTCTTAAGTTATTTCTTTCAAGGGTTCATTGGGAAATGTTCGGCTCCGAAACATGTTTTTGCTGACAAAAACCAGGTCGAGTTTAAAATGTTTCAATTTCAATAAAAGAAATTCTATCAGGATGGGGTTTTTTGAGGATGTTTGCATTTTGCACCATTTTTGAGTGGGCTTCTGCTATAGATGGCCTATGGAGATCACTGCAAAAGGGCCTGCTATGGGGCAGAAAAAAACTCCCAGAATCCTCCTGTGTTCTGTCCTCCGCCCTCAGCCAAACCCCCAGCAACACTCATTCTCTAATCCCACAGAGCACTGCTTTCAGTTTGTCCAAAGACCATGCAGGGGAACTCCAACACACACACACACACACACACACACACACACACACACACACACACACACACACACACACACACACACACACACACACACACACACACACACACACCCTCTCTCTCTCTCTCTCTCTCTCTCTGTGTTATTCATGCACATTTGCTTCATATCTCTCTCCCAGTCACAGTGACAGACACTGACTGTACTGAGGGAGATTTGCAGTCCGCTCATCTTTAACATAGGTGTGGGAGAAGGAGGTTTTATTAAAGTCTTCGCAGTTCGGAACCCAACGATTTGGATCGGTGCAAGCTTTTAAAAAGAAAACACTAAAAGTAGCATCGACTGAAGTTTTAACGCACAACACAAAAACAGTTTGACATCAAATGGGATATGTGTTTGTTGTAGATTTACAAATTCAAAGATCCACCTTATGTATATTGTAACAAAACTGTTGCTAACAAAGCCTTGGCTACCATTTCATTCCTACAAATTTAGGATTACAATTTTTTTCTTTTCTCTAAACAGCACAGGAAGAAAGAGTGTGGTTTTAAAAAGGTAGAGCTTTGTCCCTTTGCCTCGCTCTGAATCACTCCTCTATGAGCAAAGCTGCAGTTGGTTTTTTTTATGGATCTATCTCAAATCATCCTGAGGTGCGTCTGAAAAAGGAAGAAGCTCCTTCTTTGAATATTAGTGGAGATTGGCTGAAGGTAAACAGAGCATTAAATCCTGCAAAACTGTGGCAAAGCCAATATAGGGCGCGGGACAATGGCTTGGCCTGGCATCCCTGAGCCTTTGTTCTCGGCTTAACAAAAACTCTGCCGTCACACCGTTTTACCTCAATGCTGCCCTGTCGAAACGGCCATCAGGCCCATCAGAGCACATGCAAAGCTCAGGACGAGCGGGGAGGGAGGAGAGGAGGAATAAGACAGATAGAAGGGTAAGAGGGAAGAGAAAGATAAAGACAGAAGCCGGGGGAAATAAGAGCGCCAAAAGGTAAAAAGTAACAAGAGAAGGAAGGCAGACAACGGAAGCATAGAAAGAAAAGATAAAACATAGAAAAAAGGTGTGACAGGGAGAAAAAGAAAGAGAGGTATGGGATTGACTATTTTGGGATGTTAAAGGTGCAAAAAAAAATACGGACTTGCGGACAGTCAAAAGGGGGAAACAGAAATGAACAAAAAACACGATCCACACCTCTCCCCACTCAACCTTAATAAGAATATATAGCAGCTGTGAGGACGGGTGGGGGGACGGGGGACGGGGGACGGAGCGTTTGGAGCTTAGTGACGTGGCGGCGACAGAACTGGAGCAGCGAGATTCACTAAAAGTTTCATCACAAAGTCCGTATCTGCTTCCCCTCCGAGGGCCACGGCGAGGTTCGGGAGGAAAGAAAAAAAGGGAAAGAAACGGCACATCTGCGTCTGCTGTGACCTGCCTGTCTGCCAATTAGCATGTGTGTGAAGTGTGTGTGGAGTGTGTGTGTGGGGCCTGTGTACATCTGTGTGTGATATATATATAGGGCTAAGTGTGTTTCTGCTTGTGTGCAAATGTGAGTATGTCTGGGTGTATATTTGTGTTCAAATATGCAAATCTGGACGTGTATTGTGTGTGTGTGTGTGTGTGTGTGTGTGTGTGTGTGTGTGTGACATTGTGCGTGTCCATATGTGTGTGCAGAAGTGCATTCGCCTGGCCAACATGTGTGACTGTTTGCAAGTGTCAGCCATTTTCACATCGCTGGGGCATAAGCGCTTGCTCGTAACCCCACCGCTTCCACCGACCGGTGTCCTCCTAAAAAATTAAAGGCTCGCAAAAAACACAACTTCAACTTACTTTTCCCCCAGCTGGTAATTCATATTCATGGTAAGTTCCTAATAAAAGGACACTTCCAGCTGAATATGCTTTACACTGAAAAAAACTGAAACTGAAACTCACTTCTTGTGAGCAGAAACTGTGATGATGCAGTTTGGGATTTGGCCCATACGTTGCAATAACATGGTCATGGATTCCACAGATGTTGGCAGAAGATAAAAATCTAACGTGGCAGTCATATTCCCGCTGAAAAAACAAGCAAACCGCGTCTTCTCTGGTTCAATTAGGGTCGATTTGAAATGGCCTTATTAGCACTTAACCCCAAAACTTGACTTTTACGATCACCAGCTTGGATGTAGTTCAGACGTCTAGTGATGAGACTCGCCTGCCTCCAGTTGTGACCACCCCCCCCAACCCATCTTTGTCTCCCCCACTGTCAGGTTCTGGCCTGCCAATTTCCACTTGAAGCTTGACTGGGCCTGATTTGATGCAAACTACCTCGGGGGTGAGGTGGGGAGTCGCAGGGAGAGAGGGTGTGGGGGGGGGGGGGGGGACTGAAACTGATGAACAGTTATGTCAAGTTGATTTTGCACCGTTGGGAAAAGGTAACCTCTCCGTCAGGGGAGGACGAGATAAAGGTAACGCACAGAAAAAGAAAAATGCAAAAGAAGACAAGGTTAGCCGAGTGGAGGGTGCTGGAGGAGGACGGGTGGGGTCTAGGGGGGAGGGGGGGTGTGCACCCACCCTCCGCTGCTTCACATCGCCTCCCTCTGCTTACCGCCCCACGCAAAAACGCTAACTGTCAGTGCAAGTGCTAATTGCAGATGTGCCAGTCTGCCATCATAATAAAATCAGAGGCAGGGCGGACATTAAGCATGGCTGGCTCATTTGTGAGACTGCTGAAAAAGGTAGCATAAATGAATATTTCATTACCTTAATTACTAAGGAATACTCCTTTCCGCCAGTCGTGGAACGAGTGTTGCTGTAACTAATTATGAAAAGTAATAACATTAGGGATACCGTGATTGCCAGTTTATAAGGCGGCGTCTGCTTGCTGTTGAGGTATAAACCATGTAGGGAAACATACGGCGAGGAGCGGAAGGAAGGAAGGAAGGAAGGAAGCAAGCAAAGGCTCGGTCTCGATCAAACCCACACATCTCCAAAGACGAGGGGTTTGCAGGGATGAATGGAGCTCTGATTATTTACCCAGGGATGGTTTTAACAGGAATGAAGGGGCTAAAAGGTTGGGAAACTCACTTGTTGTGTGTAAATGACAGCTCTTTAGGAGCACGTTAAAACGTTTTCATTGCACACAAACCGAATATGAAAGGACACGTGCTACAGCTACCTGTACCATGTGCTATTTGACGAATCCTTCGCTTTCAAAAGGCCAGACTACAGCGAAGCGCCACAAGCTGCACATTTGCATGGCTTCATCATCCCTCAGAGTCTTTCGTGTCAGACACATGGCTCGATACCTCTGTCCGTTGTGCACCTCTGGCGGCCCGCGGGCACGTCCCATTGCCTGGCTGTAACGTATGACCACTGATAAGGTCGTAAAAGGGAGGAGTGTGAGAAAGAAGGCAGAGTACAAGGTTTTGCTTTGATGGACATGCTAATTCCAATACCCCTAAGAAGTAAGAATAACAAAGTGGTGGGGAATTTATCTCAGGAATGCCAGAGCAAGACGGCCAGGCGATAAGGAAGTAGCTTCCCTTGGGTGGGGGAGAAGTAATTAGAGTGGGCTGACTGGTTAGATGACTGACTGGCTGGCTGGCTGGTGGGATGGATCGAGGGTGAGGGTGGACTGGAGGGAAACAAAAAAAGGCAAAGTTTCAAGGCAGAAAAGGTCCGAGAACGAACTTGACTGTTATGATAAGCTAAATCTGTCAGTATAGACTTTCTAGACTAGAATAGAACTCCCTCTAGTTATTCACGTCTACATTTTAGGCATCTAACTGAAAGCTTTGATGTTGCAAAAGAACAAATTCTAATCTTTGTCTTTAAACCAAATCCCCCAGAGAAGTGCACAAGGCCACAATCAAAAAATCACTAAGAATATACTAGACATTTAGAGCTCAGGGATATAAAAAAAACAACCTCAAACCCACGGGGTCATAAAGCCTTGACCTAAACTAACGGCCAGGCTGTGTCTCAGGCTGAGTCACAGCCAAAATCTGAGCTCCAGTCTCCATAAATGGCCCAATCTTTGTCGTTTCCCACAAGGTTTCTAGGTCAGGAAATACCCATCCAACCGTCCGGCAGCCAAGGCTTTCTTCTCTCCAGCAATGCCGCTTGAATAGGAGCCATGAACCAAATTCAGCCACAACTTGTGTCCCATCACTCATCTTTAAACCCCCCCCCAACCAAAAAAAACCTAGGCGTCGATAGCCAAACTACAGTCACCGCCGCACAAACCTCACTTTTATCACCTCATCATGCCTTGGATCTATCCCTCCGAAAATCTTCAGTGCCTGGTCCAAAACCAAAAGCCAAATCCTGGATTCTTGCTTTCTCACAAAACCAAGAAACTCAAACCACACAGAGCTCTACCCCTGTTAACCCCCCTCCCCCAACCACCAGTCCTCCCAATGATTCATTTCCTGTCACGTATTAAACACGCTTCCCTTAAATCTTTGACCTGCGGACTTGACCGTGTCGCCTTTAAAATCCACACCCAAAAACCGCAGCCTGACACCACGGAAAAGCACGTCTCCGCTGCAGCCTCAGCCCCCCCCCCGCCGATTGTTCGCGTGTCAGAAAGGCTGAGGACAGGCCTGTCGGTGTGATTACTACCCCACCCCACCCCGCTACCTGAGGAGGTGTTTGTTTGACATTCTTGTTTGACAGCGACGGGACAAGAGGCGTTCGGGAGCGGGGGTGCTCCCTCTCCAGTCAGAACCCATTAACGCGTGAATTCACCTCTCAGACTTCTTTTTAACAGGGCCGACTCTGCTACACATGTCCACTGACTGCACCGCAGATGACATTTAAAGGGGAAGATGTGCCGCCCCCCCCCCCACCCTCCCTCCGCCCTCCTTGTTTCAGTTCTCCTTGACTCACTCTTGCCAAAGGTTAAATGTATGTTTGAATAACAACGAATAGGGTGCCAGAGTTCAGTTTCTGACCATTTCCTCTTTTTTGCTGCAACCTCCGGTTAAGAAGGCGCTTGATCAACGGGCCGAGACCGAAGAAAAACGTTAGAAGTGAGCGAAATTTGTACAACCGCAAAATGACCTTAATTTTTGTCCCTGATCTCGCTCGGCAATCGGCTGCAATTAAATTGAGGTAACGCATCTGAACCTACTTCCACGTTGAGATGCAAGGGGGGGAGATGGGAGACGGGGGGTGGGGGGGAACGAGCGGAGCACAAACGAAAGCAGACAAGTCCTCGTTAGATAAAAAAAAAAAGGAAAAAGGTAACGAGAAAGGGGTGCACTTAGGTGGCGGAGAAGCGGGACACCTTCTGAATAATGAAGTGCGTTAGGAAAAGCGAGCCCTGATCAAATAGCATGTTCTATTATCCCGAATTAAAAGGTAAGAACGGTGTGCTGCAGAATGGGTGGAGGCGTGTGTGTGAAAGAGGGCCTAGATTTCCAGATGTCACCATGCCTTAATCTGGTGATCTGTTATTGATTGTTCCACGTTGGCCGTGACCTTGCCAGAAGAGCTCTTCCAACCCGACAATCAAAAATACATCAAAGAGTGTGTGTGTGTGTTTCCCTAAATGTGCGTGTGTGTGCACATGTGGCAGCAAGCGGCGCTTGCAGCTCAGCAACGCCGACATCAGAGCAGAAAAAGTGGAGGCTGCTTTCAACACTTGTTTGCACAAAGGTGTCATCTCTGAAGCAGCTGCCGCAAAAAAATGAGCATTTTAATGGGCAATAGAGGTGATTACCTCCTTTTCCTATGAAACATCATGAAGCTGTGCCCTGCTTTACAGTTGATGGCCACACACACACACACACACACACAGAGCAGAAATGCATTCACACGCAAGCTGGAAACCAGCTGTGATGTGTTTGTTCTTTTGATTTAATCTATATCTGTTCCTTAGTTGCTCTATTGAGACAAAACCCTGTTTGTTAAAAGCACTTCATCAGACTTGACGGGTCTTTCCCTGCTGCGATCAATATGACTGAATTCTCTGAAGTGCAGAGAACATGAAAAATAACATGTGATTTATACACTCAAAAAGATTGGGACACGTTAACACAAATTCCTTCAAAAGGCATAAATGTCTACGAACCCAAACACACGGTGAACTCATGAAAACATGCTTCCTTGAAGTGAAGCTGCACACTGCAAAAGGAAAAAATCCGACAAGGTAAACTTGGATTAAAACTACATTTAATTTGTTGCCATCCAAACTGCTCTTCCAGCAGACGAGGATGCACATGCACACATATACCATTGTTAGGAAAAAGGTGTTTTATTAAAAGTTGTTTTTTGCCCCCCCGCCCCCCCCCACCATTTGATTATGAAATCTGAATGTTAGTTTACACCTGCTCAGCAACCTGTCGTCTGTCGCGCCCAGACTCCCTCGCAAATGGGAAAAGTCGACGCGTGGAAAATGTCGGGGAAAAAAAATCACAGGCGAGACGCGGCGCAGCGACTGAATAAGTGCAAACAGCAGGACGAGACGGAACGGATGGGCCAAATAAAGACTTTGCATTTTCACTTGAGAAAGACTCAAATGAGGCATGATATTTCAAAAAATGCATTTTCCCTCCTACGCAATGCATAAAACATGCCAGCTTAGGGTAAAGAGTGTACACACGTAAATGAAAAAAAGTCCAAATGCATGCAATTATTTGCCGGACCACTGAAGTTTCAATTTCGGTGTTTGCTTTTTGTCAAATCGCAAGGAGTGACGGAAGAAAAACAGAGAAAACAAGGGGATGAGACACGGGAAGAGGAAGAAAAAAAAAAGAAAAGAGAAAACAAGCAAGAAGGCATGAAATAAAGTCAGGGAAGCAGGAGAAAGACATCTGACTTAACTGAAACTTTACTTAGAGTAGCGTGTCGCAGAACAGGCGTACATCACAGGGAAAAGGGGTGGGGGGGTGGGGGGTGATACGACCTGTCAAATCCTGAGAGAAAGAAAGGATGGAGGAAGGTGGGTCAGAGCTTGACAGGCAGAACGCCGCCCCCAGAAACACCTTTAAGTCTGTCACCTCTGCTCCATCACTCTCCATCTCTGCCTCTTTCACGCGCTGTGTGTCCGAGCCGACTTCTGACAACCGCTGCGTCACCGAGACACATCTCGGCCTATTTTCCAACACGCTCATACATATGACTCAGCAACAGGCCCCAAAACTACACTCATCCTTGACCGCTACACAGCAGAGCCACATTAGCTTCATTTAACTCACAACTTAAATATCTCAAGTAGATACAGCAAAGCACTCGCTTTAGTTTCCGGCGGCTAAAAAAGGCAAGCAAAACCAGATTTTTTTTTCTGAGGCAATTCCTTCTGGGGATGAAGCAGTTCAGATACAGTTCAGCCGCCGAGCTGTAAAAACTGTGACTTAAGCACGGCTTTTTTTTTTATGATGCATGTAAAAAAATGCAAAGGATTAAGGTTAAACGCAGCCTGTGTCACCACAGTTGTTTTGGACGATACCTCATTATTGCCGTTTAAACATAAAGGGGAGTCACAGGGGCAGAGTTGGCTCACTATTGGCTGATTCATGCCTCGGTGTTAGTCAGGCAACGGATCCCAGCCACCGCCGCTCTCGCTTTCATCGTTCTTGGCAGTTGGAGTTGCTCTGTGAGTGTGTGTGTATGTGTTTGTGTATGTGTGTATATATCACCCCAAATGCACTGCCGCTTTTGCTTTTCCAAACCAACATGTCCCATCGCAAAAAATCCCAAGAATTTGGAGTTACCAGAAGAACACTGAAAACCAAAACACAAGCAATGCAGCTCAAAGCAGGTTTTAATAAAAGGGAAGAGAGTAAGGGATGGCCACAGAGGGGACGTCCAAGCAGCAAAGAGTTGTCATACAAAGAGTTAACACCCCCACACACACACACACACACACACACACACACCACCACCCAATTTCTCCAAAGCACGGGTTAATATCATGGCTGCCTGGTAAGGCATTATCCAGAACCTCTCGGAACAAAAGGCCCCTTTTGCAAACAGACTCCTTCTTTCCCCCCAGTGTCCAAAGGTGTTTGCTGAAGTAAATCTGCCTAAATCCTGCGCAGCTTGGCCAGGAGGGAGGGAGGGAGGGAAGGTGTACCGATAATCCTTCTTCTTAACCAAAAAGAAAAAGAAAAAGAAAAAAGTTCAGGGAGGGGAAAAAGAAAGAGAAAGGGGAATAAAGAAAACTGAAATCCATCTCACATGATGCCATTTAAAGAGCTGAGGTACCCCCTTCCATCTCCCCCATCTTTGCTTAAGATTTGCATACATCCAGCCTGGGAATGGGATGATAAAGATATCTTTGCTAATCACTATGATAAAGCGACACATAAACTGCATTGTGTATGTTTACATAAGGGGATGTGTGATAATTCTTTTTCTCATAATAGCAGTGTATTAAAGAATTCAGGAAAGGCTCATTTCCAACGCAAAAAAAACGGACGAAAAACGGCTCTTCCAAAAAACTGAAAAAAAAAACTAAAAGAGCAGCACAAAAGTGTGCTGGCAAATTAGCGTTTTTGACATTCAAATCTACTAAAGAAGTTTGGGAAGCATGGTGAAGACACCTGCTCCGGACTCTTATCGCCTTCTTTAAGCACAATCCAATCGGTCACAGCCAGGATTTTCTTCCTCTTCTTCTTCTTCTTAAGTGTGAGTGGCCACAAATAGTGTGGGCATGCCATCTCGTAACACTATCTGTCTATCGGGGGGGGGTGGGGGTGCTGGGTCCCTGCTAGAGAAGGGAGGCTATAAAAGGCTTGTAACCAGGGGACGACCAACAAACAACCACAAACACCCTAGTTATTTCTCTCCACCACCCACCCACCCACCCACCCTTTTCTGCCTCTCTCTCTCTCTCTCTCTCTCTCGATTTTTTTTCTCCCTTCCTCTTCTTCTTTTTTTCCTCCTCTCCTCTCTTGCTCTTCTTTTTTTTTTCGCCCCCCTTTTCATCTCAGGCCCTTTTTTCTGATGCTGAATGCAAATGTGTAGCCCTGCTGCTGGCGGCGAAAGGGGCTGAATTGTGATTAAGAGGGGAGAAGAAGAAGAAGAAGAAGAAGAAGAAGAAGAAGAAGAGGAGCTCCTTTCTTTGTTCTCCCCCCGGGGGATGTTTACCAGGAGAGACACGGCGGATCAGATATGAAAGGCATTCAGGTCAGCATTGATGTGAGCGAAAGTGAAATGGTACCTAAGGCATTCCAAAGACCTGTGGTGTCAGGGGTCCGGGGCTCGCGGTGCCTCAGAGAGTGTGTGTTCTCTGGCCGCCAGGCGAAAAAATATCTTCACACAAGCAGGGCGGTCGAGGAAGGAAGAATGAAGAAAAAAAAAAAAAAAAAGACGGAATAATAAAAACAAAAACAAAAAAAAGAAAAAGAAAAAAAAACAGGAGAAAATGTGTCAAAAATGTTTTTGGGGCTATATTGTTGGGAAGAGGAGGAGGAATGGATGAAAGTTTTCTGTCCAGTGTCCAGGATGATCATTAGTTTTCTTTTTCTTTTTTTGGTGTGTGTTTAAGGGTGTACAGCCACAAGCCATGCTATTTGCTTTTATCTGCCTTATCAAAGCGTGGAAAAAAAAAACTATGCATGTGTGTGCGTGTGTGTGTGTGTGTGTGTGTGTGTGTAGCTGCTGTTGCTGAGCTACATTCCTGATTTAATTCCTTGTGGAAAGCACATATTAGAGGATTTGTTGAATAACGTATCAGCTTGAAAGCCGAAAGATATCACACTGCGACGACTGTATCTCTGTGACACACACACACACACATACACACACACAATCAAATAAAATAAAATCGTGTGAATTACAATAACTGTAAATACTGCGGGTCCTGTGAAAAAAAAAAAAAAAAGCTTCCCCTTTCCTTTCAGGAACGACACCGCTACCCAAAGGGAACATCCTTTTGCTCCTACTGTATATACCGACGCTATGCTTGAAATCACAACGATCTCGTAAGGGAAGTCCATTCATTTTTATGTGCTTGGCTATATACACTTGACTCACACACTTTGAGCAGATGGATATATTTAGCTCGTGACGACTGCAGCCGAGGGAGAGGGAGGAAAGAAGAAAAAAAATAAAAAATAGAGTGATGCAAAAAAGCTCCCGTACGCTCCGGAACAAAAATAATAAGGCCTCACGCAGCACGCCAAAGTGCAATGTGTAGTTGTGACAGGACAAATATGCCTCCTTATTAGCCTGCATGGAGGGAAAACCTGCTAGACATTTTACATGGGGGGTAATTGGAAATATGTCTATTTGGATTCAAGCAGAGGACGACGTTATATATATAAAAAAATATATATACTCCAGGAAGATACATCCACCAGCTATCAGCGGGGTCTGTACGCCACGACACTCGGAGCAAAACAGCATTCCCCCCCGCTGCAGACTCAGACTATATAATATCTCACAGTAATTATTTCACTTGCTTAAACAAAATAATCCTTCATTTCCCTTCAACATGAATGACCTGCAAAAACACTTTTTCCTCAGCTTCTTCCTTACAGAAGAAAAGGAAGAAAAAAAGCCATCAGGAGTGCAAGGTGTCTGCTTTTGGCTGCTCCACACAATTGCCAACCCGTATGGGAATGGCAGCTAGTGAATGGCGCGGCGTACAACCCCCCCCGCCACTATTGACGGTATAAACATGTAAATGAAACACATTACCGCCGACAATCAATTGTCCGCGAGCACCCTGCGAAACCTGCCCTCCTCTTCTCTTCTTCCTTTTTTTTATCTTCTTTACCAGCCCCCCCCGCCCACCCACCCCCTCCAACAACCCATTCCCCCCCTTAGCTCAGTGATGATGGCAAAATAGCTGCCCCTACCTTGATAGAGGAAAAATCTAGGAGAAGAAGCAGAAGGGAGGGAGGGAGGCTGGTAGATGGGAGATGGCAGGAAAGATGGGGGGGGGGGGGGTTAGAGAAGAAGGTAAAAAAGAAGAGGAAGAAAGGCAGCACCTTTTCTTATTTTTCCGTGAATCTGTGATAACCACATTCAGACTTATTATATCAAACACCAGCAGCAGCAGAGAGAGATAGAGAAATAGAGAGAAGGGGGACTGGCCTTGTCTTTTTGCTTCTAGTTTTGCTGCTGCTGCTGCTTCCGATTATGTAATCGGTGCATTTACCGAGGGTATGTCCCGACAATGAGATGTCATCCGGGGTACAAAGAAAAAAATCCACAACAAAAAAATGCTGTGAATCCAACATTTTAACCAAACATCTGTATTTCCTTCTTTCATCTATTTCTTTTGTCAGACAAAAGCCGCCACAGTTTGATGCAAAGAGTCTGCGTAACATCCCAATCAGAAAACAACATGATTACAAAACATTTTCTCCCCCCCCCCTTCTAAAAAGGGCATGTTTTCGATGCATGTGCTGGTTGAGCAATACGAAAATAAAGGACAGGTGTGCGAGTGCTTTTTTTCTGTTAGGCGCTCACAGCTGGATGTGACAGGCCAACACCTGGCAAGGGCCAAACTCTCAAACACTTCACGCTGCCGAGATCAAGTTTCACACCAGGAGAGGAGAAGGGGTTTTTATAGCGGGCTTTGACAGCGGGGGAATGGGGACGATAACACGTCATTTCTCAGGTTTTTGCTGCTTTTGAATTTTTTTGTTACTGCCATATCAGAGTCTATCAGCTGGAAGACAGAGGCTTCACAGCGGCGGCGTGCAGGAGGTTGGGATCAGGAGGGGAGGGGGGTAAGTCATGAACTGTGGTTTAAATACCACGCGACAGGCTGGGCACTGAGTGAGCCAAAGCTACTGTAGCACCTCCAACCCTGAAGGCCAACAGTCATCTGGATGAGAATGTCATTGGTTCGACAACTTAGTGAGCAAACGCCTCATTAATACTAATTGGCACAAATGCTGAAAGTGCTCCTTCCATTTTGGAAAAAAAAAGAGAGAGAAATTATCCGAACAATTCCAGTTATTCTATCTGTGAGGATGCATCAAATGAACAATTATATCAGATATCAAAATATAGCAACACTGAGCCAGAATTGCTTAATTAAAATATAAAAACTACATGTTAAACATTTTTTTTTTTTTTAAAGAGAAATAATTACAGGTGGCACGCAAATTATAATTTACATCAAAACATGCTGGCTTACACACACACACACACACACACACACACACACACACACACACACACACACACACACACACACACACAGAAGAGCAAATCGAGAAAATTAAGCTGTAATTGTACAGATTTTCATATTTGTGTATATTCATCTGATTTGTTGGTTAAGGGAAGGATGAGGGAGTCTGGGTGCATCCGCCCTCCATCTGGCTCAATATTTTTGATAAACTGGGTCTGCGTGCGCTGCATTTTTTGGTGCATTGGAGGCGTTGTTTTTTTTGTTAGTTCCTGCTGGAGGAATGATGGTCCGTCCTGCCGGCCGGCCGACGCTCACTTTCGCCCCTGCCCTGCCATCCCTCCACAGAGCCAGGCAGGAAGAGGACACAGAGACAGGCAGAGAGAGAGAGAGAGTGGGCAAGCCTCAATAAGCCTCTGCATTCCCAGGGGGGGGAGGATGGGGGGTAGGGGGGGGAAGTAGGGGGGTCATCAGACAGAGCTAGTTGTTATGAAAGAAAAAGAAAAAGGGGGGACTCACATTACACATTTTAAAAAAAAACTAGAATAATCATATCTCTTTTAAATGATGCACATTATAACCGGGTGAGACATTTGTATAGGGAGATAAAAATATTCCTCGCACACTGCCAAAGCAGTGTGCTTTGGCTTGTCAGGTTTTAAAAGGTGTGAAAATTATATTTGCTTTGCTAATATTATTTTACCAAATGCTGCCGTTTGGTACATAAAAGCCAAGACAGGTTTTCTCCCACTCACCCCCCCCCCCAAAACCACATTACAAAACAGGTGGCCACAGCTAAACAGGCTGTCATATCTCTAAATGTGTCTTATTATTGTATTTTCACCTTTAAGTATGAATACTGCAAATGTACATATATATGTATATATGTATTGGAGCAAAAATATTTATGCTCCGGCTCAACTGCTTTGCTCCTGTTCTATTTAGTGTGGAACAAAATGCTTGTCTGCTATTGATTGTATGCAATCAATAAATGAAATCTGATCTAGATAAATAACCTGTGGGGGCAGAGAGTAAAAAAAAAATAAAAAAAATGTTGTGAAGTAAGCAAATGAAAGCCTATAGTCTGAGCAGCTGAATCACTGCGCGCGCGCACACACACACACTAGCACACACACACACACACACACACACACACACACACACACACACACAGAGCTTCAGTTCGCCTGTGTTATATGCAATAATCAGGAATAACGGGGCCAGAAAATGTCACTGCAGATTTGCCTCTTTCTTGTGGGAAACAGTGCAGTCAAATGGAGAGAGAGAACCCTACAAATCTCCACCTCCAGCACTCAGTCCAGACCCAATTAATGTCCAGCATTTATTGGACATGTCATCCTCTTTATATATGAAGCCTATATGATGCCTCCACTGCCTATAAACTTTGCCAAGCAAAAAACGCACAGGTTTTTTCAAAACTAAAGCAACAACAGAATGCCTTCCCTGTGAATTATTTCACCCACTCTGCTTGTCCCGGAAAACAGCGACAATGTGGGGGGGGGGTGGGGGGGTAAATCACTTGAAAATGTGTCTTATGGAGCTGATGTACAGGCCTGTATAATGAGAGAAAAACAGCACGGCCAACGCACGGATAAAAATCAAAACTCATAGTCACAAGATTGGACTTTTGTACACCGAGCAGCATGAGCCAGCTCCGGCCAGCAAGGGTCTGAGTGACCGTTCCACATGCACTCAGCCCCCCAACCCCATGGCGGATTTTGTCCCGGCAAGAAACCAGCCGGCACCGCTACGCTTCCAACTTTCAAAAACATCCACAAGTTCACAACTAACCTCTTCGCAAACCCTTCACTAAAATACCCCCCCACCCCCCCCGACAACACACATTTTAAAACCGCTATTATAACTCTTTTTTTAAGATTCCAAAATGCTCTACGCATTTACGCACAGTTTGTCCCCCAGATAGCGGTCCCCTTTATCCCGGCGTAAAAAGGGTCCAAAAGGCAGAAATGCGCACCAGCCGCGGCGGACCTTCACACACACCCAGAACCGCAGTGGAAGCCTTCAAACCCAGGCGTACATCCAAAGATATCGCCCCCCCACATCCTCCATCCTCCACCCCCAGACCGACTGCTTGGTTTGTCTCCCTCTCCCGTGATTTTCTTACCGTTTTTCCGTCTCGGGTTGGCTTGTTTTCGCCTCTTACACCTGGGGCCATCCGCCATGATCTCTTGCTTCATTGATAAGTCTATGTGTGTGTGGGGGGGATCAGATGGCAGCTCGCATGGACTCGATTCCTTGATTTCAGCTTGATATCTGACGGGAAACACACACACGCACACACACACACGCACACACACACAGCAACACCAACAATGTGGGTATTAGCGAGGAGATCCACTTGCGGCGTACGCGTGACAAGAAACAGCAAATGGAACTTGGATGGAGGGACAGATTGTAAAACAGAAAAAGAAAAAAGAAAAAAAAGAGCCGTGCATGGGTGAAAGTATGAGAAGCAGCGACGAGGGCATCCACGTCCATCTAATTTGGATTTTCAGACATTAAAGAGCAAAGCGAACGGCAGCAGGGGGAACGGAATTGTAATTTCTCTCATTAGGCGAAAAACCACAATTCCTTCTTTTTTTTTGCCCGTGAAGACTGACGCGAAATCATCCATTGTGAGGCTATTTCATTCAGAAAAGTTTCACAAGACGGGTTTGTATTTTGCGTCACTTTTTAAGAAAATCCATCTTTTCAAGTCTACTTGGTCTATTTCCATTCAAATGTCCACTTGCAGGATTTGTTCGCGTTTTTGTGTGCGGCGTATTCAGTCCGGGCTTTGAAAAACCGAAGGTCGAAACAGGTTAATAGCCTAAATCACATTTCTGTCATATTTTTTTTAAGGGTCAAATCCGGAGCTTACACGTTATGGACGGCAGACAAGCGAGATTGTCGAGCCTCGAACAGCGTTTGGAATAAAGCCTCCGCTGCTGTGCTCTCATTCAAAGTCCTAGAACTTCAATAAAGACTTGGGTTTCGCCTGACACAATTGCACTTCCAGCTTCTTTTTTTAATTAAAGTAAATCCGAAGCCCTCCCTGTCGACAGTTAATAAATAACAGATGGGGAATAATTGTTCAAATGTGCCAAATGACTCCGGACTGTAAGGGGGAAACAAATAAAATCTTAAAAGGCACAAATGGCGCATAAAAAAAGCGATAAGGTTCAAAACGCCTGTGTGTGTGTGTGTGTGTGTGTGTGTTTGTGTGGGATGTTCGGATCGCCAGCCCATTTATCAGCGCAAATACCGTTATTAGCATTAAGTGAAAATTGACAAGAAGGTTTTGGTTTGTTTAGGTAACTTGGGCGTTTAGCTCCATGATAAAGCTATGTATATATATATATATATATATATATATATATATATATAATACAAGCTGAAGAGACTAAAGAAGGAAAAACCGGGATGCATATCGTCCTTTTTTTTCCTCCCAAGGATAGCGGTGTTGTGCAGCGCCAAACTCCCCGCAAAAAGGCACGTTTTCCCCGGCTGTCAGGTACCCACAGGACGCCGCTGCATCACGGAGGTTAAAAATTATAAATTAAAGAGGGAAAAAAAAAGAAGAAAAAAAGCTCAAAACAAACGCACCTAATTCCACCTGCGCAGGTAAAAGCAAAGTTAAGCTCCAACTCTGACGCGGGGCGCGCGGAAGTTTATTGTCCAACATTTTCGCCGAAAAAACGCCAGAAATAATAACAGAAAAAAAAACCAAAGTGAGGAGGCAACATACCTTGCGTTTTTTGGTTTTTAAAGAAGGTGTCTTGCTTGGATATAGGAGTCGCGAGGAGGGATGATACTGCAGCGCGTTGTCGGTGAGCGGATCCTTTTCCACCGGTGATAATAAAGCCTTAGAAATAAAGCCTTAGAAATAGTTTGGGAGGGAGGGAGGGACCGCTATTCCTGCTAGGGCAGGTTTACAACTGATGTCTTACACCCACTCCAGGAAACAAACCTGGGTAGGGACTGACGTGTTACGCCTCTTCTAATGACATTTTTTTTTTCTTTCCACCTCCTTTTCTTCGCCGTGCAACACAGAGGAAGAAGCCCCCTGAAACGCACGCCACCTATCTTCACGGGAGGGGATAATTGAGGAGAGCCAAACGTGAGCATCTTCTGGGTTGAACGTGAAGTTTTTTTTCTCTCTCTCTCCCTCCCTCTCTCTCTCTTTCTCTCTCCTTTCTCCCCACCCCCCTTCTCGCTCCTCTTTGCTTTCCCTCTCTCTCTCCATCTCTTTTTGAGTGAAACCAACTATGTCGGGCTTCGACGCGGAGCAAAGAACAGGCGACAGTGTGTTTTTCCCTCTCTCTTTCTCCATGTGAGTGTGTGTGTGTGTGTGTTAGTGTAGAAAAAGGGGGAGAAACTTGGAGCGCGTCCACGCCGGCCCGCAATCATGTAAGGATTTTTTTTATTTTATATATATATATATATATATATATATATATATATATATATATATATATATATATATATATATATATTTCTATTTCCACTCAGTTTAATTTGCAGAAATGGCAGGGTTGCTATACGGCAGGACGGGGAGGCTATTCCACATTTTCTTCATTATTGTAATTGGCTGCGACTGCAAAAGGTTTGGGGATGCTCGGCTTTTTATCTACGCTGCAAAAAATATCTGTTATGGACATAATCATTTAGTTCAAACCTTGTTGTTGTTGTTGTTGTTTTTGCTTAGAAATCAGTGGTGTGTTGGTTCCATTACACACAGAGCTTTTATTATATCGGGCATGATTTAGTTCATGTCAAGAGTTAGATGTGCTGTAATCGGGTTTAATTTTTTTTAAAGGAAATTATTGGGAGAAAAATGAAGAAAAAAAAGCTTTTGGAAAACAGAATTGGCAGAATTTGTGTCCTCTGCTTTTGTGGGGGGGATTAACATCGCAAAGGTAAGAAAAAAAAAGAAAAAAAAGAAAATCACTTTAGATGGACTTTTAGTTTTTTTGCAGCGTGAGAGTAAATCACTGTTGTTTTATGTACCTGCCTCAGGTACATCACTGCCTTTGTCTGCATGTTAACTCCACATACAGTCACACTTTGTAAGGGAGAGATACAATTGTATTAATTATTCTTTGCATCTGCTTCTTAGTCCACTCTCCAATTGCAGCCCCCCCCTAACGAAAATGAACCAAAGTGAATTTGGGGGATCAGACAGCTTGCACAAAGTGTGTAACCCAGCAGTGACAGGGATGACTGCAGCCTCTGCCTCTGTAGGAATATTCCAATGATAGGCCACTAAAGGAGCTGGGGGGGGAAAATACCACAAAGTACAATAAAGTGATGGTAAAGTTACTACAGAGAGCAGCAGCCGCACTGCGAGTCCCTGCAGGAATATTAGAGGACTATCACCGGGGGTAGTCCAGGATTATTACAGGGATTCTTTTTTTCATCCTGGACTCCACTTTAACAGGATGAATCTCGCATTTATTAAAGAAGTCAACCAGCTCAGCCATGTCTGACTTGCCAGAGAGGGAGAGAGAGAGAGAGAGAGAGAGAGAGAGAGAGAGAGAGAGAGATGGAAGCTCCACCTTTGCAGCTCTGTGATTGGTTATGTAAATAAAGCATTATTTTGTGTCCTGTCTGTCCTCCTGCAGTTTGCCACTGTATGGCTAATTAAATCATCAATCAAGGGGCTGAACTGGTTGTTGCCCCCAAAAAAAAAAAAACAAAAACAAAATAAACAATCAGATGCAGCTAAAAGACATTTCAGACCAACAGAATCGTAGGTAGCTTTCTGGTAGGAATTTGTATAGAAACAGTTTGATTTTTTTACTGTTTTTGTGTAACACCACTTCGTGTTTTTTATGTATTATTATCATACCATTAACAGTACTAATCATTTGTATTTTTTAGTATAATCCTAATTATCATCATCATAGAAGTATTCCATAACTTCAGTGCCTCTCCAACTTGTCTGCATGGATCCAGAGGACTTGAATGCCAAATGGAGTTTTTTAGTTTTTTGGTAAGTTTACTTTTTTTTTCTCTCTTTAGTATATGAATCATTTCCATCATGTAATGTGGTCTTTTTTTTCTCTTCTTCTTCTTCTTCTTATCAAAAAAAATCAAAGAGGAGGGAGGTCAGACGCTCCTGTTTTACCTCGGGTCAAAAGTGGATCCAGTCCTGGGTGAATTATTGTCACGCGTAATTTACTGCCACGGTGCTTGCATGCAAACGAAGCAGTCTGCCACTTTCTCTCTCTCCCTGTGTCTCACTCTCTCTCCCCCCCCTGCCCCACACACACACACACTCTCTCTCTCTCCCACACACACACACACACACTCACCCATTTGAACCGTAGCTCCAGCTCTGTGTCCCATTCATCCAAGCGAGTTTGGAGTGGCACCTCTCGCCTTATTTTTTATTTTTTTGTTTTTTTTTACGCACACAGGCTCTCCTTCGTGGGGCTCCACATATTCACTGTGAAAACGGATTACAGTCAGTGTGTGACCTATAGGGGGACCTTGTGCTTATATGAATATATTGATATAAATGAGGGGGGGAGGGGGGGATTCATAATTTTTGACAGTTTTTTTTTTTAAACTTGATTCTGTCAATTTCACATTAAAAGTGCAACATGTTGATGCACTGTGTGAGTGAATTAATTATTAGGACAATTTGTTTGTAATGTTTGGGATAAATTGGTTCATTGTCAACTTAAAACAGGCTGACAGATTTGTAATGATTGAAATCATTTGGAATGAATTGTGAGTTGCTGGTTTTTTTATTGCATTGCTCGCTGCATGTTCTCTCCTCTGTGTTTGTATGTGTTTTTTATTTTTTATTTCTCTGAATAAAGATTTGAAGCTTTTTTTGCAGCACACTATCTGCCCCGGCATATTTTTGTGAAGTTGAAATGTTGCCCCAGAAAGAAAAAAAAAAAAATCAATAAGTGGAAATTCACTTGGGTTTAATGGTTTTTAATGTCCAACACCTAAATTGGAGCTGTGCAGTTCTGCAGCTGTCTGCCTCAGGCATGACTACTGATTACCAAGATTATAATCCTAATTTTCTCTCTCCCTCTCTGCCTCAGTGTGTGTGTGTGTGTGTGTGCGTGTGTGTGGGCCATGTTTAGTTTTTTTGACACAGTAAAAAACAGATTGACTGCAAACACAGCGGTGCAGTGGGTTGTACTGCAGGAATGTTTCGTAGTATTTAGAGAATCTGTTGGTGTAATTACGGCTTGTGTTTGCACATACTATAGAGAAGTTACAGAAATACACTCACTGATCTATTGTGTGGACTTTGCCAGCTGCTATTACACGCCTGAATGTCTCACCAGCCTTCAAAAGTGTATGCAACGGGAGCAACGCAGCAAACAAAGATCACCATTTTAGTTTTGCTGGATCTCAGAATAATAGAAATATTTTCCCCAGCTGAGTCACTCAGCGCCAGCGGATCATATTCTTCTTCATGCTCGGGCTTTACATTCAAGATCTGCATCAAGTAACCACATGTAAGGTCAGAGGTCAATGCAGCGTGACTATATCCTTGTACTTAACCCTCTGAGGTCTAAGGGCATTTTTACATTTCTTCTTAAAATCTCATTTTAAGGGTATTTGCAGGTAACAGATACCAATGCGTTCATATCAAAATGTTCAGAACAAACTCAGCTTTCTGTATAGTGGGGCCCAAATTTGTTCCAGAGCAATGTATAAAGAGATCATTTGCAACATGCTTTTTGAAATTTCTCAAATCTCTTGTGAAAACTTACCAACACTCAACAGTTGTTTTGGTGCTTGAAATGAGTTCACAAAAGTCTTGGGTTCACAAAAGTAGCGTTATGTATGACTTAAAATAGTATATACATTTTGTAATATCGCTTTCTGTGTAGGACTGCTGTCAAACATCTCTTGGACTCACAGATGCGTCTTTTGTCCTCAGAGGGTTAAAGGCTTTTTTGCAGGTTGATGTCAAATTCCCGTGGGTGGATTTGTCAAATTTGACCATCTACAGGTAAAATAATGCCCACATTTTTGATTGTTACCTTCACATTTCCTTTCATATGTATACACATGTACAGTATAAGTGTGACGTTCACTAAAACAGACCTGTGATCACGTTAAGACATGAGAAACGCTCAGCTGGACAGTGAAACCTGGACTTGCAGCGGGTTTCATTACAGAGTGAAATAAGATCCTCCGCTGAAATCAGGTCGGCAGTCAACATCGCTGACCATCTCGCGCCTGATATTTAATAAAAAAAAAGAAAAAGAGAGAGAGCATCGACCCAGTAATACAGTCATCCAAGCGGCAAGATGGTGTACAACACATCCTGGTCTCGTTTGGTAGAATAAACGCTGTTTTTTAAATCGTGTCTTGTGTTTGCAGCCCTCGCTGGTGTACAGTACAGTAAGACGAGGGAGAGAGAGACAGAGAGAGACAGAGAGAGACAGGCAGAGAGAGACAGGGAGAGACAGAGAGAGAGACAGAGACAGGGAGAGAGAGAGAGAGACAGAGAGAGAGACAGGGAGAGACAGAGAGAGAGACAGAGAGAGACAGGGAGAGAGAGAGAGACAAAGGAGAGAGAGAGAACAGAGAGAGCGGGAAGAGAGAGAGACAGGGAAGACAGAGAGACAGAAGAGAGACAGGAAAAAGGCAAGAGCGACAGGAGACGAAGAGACAGGGAGAGACAAAAGAGACAAGGAAAGACAGGGCAGAGACAGAGAACAGGAAGCGAGACAGAGAGAGAGACAGAGAGACAAAGACAGTGAGAGAGAGACAGAGACAGAGAGAGACAGTGAGAGAGAGAGACAGGGAGAGACAGAGAGAGAAAGAGATGCCACGGCAGAACACGCCTTGAGACCTAAACACACGTATGTGCATTCAACAACTTCAGCCACCAGGCCTAATTTAGATCGGGGAGAGTCGCATGACATTGTGGTGCATCCAGAGATGAATCTATGCCCAGTACTGCTCGCTCTCTCTCTCTCTCTCTCTCTCTCTGTCTGTCTGTCTGTGTCTCTCTTTCTCTCTCTCTCTCTCCTGTGTCTCTCTCTCTCTCTCTCTCTCTCTCGAAAAACAAAAAAAGGCCACTTCAAAATAAAAAAATAGAAATAAGTAAAAAATAAATAAATAGAAACATAAAAGTGAAAATTCACTTGGTAAGATTTCTTGAAATCAGATATAATCTTCAAAACAACACGATGCATCTTTGACAAATAACACAGCAGCTCAAAACCCTTATGTAATGTCAAAAAAAAGCTTCAGAGATACGACTCAAAACGTTTCCAAACACTTTCACTTCAGATTTTCCAGATGATTGTCTTAAAACAAGTCCCTATATCTAGATCTCTTACAAATAACACAGCAACTTAAAAGAATTATCAGATGTCAACAAACAAACAAGATGTTTCCAACAGGGGCGATTCTAGGGTCAGAGCTTTAACGGTGCCTGGCACCCTTTTAATATTATTTGATATTATTCTACTGTGCTAAATGGCATTTTAACATCTTTTTTTTGGAGCATCATGGAATGGAGAAACACTGAATTATGTAACTGAGCCACAGGGCCTTTAGGCTACTACAAGGTAAAGGTGGTATTACAAATGAAATCGTATATGTATCTATGGATAAGCAGACAGTTTTCAAAATGCTGTATCAATAACTTTAGAAAAATAGGCATTTATGCAATTTTGACAAATGGCTGACAACCCCTATTTTCTGAAAACGGCGCCGAATTTTTTTCCTGAATGATCTAAGCGTCTAGATCTGTGATAGTCCCAGAGTAGAACTCCTTAGCTCACAATAGATTAACACAGACTTATTTTATTTTTACATTTACTTTTTAGGATCAAGTTTAGGGGGGCTTCAGCACCCCCTAAGAAAAGAAATCAGAAATATGGGTTTCTTAACAACCAAATTGCCCCAAAATAACTTGGATGCATGCATGTACGTTGTATGGAACCTATACAACATATACATCCATGCTCTTCACAGGTAAGATTAATGATAACTTCCACTGAATTTTGGTTGTTTTATTTCATTTCATGGCTTTTAAAAAAAACAAAAAAAAACATGTTTAAATGGTTTCCAAACAGCATCCTGACTAAACTTTGACATAAACCAGTCTGTGATTCACTCAACATCCTCTGATCTTAACTATTCTATTAGTCACAATATTTCATAGTATCTGCTTTTTTTCAAACTCAAAAATGAGGTATAATGTCATTTTATTAGGTTTATTGACCGTGGGACAAAATCGTTGAAAAAAGCGTAAAAAAAAAAGACAAAAAAACAACGCATTTTTCAATTTTGACCCGGAATGACAAGTTGGTGGACGACGGTGAAGACAGTACGAGGGTTAAATGTGTGCATTGACGGTATTTTTTTGGTCCTCCTTAACTTGGGATCCTGAGACGTGCTACCTTTTTTTCACTGTTTGGAACACGCCTGTTGGATTTTTGGGTTTAGCACTCCATCGTTGAAGAGCAACCCTCTTTGGGTATTCATTGGACTCCATGCATGTTTTAAATTATGGATACCAACTTCTGTCTAACAGAGTCCCTTCGTTTAGATACAACAGGCTTAAGAACTCTTTTATACATCAGTCTATCAAAACCCAAATCAGTTTGCTGCCGATTTAAGATCGGGATCCGAGGATGTCACGAAATATGTTTCGTTGGCCATGGCTGTTGATATGTCTTCATCTATGGACTGTATATGTGTCATTGCTGTCTAGTTGTGTGTGTATTTTTCTTTTTTATTCCTTCTTTTGAGCGGCGATGCTCGGGAACGCCAAATACATTTCGGTTTGAACTGACAATAAAGTGCTATCGTATCGATCATTTGTGCTCAGACGACTTTTGAATTCAAGACTTTATTTTTTGATTTTTGATTTACTATTTGAATCATATTTAAACTAAGACTTTGGTAAACTCATTTCAAGCACCGAAACAATTTGCATAACACACCCTAAGTTAGGGTTTCTTTTCAAAAGAAATTTGAGGATTTTCAAAAAGCCACATCAACGTTTCAACGCCAGATTATCTCTTTACACATTACTCATTGATCTCGGAATGTAACTAAGTACATGTACTCCAGTACTGTACTTCAGTCCAAATGTTGAGGTACTTGTACTTTACTTGAGTCTTTTCTTTTCATGCCACTTTATACTTCTACTCCGCTACATTTCAGAGAGAAATATTGGACTTTTTACTCCACTAAATTCATCTGTTACAGCTTTAGTTACTAGTTACTTTAGTTACTCCACTACATTCATCTGTTACAGCTTTAGTTACTAGTTACTTTACACATTAAGATTCCTGCACACAAAACACATGTAGTTTATAAAATCTGATGTTTGATTCTAAAGTAAACTAGCCGACAATATAACGGCTACAAGTCCAGCTGAGATGATTAGACCATTAAACACACTACTGGTTGGATCCTTTACTCTTTCTACAATGGGAGGAGAGTTTGGCCCTCTACAATAAAAGTTGATTATACTAATGCTAAAAGAGCACTTAGTTGGATGATACTTACATACTTTTACTTAAGTCACATTTTCAATGCAGGACTTTAACTTAACTTATCTAGAGTGTGGTATTGGTACTTTTACTTAAGCAAATGATCGGAATACTTCTTCCACCGCTGAGAGAAAAAAGGGTCATGAATTTGAGAAAAAAAAAGGAGAGATTCAGATGTTTATATGCAGCCAAAATAAGATAAAACTATATTGTCTGTTCACATTGAACATGTTCTTGCCTCGTCTGCTCCAACAATCAACAGATAACGTTAAAAACACACAAAATCACACACACGCAAACCCGTACCCACCCACACACAAACCCACCCACACACACACCAAATCCAAACATGAAATATTTATGGATCTGAACTATAACAGGAGATTAGGTTTAAGCTCCTGTCCCGCATTACGCACAACAAAAGCAACGAGGTCAAAGGTCAAAGCAACACCAAACTGATGTGGCGACAAGTGAAACATATGACCCTAACACTGGATGTCTTTGGTCCGGAGGAGCCAAAAGCTGATCATTTGTGCCAACACTCTTAATTGTTAGCACAAACGTCTCAGACTCTATTTTTTCAAGCAGAACAATGATTCAGCTTCTCCCTCTAGATCTTTACAGGCTCAACAAATCAACTTTAAAACAAGAGTTCCATCCAGCATGGGAAACCCTAAACTCCCCCAGTGAAAAACTGAGAATAAAATCCATTATCATTTAAAGTGTGGGTTAGCCCCAGAAAATCTCAGCAACACGTAGACTGCAGTACCTCATCCTCATGTGTTGGGCGGCGATGCTTTTTCTCAGTGGTTGCATCACGCGTGCCTCTGACATAATGACATCTCTCAGACATGAAGTAAGAGGGGAGGTTTTATATTTTTTTGGGGGATAAAACGCCTCATCACGATGACTCAGACTTGCCCGCAGCACAAATAATCTGTGACGTAAAATAATGTATTTTCTAAATTATTGGATTTTTTTTCCAGTAGGTAGGGCTGGGCATTGTTTTGAGATGCCCAGAGAGAAAAACAAGACGCTGAAGGCAAGTTCACTGACAGTCGGCGCTCAGCTGTAGGAGTCGGTAGGATTGGGCAGCGAGAACCGGTTCCAGCTTGGAATCGTTTCAAAACCGACTCCGATTGAACCCGTTTCTTTACTGGAACCTTTTGGGATCCGATCATCGGTTCCTCAGAGCACAGGACGCGGCACTCTAAAGCGTGACTTTATTTTACGTTGACAAAGGCCACCATTGAACATGCCACATGTATGTTTAACACTAAACATGATTTATAAAATCATACCCACAATTATTATTTTAATAGTATTAACAGTAGTAGTAATAGCTTAGTATTCGATGCACTAAAAAGGTCAAGTATAAAGGCTGGAGGCCGCCGTACACATTATTGTATTGTAACTTCATTTTACAATAGTCTCTCTCAAGGGTCCTTGCCTTAAAAAACCTTGAAGACCCCTGATGCAGAGAATCAAACCAAGCTGGAGCGACCAGAAAGTGGGTCTCGGGGGGGAAAAATTGCTTTCCACAATTCCAAACAGCTGCCAAGTGGCTGCGGCCCGGCCTCTGGAGTGTTCAACCCTCAGCATACAGTTTGTGCTTCAGCCCTGAAAATAAAGCAACGTTTGCCTCTTTAATTATAATAACGCTGCTGCTGTTGTTGGCGTTTTCAGAGGGTTTTTTCCCGAATGCACGACAGCGAAAGCCCGAGTATCTGAGAAACGCGTCTCGTCTCGACGCTTTGTTTGTGGCTGTGACATCAAAAAACTTGATATCTCTCGGTGGGGTTTTGGCTCTGTGATAGCCACCGCGAGAGAGCCTCGACGACGCAGCGGCTCCGGAGATTGACGGACAATTAAAGACCGAGAGAAGGCTCAAAACTCCTCAAACACGCAAAATGAATTAAGTTTACATTTGCCGAGAGCAAGAGAGAGAGAGAGAGAGAGATAAAACTCTCTTTTCTGAGCATTTCTGATCTCTCTCAGTTGAACAAGAAAGCGGAGGAGAACAAGATTGCTGCATACCAGATTGCTGCAGACAGAAACAAATGCTTACACCCCAACAAAAAAAAAGTATTGATTTTTTGATGTTGTTCTTGTTAGCCGCAAACTGTGCAGAGGCTTCTACAAATGACCACTTATTCGACGGAGACTCTTACAAGAAAGAGACAAACATAACATGTGTTAGGCATCGGTTTTTTCTTCTTCCTTCTTTCCCTGCAGAGAGGGGTCAGATGCTGCGTGGCTTCCAAAGGAACACGTTGGGAGAGACGACTGAATACACTTCTCTTGAAACTCTTCTTTTCTTTTTTTTTTAGTACCACCAGACACACAAGTAGTAACTTTCATTCTACCTCATATGTCTTATTGTGCTTTTGATTTCTGCCCTCTCGCAATGTGCGTATGTGTGTATATAGATTTAATGTTTTTTACCAACAATGTTTATATTTGTCTCTTTTATTAGTCGTTTCGTTTTGGTGTCTACTCTTAACTTTCGTCGCGTCAAACGCTCATATGTTGTCGCCTAAACTCAACCTCAATGTCTGCCGAAACGACCGGCAGCTCGCGGTGCTCCGAACCCGGCTCAAAGTCACCAATTCTCGGCTACCGCTGACCTGACGGAGCACCATGCGGAGCGCCGTAGCCGGCGTCCCAGAGCTGTGCAGCAGCCGGAACACATCCACTAACTGCTGCTGATACGACCGAGCTGTGGCGGAGCTCTGTAGCGGCTTAAACAAACATATTTGTTGTCCATATTTAATGCTGGGCTCTAGACTTCATCCTTGCACTATTGGATTTATTTGCACTACCACCATGACACCCCCTCTCGTAGAGCACCTTACCATGCAGACTGACTCACAGGGTCAGTCCCCGCCCTGTCACTGCAGGCCTCTCATGCTTATACATCCCTTAGTACATTAATGGGGATTTTTTATTTAGTATCTTTTCTTTTATTGTCCATATTATTGATGTGGTTTATGTTATGTTTATTATGTATTTGTATGTTGTGTGTGATGTCTTTAAGCTACTGGGACCTTGACTTTCCCCATGGGGATGAATAAAGTATCTATCTGTCTATCTATCTATCTATCTATCTATCTATCTAACAGCTAGCAACCGCCCCGCTCGGCGTCATGGAGCTCGTAGCCAGCCGGTGTCACGTGACCAGCCGGCGTCACGTGACCAGCCGGCGGTCTCCTAGTTTGGTAAAATATCATACATTTGGGTGTGCATACATTTTCGTACGATATCACACGGACCCACTCATGAGAATGCGTTGACCCCTTTGATACGAATGCAGACAAACTTAATTGTACAATTATTTTCACAAGATGAAAAGATACCTTTTAATAATTTGCTGTGTGGTTTCTGTTAATACAGACTTTTTTTTTTACTTGTTTGCCTTCATTTGACAGTCAACAGTAAAGAGAGATTATGTGCTACATGGTATGCATTTTAAAACGCTCGGCGATGACTTACTGAGATTCTTTATTGGCTGATTAATGAGAGTGAGGGAAGCCTTGTAAATGGTCAGTAGTTCTACTAATCGCTATGGAAACGCTCCGAGCACCGAGGGAGCGTCCTAACGGTCTCATGCCTGATCCAGTTGCAGTCTCTGTACTGGCGCCACCAAAAACAAGTCCCGCACATTTACTGTACTTGACAAATAAAAATGCTTTTTTGATGGGGACTCTCGATAGATCCCACGAGGAAAACTTTTCCCTATGACAAGAAGGAAGAGAAGAAAAAAAAAAGACGACTTATCGCTCGCTGAAATTAATAATTGACGGCATTCTCCGATGAATAATGAATCAAACATTTGAATAATTGTTGTAGCTCTAATCTCGACAGACATTTGCATATCGGCGCGCTCTTAATATCTGCCTCTGTATATGAGTTTACACCCTCTCAGGACACAGAGATAGAATTAAAAAAGATCTGACTTACACATGCAGGAACCTTGTCCGGCTCGCCGAGATTTTCCACTCAGTCAGATCTCTCGACATGAAGCGCGCATCAGCTGGTAGGACGTGCTGCCCGGAGACTGTGTTTGGGTAGAAAAACAAGATCTGCAATCACATGTAATAGTGCAACATATGCAGATACATGGACAGACAGCAAGAGATGTTATGGTGATTCTAGAGGAACATTATCACAATTTTCAGATAGGGACCCTGGCCGTTTTTCTTGGCTGTCTGCAGATTATGTGTATCTGCGTTTTGTTTGCGTGATAACAGATAGTTAATGAATTAAAAAGTGGTCTACTTTGGCTCGGCTCCAGCTCGGTGTCTGTCCCTCGACTTCGGTTTCACTCACCACTGAGACTTCATGTCCCCCCCACAACACTATCTGATTATCTGTTACTGGGTATTGTTTTGAAAGTTTCTCATTTATCAAATAATTGCTTAAAGCATTTAAACAAAGTTTGGTGTTGGGAGTTTGTAACATTCCAAAATCTTATAAAATTTTCATTTTCATTTTCACTGTAAATGCATATCAGTTCCAAATATCGGTTTCATTCACTACTAATAATCAGTATTGGCCTTGAAAAACCGGCCTTGAGTTGTTGCAGAGCCAAATGGCAGCAAAAGGTAGCTGGATTTGGAGGACTTCGTTACCCAGAAATCATGTAATCCGACATGCGACTCACAAGGGATGCATTTCCTTTTTACAAGAAAAACAAAAGCAAGAATGACAAAAGTCATACCTGTCTTACAAGCACAATTTATTTATTTATTAAGTTTTCATTTGTTGGCATGTTATTAAAAAACAACAACTTAGTAGACATAACTCTAGGCCCAAAGATCCGTTTATACAATTTTGGTGATCCTTCTTTTATTTATTATATCAAATAGTATATATCAGCGTAAAAGAAAAAATGTAGTAAAAAAACGTCCAAATAATCATGATGCGGGGAAAATAAAGGTACCGTTGGGTACCGGTACCGAATTCCATGTGACGGTAACCATATCTGTAGAAAAGTTGAGCAGGAAACACAGAAAACTTAAATATATATTGCTTAAAAGTTCAAAGAGAGTTGATTAAATGTTATGTTTTTCATTGCCAATCGTTCCGGTCCTCCGACCTGGATTCAGATGCAGACCTTTGAGTGATACGTTTGTGAAGCCCTGGTGTATATTAAATATATAGTTCTGAACCATGACTCATGTAAGATGAAAATATCAGTGATAGGAAAGCTTCTTTCTACAAAATAAGTTTCTTTGCTACCAATTTGCTGTGCCAAATACATTTTAAAAGTGAATGTGATTGCTGTTGATCACCGGCGACTTTATTCCATCCAGAAAGTGTGTAGTACGTGTCCATATATACGCGCGGTTGTCACGGATGGGATCGCCGTTGCTTCCCAGCATTGCACGCTAGATGTTCTCGCCACCAGTTTCTCTTCACTGACCAATGACAAGCAAAGAAAACAGGCTCCACTCTCCTATAACCACAATGGCTGCACCTGATTGGATGAAGGCGTCACGTGGGGCTGGCTGCAAATGAGGAGCGGGCGACTGGACGCCCCGCTTCTCCAAAGTCCCCGTGACGCTCCCAGAATGCATTGCATGGCTCCTCCCATAGAAATGAACCAACCTGATCTTACAGAATTCTGTGAAATTAACACAGACCCTTAAGTTAAGGAAAAGGTCGTGGGTGGGCGGGACAATAACGACTTGCGTTTAGGAAAAGAAGAACGGGACGGCCGTATACAGCGGACGGATTGGGTTTAGGAAAAGAAGAACGGGACGGTTAGGGTTAGGAATCATGACACAATCCCCGGTCTCCTGGGTGGAAGTCTTGTGTGGTTTGACCCATCCACCCCCCCAACCAACCTCCCTAAGCGGATTTTCGGGCTTTCATACTACTCGCTAGCGTTGTTGCTCTTAATGCATCGTCATCTTGTCATTGACTTTAGTTTGGCATTGTTATCCATGGTGGCCACACGGAATCTTCACACATTCCGTCCCACCGCCACGTAATGCGCTGTTAACAGTTCGTGATGATTTCACGGAATTCTGTGAGACCAGGCTGAAATGAACGGGAAGCGTTGAAATGACTGTGTTAGATCAATGAAACACTTGGTTAACGTTTAGGGAAAAGATTGTGGTGGTTTTGGCTAAATATTGAAAAAGAAAAGCACAGACAAGATGTATTGACTTTTAATCTTTCCCTAAATTTAACAAAGTGCCTTGAGTTGCCTTTGCAAACCCATCAAAAAAAACATCATCATGCTTTAGTTACCAGGGGAAGATATTGTAGGATGATTGCTTATACGGCATTTTAAAAGTATTACACTGATAAAAACTAACAAAATAGTATTACATTTCTTTCAAAAAATATTTGCTCATAAAAGAAACGTAAAAAGTTGTATAAAACAAAAAGAAATGGGAAAGCTGGTGCCTATGCACTCTAACGATCCAGCTTTACATTCAGTCACTGAGCTTTGCAACATCTCTTAACAATGGGCGAGAAAGCACAGCGCACCACACAAATAATCAGCACAAAGACAACAAACTGACTTCCAAGACTCGATGTAACTGCCTCCAAACTTGGCTACAAGAAGAGTGTTTGTGTGTCTGTCCAAAAACCATCCCTAACTACAAACTAAATGGCAGCAAAGTAATGTTTTTTTTTTTTCACCTACTGTTGCAGAAGTTTTGCAGAGAGGTCAGCTTTGAACTATTCGCCTCTTTGATAAGACTCCAGAGTTGTTGTTTTTTTGGCAGTTTGCGGTTTCAAATGTTTGCATTATTTTTCAGCGCCGCCTCAGACAAACATATCTTTTTCATCCGCCGCTAAAGTTTATGGCCCTGTAGGACTCGGAGAAAGTCAGTTAACGGTCCGCTGCGTGCACTGTATACCCCCACTGCTCATTTTTAGACATACCATCCTTTCCTGCATTGTCATCCGTGGCGTTTGTTATCTTGACACTGAAAAGGATTTTGGGGGAATGTTGATATAAGCCGGTGCAGGAAGCAAATTGCTGTTGTGTTTACCACTTCCTGCCATCTTTCTTTCCTTACCGAGTAAAGCTATCACTCTCACCTCTCGCTCTTGACGCATTTTTTTCTTTGCAGCCACCTAAAAACACAGAGTGCATGTGTGTGTGTGTGTGTGTGTGTGTGCATGTGTGTGTGTTGAGAGGCGAGTAGATGATTCGTCTTTTGAACCTGGCGAGCTTGTTGTCAAAAGCTGCCCGGATTGAAGAGACTGTTGGCCACAATTGACTGCGACAATTAGGGCACGATCACAGTCCCCGAGTGGAGCACTTAAAGGCTAATTTACATGTCACTTTGTCGAATTAAAAAAAAAAATAGCGAGAGAAAAGATATTCCGCTTTTGCTCACCATCCCTCCCACTTTCTCTTTTTCTGTCTATCTGCTCTCTCTCTGTATTTTTTTTTTATTCCTCCATGCCTTGTAAACTGTAATTTGTACACTGCTTAGGGGAACCTGGCAGAAGAGAGGCGACCGGCATTTCCATTTGAAAAGAGGCAATCACCAGGCCACTGCTGAGCCTATTGTCCGGTGGCGGTGGTGATGATAGGGGGGCACGGCGGCAATTTACAGGCAAAGGAGTTAACCTTCTGGCAAGGTATATTACATCCAAGGTTTACACCTGTGTAGGTGTACGTCTTTTGTTTGCTGATACGCTGCCCCGATATCAAAAGCTTCAAGTCAAATATTTGATTCATCGATTGAAAGACAATTGAATGACAGTTTCACCGTCGAATCTTCTCAGCGCCATATAAAGCCCAGTTCGGACCAAAGATTTGCGATGAGGCGAGTGTAAACATGCAGCTACACGATCTGCAGCGTTCTGAAAGCTGCCAGTTCACACCAACGAGACGAGACGCTGGATCATCTCCATAGCAATGACTCTTTGTACTTCCGTCTTAACTTCTGACTTTCAGGCTTTTTTTGTAGCTGGATATATCATTTGTAAATACGATTGTGGATAACGTTAGTGATAGTGAAACACGAGACTATTCATCACCTAAATGAAATAGCTGTCAGTTCATCATTGAAAACGCTCAGAGATTGGAAAAAAGCTGCACACTGGACCAAACTAAAAACTTTAAACGGAATACTGCGCTCACAAGATTTGGTCTGTGTTTTGGAATGCAACTCGATCATTTAGTGAAGTCCTCAAAATTCAGTGTCTAAACCTGGCAACTGCAGCTTTTTTTTTTATTTTTTTTTTAGAAACAACACATGGTCTATGTTTAATCAGTTCAGTTGAATCAGTTATGGCCTCACTCATCTCAAACACAGCCCTTCGCTCAGCGCTTCCTCACGGGCTCAAGTTTTTTTTCTCCTGCTCCGACAGGCTGTCTGTGACAGGTGCAGAGTGTGTGTTTGTGCATGAAAGTGTGTGTGGTTGGGTGTGTGAAAGGACCCCCCAACAACACACACACACTCCTGCTGTCCTTTCAAAGAGAACATAGAGGGGACAGAGTGTGTAGCGAAACAGCAGGTTGATGGGATAATGCCCATCATCTGTTGCACTGTGTCATTTCTGTGCTGCCATAACCTGCTTTTGTAACGGCCCTGTACACACGCGCACAAAACACACACATGCATGTAAACACACACACACACACACACACACACACACACACACACACACACACACACACACACACACACACAGTTCTGTGTGTACAAATGTGATTCTACATGTGACAGACGTTAGAATACAATAGGATAGGAAGAGATGCAAGGTGGGAAATGTATTGATTGTACAAAAGATGGAGAAAAAAAGCCCACCCACATGTGTGTATCACATAGGTATGTGTGTTGTGTGAGAATAGGTGTGCGTGTAGGTGGTGTTCAGACAAACGTCAGCCCAGAAAGGGATTGCGGTGCGGCACAACCTGCTCACAATAATCATTGGAATAAATTTCCCCCCTCTGCTGTGAATGACCTAATCCAGATTTGATGGTCTTTATATCAGGCCTGTTTCATTATGCTGTAAACATACAACGGAGATAATCTTAATCTCCGTAATGCCACTGTAAACGAGAATAGCACTGCTGTTGCACTAAAACCCCCCCTTGTTGTTTTGTTTTATTGCATCATTTCACTGGCAACGATTCAAAGTTCACACTCGTTTTTCAGAGTTTTATATTCGAGCCAGCGTACTTTTTCCTACAATCCTGGAAAACAACACTTTTGTACATACTTGAGTTACTGATACGAGTATCAAATTGAATGTAGGTTACTAATCCCAACGATTGAGCCTTTAATTAATTGCACAGTTTTGTAATAAGGCTGGGAGGATTAGTGTGTGGACAGGTGGGCAGATTTAAACCTCACTGGGCCGGACACATGTTGAGACTGAGGGGAAGCCATCATCCCAAACAAAGAGGGATTTTTTTTTAGTCCATGGAACTACTCCAAATGTCTGTGTATGTGCTACAAAAACGCTTCTACTGCATGTGAGCTTGAACAATCCATGTGCTGCAGCAAAGTGCCATTTTACAAAAGGCATTAACATAATAAAAGGTTCTCCATAGAACCAAGGTCAGATTGTTTTTTGATGGACAATGTTAGGGATGTAATATTTGTTCTTGAAAAGGTTTTACATACTACCATTGCTACAAATGTTTACCATTGTTACAAAGTGTATCTTTACCATTGTTACAGAGATACACAGCTACTAGAGGCTAGCCTAGCTGATAACATTAATCCCTAGTCTCATAGTCTCTTTTCCCTACATGAAGCATTTAAATATATATTTTCGGGGGCTTTTATGGCCTTTAATTGATAGAATAGCGTGAAGACAGGAAGGGGGAGAGAGATGGGGGACGACACGCAGCAAAGGGACCGTAGGTCGGATTCGGTCCGAGGATGCGGCCCACATGGGGAGCACACTACAATGGGCAAGCCAGAGGTCCCCCTTATATGATGCATTTAAAGTGGGAATGAGACTAAACTTGCCTGGATGAGTGTACGTCTTTTTTACTTCTAGAGGGGTTTGTGCTGTGTTAATCTGACTCACCTAGACACTGCATGCGTTAGCGTCTGAAGCCGGGCCTGCAGGAGTCGGTCTCTCCTGCCGTTGGGTGGCCGCCGTTCCCCCATTTACGGCTCTGGGGTGTTGTAGTTCAGGTTTTCAAAAGGTGTATTTGCGAAAGTCTGTGTTGTGGGATAACAACAAAAGTCTTTCAGTGTCTTTGTCCTCACAAGTGTTCCAGTTATTTTAAGGCAGAAACAGTACCTTTACACCACCAGTCCAATGCACATTTAAGACTTGTCTGTGTATTTGACTTCTTCATTTTGGATTTATCAGCCTGACAGATATATCAGTCAAGCTCTTGTTTTTATAGACAGATGTCTTTTTTTATTTTTGAAAAGTCGTAGTATAGTATGTTGAAAAAAGTTTAAAAGTAATATTATAATACGTCGTAAACACAAGTACAGACTTGCAAGTACACACTTACAAGTACATACTTGTAAGTATGTACAAGGTCAGCAAGTACACACTTAGTGTTCTCTGTGTAGAAACATCTGGCGTGCAGCCGTCTGCTTGAGGCTCTGCGTGACTGCTTCCAGTCGGAAACAATCTCCTACACACCTGCAAATCTATATCACCATCACAAAAACACGCCCCCTCCCCCCATGTCATGTGTCAGCATTTACCCTATCAGCTCACTACTCAAGACACTAAACTGATATTATAACAACCATGTTTAAATGTATATACTCCATTTTCACAGTGCAAAAAGTTCTCAATTGCACAGTAATTAAATAGTTCCACATAGCATCTTAGCTCATAGCTCATTGACTTTCACTTATAACCGAGAAATCATGCTTTATTATACATACTATACAATATACACGAGCCTCAGTGACCATTGCATACCTGAGCCATAGCAAATTCAGAATACCTTGTTGTTGCAGATTGGAACAAAACACTGTCCAACAATCAAGGATCTACACGGTGTAATATTTCCCCCTCCCACCCCCACCTGCTCCGTTAGCAGTGCCAACAGCCCAATTTAAAGCTCTTTGACTGGATGTTTCTAACCAAAATGATCCGTGGGAGTCATAGTATTTTGCAGTGATGGTTCAACTGGGAGAGGTTCATGCCCATCCAAGCCTCGGAAGTGCTCTGACTGTTGAAATAACTCTATCCCCCACAACCTCTACAGAGAACAGCCTATGCACCTCCAGTTAGAAAATGGGAATAGGATAGGAAGAAATGGCAAAATTTGATACAATATGGCAATATTGCAAAAACAATTTGAAGCTCAGCACAATAAATAGTGGACAAACTGGCGAATGAATTGGGGAATACTGGCAAATGAATAATGATGTAGGCTGGACACGATTCAGCTGATGAATGGTGCAAAATGACTTCATAACAGCCGAGTGGACATTTTAGATGTCCTGAAATTTGGCAAATATTTGTCCAATTCAACCGTCGGTGAGAGTACCTGCTGACCTCCCTTCTGCATAGCAAATACCAGCTTCAATTCGCATAAAAAGTTCATGCATGAAAGTGATGTAAGCCGCTGGTTCCCACCTTTAGTGGTTCTACCCAAAGAGCAAAAACATGCATACATATCCATCTGCAGCTCAATGATTCATTAATAATCAAAATTTTCAAAGTAACTAGGATCTAAAGCTTTAAAATACATGTAAAGAGTAAGATAATTGCCTCTGAAATGAGTAGAAGTATAAAGTAGCATTGAATACATATGCTCAAAATTGTAACAACTTCCACTGATTTCATATCAAAGTTATTTGTATTTAAGTTGAACTCCAAAAAAATGACTGACTTCACTTCAGTCATAAAACATATTCACACATTTTATCCTTAAAGCTTATTTCAGCTGATAAACAATATCACTTTCAACAAGAAGCTTTAATGCGATTTGACTTTCATGCCAGTCATCACTTTCTAAGTGGTGTTAATTTTGTTAAATAGTGGATGTCTCATTTTTGGAATGAAACTCTTCATTTATCTCCAAATGTCAATTAAATTCAAATATAATCAAATCTATCTCAATGAATAAAACATTGTGGGTAGCACGTTGGGTGAGCTTTCACTGCTGAGAGTGTGCCGTGTTTGGGGTCTGTCTCTCTCTCTCATTATAAGCAGCCTTGAGCATTATAGCAACCCTCTCTCTCCTTCCCCACACACACACTCATGTTTGCCAAGCTCTGTGCTAGTTGTAAGCGGCCCCAAAACAGTTTCACAGTACAGTTAGGGTCTGAACTTGTGCTAGTGATACGATGGCGCAGCAAGGCCGAGCTGCCTGCTCCACACGGTAACAGCAAACCATAGAAACTCAGAAACCCCACCACTGCGCTGGCTGCAGAGGTTAATAAAGAACTGCCGTTTGATATCAGAAAAACACCAAGACCTTAGCTGTGTTCCAAACCGTTCCCTTCATCCACTCACTCACTATTCCCTATATAGTGTTTATTAAATAGTGAACTATATAGGGAAAGACCAAACCAGATTTCGGACACTACACTGAAAACATCGCTGCGTCAGTAGATGCGCCGGTTATTTGTGACGGATCATGTAAACAAACCAAAACAAAAATTACTTCCAATACGTCCCTGAAGCAAAACGAGCATTCAGGAGAATATTAAAGGTTGTATATTATATATGTTGCATGTTACACTTCCACTGTTTAGAAACTAAAGCCCGCTCCATTTTTCCTTTTCAGTTTCCGCGGCTGCTTCTGCTTCTTCTTCTCCTCCGTGAAAACACGGCCGCGTTGCATTGTGGTATACAGGAGTAGAATGTAAGGTACATCTTATGTACACTCAAATTAGCTGTGAATTGTGGGTATTTTTACAGTGGACTACATAGTGAAGGGAAATTAACCGCGGAGAATTCGAACACCACTACAGAATGGAGAACACACTATAGAATGTGCTGTTTACGGGATAGGGAACGGTTTCCAACACTCCTTTTATTTCTGCTTTTATTTCTATTTCTCCTTTGAAGGAAAGTCAGGTCAGATCAGCATCGATGTTATAAACAGGTTTTAAACCAGTCGCAAAAACATTTGTATCCAGCATTAGCGGAAATTCGGTGGTGGAATAAAGGTGAAAGATTATGTTTTTCTACCATTAAAGGATTATTTGATAAAAGCATGAATTGCGTCTTATGCAATGTCCATGTGCTCATCATGTGAAACTGTTACTGCCACCTAAGTACTTGCAGGTACAAATTTGATCTACAGTACACATATTATCTCAATTTAGAGATTTAGAGAGAGTTTTATTTCAAAAATGGACTTCTTCCTCAACTTCATTTATCCAAGTTGTTGTTTCCTTGAAGATTTGTCAAGCAAGTGTTCGGAAGACAACCGAATCATTTAAAGCTCCCATATTCTGCTTACCGTATTTTTAGGTTTAAACTTGGGGTCTCTACTAGAACATGTTTACATGTTTTAATGTTAAAAAAACCAAACATTATTTTTCTCATACTGTTTGTCTGAATATACCGGTCGTCCCCCTCTGCCTGAAATGTTTTTTAGCGACTGTCTCTTTAAGCCCCCCTCCCAAAAAAGCCCAGTCTGCTCCGATTGGTCAGTGTTTCTGGGTCTACTGCATCTGCCCTCTTGTAGTCTCTGCACTTTGCACACTGCAGCCGGGGAATAACTGTAACGGCACTGCAGCGCCACTTTCTACCTAAATACAACAATACGGAAGTCCTGGCAGCTCGTTTAAAGGCACAGTATCTGAGTACATACTGTGTGCATTTCTCTGTGGATTAAGTTTGGAAACTTATTTGTATTATATTATTTATAGAGCACCTCAACCTGCTTCATAAACAAAAAAAAACAAAAAAAAGACATCTCACTTTTCACAACATGGAACATTTAAAGGTCCCATGGCATGAAAATGTCACTTTATGAGGTTTTTTTAACATTAATATGCGTTCCCCCAGCCTGCCTATGGTCCCCCAGTGGCTAGAAATGGTGATAGGTGTAAACCGAGCCCTGGGTATCCTGCTCTGTCTTTGAGAAAATGAAAGCTCAGATGGACCAATCAGGAATCTTCTCCTTATGAGGTCATAAGGAGCAAGGTTATCTCCCCTTTCTCTGCTTTGCCCGCCCAGAGAATTTGGCCCACCCATGAGGAGAGAGATAAACAGGCTTTCAAATGAGCAAAGTGGCAGTTGGTCAAGGCCACACCCCCACCCTCCACCTTGCTCCCCTCCTTCTCACTCATAGCTACAGACACAGAAATGACACATCCTAAGGAAAGCTCATTGTGGGACTGGCTCTAGTGGCTGTAATTCTGCACCAAGGCTGAATTTTTGGAAAGAGACTTCAGATACAGTATTATGGGACCACTAAGGTCTATATAAAAGAGACTTCAGATACAGTATATTATGGGACCACTAAGGTCTATATAAAAAAGACTTCAGATACAGTATTAGGGGACCAGGCAACTAAGGCCTATATATAAGAGACTTCAGATACAGTATTAGGGGACCACTAAGGTCTATATAAAAGAGACTTCAGATACAGTATTAGGGGAAACACTAAGGTCTATATAAAAGAGACTTCAGATACAGTATTAGGGGACCACTAAGGTCTATATAAAAGAGACTTCAGATACAGTATTAGGGGACCACTAAGGCCTATATAAAAGATACTTCAGATACAGTATTAGGGGACCACTAAGGTCTATATAAAAGAGACTTCAGATACATTATTAGGGGACCACTAAGGCCGATATAAAAGAGACTTCAGATACATTATTAGGGGACCACTAAGGTCTATATAAAAGAGACTTCAGATACATTATTAGGGGGCGACCAAAGGTCTATAAAAAAGAAACTTCAGATACAGTATTACGGGACCACTAAGGTCTATATAAAAGAGACTTCAGATACAGTAGTATAGGGGACCACTAAGGTCTATATAAAAAAGACTTCAGATACAGTATTAGGGGACCACTAAGGGTTATATAAAAGAGACTTCAGATACAGTATTAGGGGACCACTAAGCGCGTCTATAAGAGACTTCAGATACATTATTTAGACAGCGACTAACGCCTATATAAAAGAGACTTCAGATACAGTATTAGGGGACAACCAAGGTCTATATAAAAGAGACTTCAGATACATTATTAGGGGACCACTAAGGTCTATATAAAAGAGACTTCAGATACATTATTAGGGGACCACTAAGGCCTATATAAAAGAGACTTCAGATACATTATTAGGGGACCACTAAGGTCTATATAAAAGAGACTTCAGATACATTATTAGAGGACCACTAAGGTCTATATAAAAGAGACTTCAGATACATTATTAGAGGACCACTAAGGCCTATATAAAAGAGACTTCAGATACAGTATTAGGGGACCACTAAGGTCTATATAAAGGAGACTTCAGATACAGTATTAGGGGACCACTAAGGTCTATATAAAAGAGACTTCAGATACAGTATTAGGGGACCACTAAGGTCTATATAAAGGAGACTTCAGATACAGTATTAGGGGACCACTAAGGTCTATATAAAGGAGCACCATGTCATGGGACCTTTAAAAGAATGGGGGGAAGCTGCATACAAAAGTGCATCTCATGCATCTTCCTGTCTTCTTGGTCTCTACGTGTTCAGTATCTAAAAGACAAGTTTTTTTTTTACCAGTGTGTTGAAAGGACTACTTCATAAAAGTACAGTCACTTTGGCAAATATTTGAGACATTGCAATAAAGAACCCCTACAGCCAGAAAACTAAACACAAAGCCTCCTGCAGACCAGACAGCAGGGGTTTTAATGCAGCGCCCCAATCAAATTCTGTCGCTTATTTTTTGGGGGCAAACAAGGGGGGAGAAGAGGGAGGCGCATTTGGGGTTTTGGTAGGGTAGTTGGGGTCCGTCTTTACAGAATTGTCTATCAATAGGTGCAGCCAGTGTCAGTAGTCCTTCTCATCAAACCGGGGCCTGACAAAGAGGCGGCGGCGCATGGGAAAGGGGCAGCAAGGTGAAACTAATGCCATGGATGTTTGATTCATCAGGGCCTCATTGTTGGCGGCCACGGCTGATTGTGAAGGTTCAGTCAAGCAAAAGGGGTGCGGAGTAATCAGTCGGATTTATGGTGCCGAGGGCCTCGGAGAGAGAGAGGCAAAAAAAAAGAAAGAAAAAAAAGCCAGATAGAAGCTGTTTGCAGTGCAGCCGGAACAGGTCTGACATACACATACCTCATAGACAGAAAAACAGTTCACTGACTGACACCTTGCTTTGCTGAAATAATACAACACAATAAATACATGAAAATGTATAGTCTTTATGCAAGTTTTTGTAATACTTCCTGGGAAATCAAGTCCCACCTGGAAATTACATAGTGTCAAAATGTGAAGCTAACTTTTGCATGCAGACATGCAACTGTATGTGCACAGGCATCCATCTACAGAAAATAGATTCACTCATATATAACCTTCTCCACATTAACATGATTAAAAAAAAGATTTAAAGGGACACTACACCAAAAAAGAAATTCAGGTAGCATATAATCATGCTTTGAGAAAACCACTTAAAAGGCCTAGATGGTGTAGTGCTATTGAAGGGAAGCATGAAAAATAAATGTATCTGCCGACTTGATGTGTGTATGAATTGATCCTATTGATCTTGGTTTTATGCAACATCGGTACATTCAGTACTGTTCGTTGTCATTCTCAGATATGGAGACACAGGCACAAATCAGAGTACAGATGAGGTATTTAAATATATATAAATATGTTTTTTAGATATTTTATATTCTGAAATTGTATTATGCCTCTGGGATTATTTAGTGTTTAGTGTATTGTGCTTTCATTTTATTGGACCATAATAAAACTGTAATAAAAGTCTTAATATTCAATATAATGAAACAAGTGCAGGTAGTTGCGATAATACGCGCTTTTTTCCCCTCACCTTTTGTCTCTCCACTGTCTCAACGTTTTCTTTCACCTGTCCTGTCACATTACTCCTTTACTTCCTTCACCATCTCCTTCCTTTGGACTGTCTTTCAGTCATAATGTGGCACAATGCAATACTGCATTACTGTAAATACATTTTACTATTCTCTTTAATTATATTTATTTACTGTTTATTTATCTTTAGATTGTCTTGTACTATCCCCCCTCCCCCATCCCTTGCTGCTGCAACAGTGTGAATTTCTCCGTAGCGGGCTATATAAAGGATTTTGAATCTCAGATCTCTAAATTTTTATCTTTGAATCCTTCTTCCTCCTTCCGTCTCACTCCTCTCCTGTCTCTCCCCCATCCTCTCCCTTTCCTCCATCTCTCCCGCCCACCCCCCCATCTCCCCATCCTCCTTTTACCCCCTCCCTCCCTCCATCCACTGTTCTGATTGGTCGTCCCAGAGAGAAGACAGATGTAGGGCGAACAGCAGCTAAGCCGTTGTACTCTTAAGCCTAATGTGGAAGTTTTATATGCAAAGAGGTGAAGCAGGGAGGGAGGAGGATGGAGTTTGAACTGATTAGGATAATTCCTCCTTTTAATACAGCTGTCCCTCCAGCTTAAGGTAAACCAAATGTTGCCATCGGAGATTAGTGTACCTTGCCTGGTTATTAGCAACCCCCCCTCTTCTTTCTGCTGACTCCCTCACACACACACGTCAGAAATGTCTCTAAAGCTGCTCTCGCTGGCATTAATTTGAGAAAGAGAGAGGCGGGAAGGAGAAGAGGGGGAGAGAAAAAATGTTGCAACTTGATCTTCTTCTGCACCTGTTGTGAAATCGTGTAAGTTGCATGGACGATTGTTTTTTGGTTTTTTTGTGCCTTCAGAAATTTGCTCACAGGAATTTTTTTTGGATGTGATGAAATTTCGGGCTCATTCTCACCTCGGAATAGGACTCCATCCAGGGTTGAGTTACTGAACCAATGCTATCATATGCACTGTTTTCCCTAGGTTTTTTTTTTTTGTGGAAGACTTAGGTGCTTGTATTTGGCGAGGGCGTTAGAAGATCTTCCTTCAAGAAAATGTTAAGTTTTTCACATAATTTTGGACCGTTATTAGTCAGCATATCTGTGTCTAAAATGTCAAACGCTAGAGCAGATAATACATAAAACAACACTCTTAAAAGTTTGAAAACAAAACTTGCTAAAGAGTCAGACAGACGGAACCAACTCCAATCATTAGATCTGAGAAAAAGTAAGTTAGTTAGTTTTACATTAATTCGGCTTAGGTACCGCCAAAAACGGCTCGGCATGCTATCCCTAAACCTTATAAAAGTAGGGGAAACCCTAATATGTATATGTGCATGTACATGTGTAGATATATGTGTTTGTGTGTGTGTGTGTGTGTGTGTGTGTGTGTGTGTGTGTGTGTGTGTGTGTGTGTGTGTGTGTGTGTGTGTGTGTGTGTGTGTGTGTGTGTGTGTATGCGTATGTGTGTGTGTACCTGTGCAGCTGTTCTGGCCCATCAGTCGCCGGGCTCTAAAGCGATTCCTGCCAGTTGGTTTAATACCTTCACACCCTGAAGAGAACAAAACACACACACACACACACACACACACACACACACACACACACACACACACAAGAGTTTCTCACACTTGGCATCTCATGTCAAATATTATGTCACCCTGCTCGGAGCCACAACCCAAACATTAGTAACTGAATACAGCAGACTTGGCTCAGGAGTTCTACTTGAAATCCTTTTCTATACTTAAGCTGCTCGGCTGACTTCAGCTGGAAAGAATTAAAACAGTTGCAGTCCAGAAATACAATAGAGAACGAGCGCAAACATCCAAGTCCTGGACGTACTACTTTCCCACATACAGTAGGGGTGTGAATATTCACTGGTCTCACTATTCCATTACCATTCGATATCACGATGCATCACGATTAGAGTTGGGTATCGTTCGGGTTTTTTTCCCCGACGCCGGTGCTAAAACGATACTTTTAAAACGGTGCCGGTGCCTAAACCGATCCTTTAGGAAGAGCCTAAACGACAGTTGGCGACATTAAAGAACAGCTTGTTTATTGCTAAGGCTATGTGGTCAAAATTAAATGATTTAATAATAATGTAATAACAATAACTTATTTCACCAGTAATATGCTGTTAAAAAGTCAAAAACAACCACTAGATGAGAAAAGGGTATTTCACAAGAACTTGCACCAGGAGGTTTACCAGTTTCAAGTGAACGCACCATTGACCATTCATCTGTGTTGTTTTTCTGACAACAGCAGCTGCAGACTGTTGGAATCCTCTCCAGTGAAATACAGTCCCACTACACCGTTTAGCTGTCAGCATTTTAACCCTGTTTAATCCAGCTACTAGCTAACAGTAGGCTAACGTTCCCTTCTGCCAAGTGAAGTGCTAACTAGCGTCCTGTACAGCGATGCTTCTGTTGCCCTTTAAAACTGGAAAAAAAAGATATAAAAACATTAGAAAGCGGGAAAAATGTCGGAAAAAGCGAAAACAAATTGCAAAAAAAAAAAAAGGCGACCAAAACTCAGAAAGAAGCGGCAAAAACATTGAAAAGAAACAAACTTTGGAAAAAGCCCGGTTTAGATTATTATCCCAACCGTAAATTACGCCTATGATCATCAGGAAAATGTACTTAAAGTATTAAAAGTAAAGAAAAATTGTTATATTGTTGGCTAGTTTCATTTATAAAAAAACATCAGATTTTATAAACCATGTGTTTTGTTTGCAGGAATCTTAATGTGTAAAGTAACTAGTAACTAAAGCTGTAACAGATGAATGTAGTGGAGTAAAAAGTCCAATATTTCTCTCTGAAATGTAGCGGAGTAGAAGTAGAAAGTGGCATGAAAAGAAAAGACCCAAGTAGAAGTACAAGTACCTCAACGTTTGGACTTAAGTACAGTACTTAGTTACATTCCACCACTGCTCAGATGGTTTATCAGTGTTTTAAGCCCCCAACTTCTCCTTCCAGGCAGCGCTGCCTGGAAGGCACTAGGATTAGGCAATGGTTATGGTTAGGGTTAGGTGCCTTGAAGTCAACGGTCGCAGCGCTGCCTGGAAGGAGACGTTGGGGGCTTAAAACACCATTGAGCGCTCAGATGCCACTAAAACCCTCTCCTGACACACTAGGTGGGCATGAGTAACCTCTTTAAGCACTGGTAAGTATTCTAAATACGATGTGACCTAGTTCTCACACGTGTTCTGTAGCTGTCACAGAATAAAACTCCAATGTCTAGCTCCTTTTGACAAAAAGGGAGGAGAAATCCTTTGCCTGGAGCGTTTGAAGTGAACATGTGAAGATTTCCTCCCAAACTGAGATATCCACTGACAACTGACGCCACATCAAAAAGTCCTAAATTAAAACAAACGGTGGCACTTTGCCACGGAAAGTAGGTGTGTGTTAACTCCTTGGCTGACTACATGTTTGATATGCTTCGGGCTTTAGAGATATTACCTTATTGTGATATCTTTAAATCCTGCTCAGAGGTTTAATATTTTCAATGCAGGACTTCTACTCTAACAGAGTATCATTACAGTGTGGTATTAGTATATTTACTGCAGTAAAGGATCTGTATACTTCTTCCAGCGCTGTTTAAACACCTGACTTTGTTTTTATGTGAATAGTGAAGGCCTCTTTTCGTAGCCAACAGAAAGTCAGTTTTCACTGGATAATAAAGGTTAAAAAAAATAGAATTAAAAAATAAAGTGCGCTCACACATGCAGAGGCAGCAACGCTTCGCTGACACTTTGAATCAGGAAAAAGAAGAAGTGAACACTCAGTCAGAGGAAGCCATCAGAGGTGATAACACCGCTCATTTCTGCCTCCGGTTCAGTGGCTAATGCGCAACAATAATACACCCCTACACACAAACACACATACACACACACACACACACACACACCGAAGGTCAGAGGGCAGATGAAGAGAGAAATCATTACAGACACTGACCCACACAAACGGATGATTACCATCACGGCGGCGCTGCTGCATGGATCGATGCGGAACAATTCGCTCCATTATCAGGGTTGGCTAGTTAGACAACATACTCTGTGTTAAGTAAGAAGAAGAAGAAGAAAAAAAAAGACTGTGGCTGTTGGTATCATAGCTGTCATGTGGGGGAAATCTCACAGACAGCGAGATAAGAAACACAAACACGAATAATAAAAGGGAACGAATGTTGAGGAGTCAGGAGTCTGTTTAGCTAAGGAAATGAAAAATGGTCTTACAAGCTTTTTGAGCGAGGTGGTTAAAGGATCCTTCTGGTTTCTTTCAACGAGGGTCCTACTTTTCCTAGTTCTGGCCATCGTGTCAATAATGATTCATTGAAAGAAAGAGCAAATGAAAGTAAAAAGGTCCACATTTGCTCAGGAAAACACACAAACACACACACACACTTTTCAACTACTAAGTAATTAAACAAACAAGTAATAAAAAACTAAAGCTTAGGAATAAAGGTTCATCTGCACCAAACCTGGCTGAAAAATTCTCACACACACACACACACACACACACACACACAAACACGCTCTGTTTCCTGATATCTGGACTGTACTTTTCCTATCTGTTGTTCTCATTACTCTTGGATTCCCCGCGTCCTTGTTTACATCCTAATATGTGAATGTGACTCGCCTTGAACACAGTTGGGCTGAGAGGGAGCAGAGGCGCGATGGCTACGGGCGGGTCAGCGGGTTAATCACACTTGACTCGGAGCTCATTGCGATTGTCTCGACCACTTTAGACGTCGAGTGCAGACCTTTTCGGCGGGAATCCCATTAACCTGGCGAAGAGACCATTTAAACACGGTGACTGGAGAAGCGATTAGGTTCAATTTGAGATTGCCGCTGAGCAGCACTCAGCCAGAGCGAGTGCCAACGTACAGTGAAACTCAGGTGTGTGTGTGTGTGTGAACTTAACCCAGGCCTGAAAGGTAATACCAAATCATAAGGATATGCTTCTGTCCTCCACTGCATAAACAAATTATTTCCTGAGAGTTGTTATCTGCAGTACATTAAAGTAAAGAGGATCCAGGATCTTTAGTGTTCTTTAAAAAAAAAAAAAAAAAAACATAGGTTACCTGAAACTCAAAGCCCGCGGGCCAAATCTGGCACCTCGTATCTATACCCCAGTTTTTGTCGCCCTTTCCGAAGTTTTTGTCGCATTTATTGAGGTTTTTGTTGCTTTTTTCAACGTTTTTGACGCCTTTTCCAACCTTTTTGTCCCAAAAAAAAAAAATCACTCTCTTTGTCGAATGTGCCAATTTCATGAAGCATTTCCGTCTTTATGACATGAATAAACCAAAATAATATGAGTGGAATTAAGCATTTGTCGATTAAATTAACATATGGACAAAAACTGCTTTCACGAAAAACATAATACATTTTTGATAAGCTCTTACAGTATTTGGGGCTGAAAGAAGAAGACGATGAAGAAATATGAAGGAAAAGAAGACCAAAAAGAAAAAAAACAAGAGAAAGACAGAGAGGAGGAGAAGGTGGCATCGGAAGAAGAGAAAAAAGGAACAAGTGGAAGAAGAAGTGTATTCATCTACACCATCCCTCTTGTTGAAGGATTCGTGCCTAGGATCTCAAACATCATCTAAAGCTCAAAGTTTGCACCACTGCTCATTGCATTAAGGTTACGGAGACGAAGGTAAGTGAGGGGAGAACCTCATGCGTTTTCTTACACGGCAATAATCACATGTCACATGGCATTGATTTGACACGGGAAAAAAAATGCAAGAGGGCAAACAAAGGTAGGCTCGTATGCTAATACACCGGAGCCTTTTATTCACCCTTGCTGTACAAAAACAAGCTGCAGTGTGACTCACGCACTTGGTAGATGACACACAGCTCTGAGCTGAGAGGATGATGATGTTGAATTTGAGCGATAAGGGGACCGATTGGGGGGGGTTTTAGGAGAAGCAAAGGGTTTCTCAGGCTACATTTACATCGCTACATTTTGGTTTGTAATCCTTGTGTTGTCAGAAATATAGGTTTGTTACAACCACATTGCCCAAAAATAACATGGATGCATGTTGTACGTTGTATGGAACCCACATACTGTAACAATCTTCGAAGGTACAATTAATGATTACTTTCAATGAATTTTCGGTGTTTTATTCAATTTTATAGTGTTTGAATTTTCTTTTTTTTAAATAGTTTCAAAACAGTGTCAAGACTAAAGTTTGACATAAAACAGTGTGTTATTCACTCAACATCCTCTGATCTTAACTATTAGTCAAAAATCTGTCTGCTTTTTAACTCAAAAATAGTGTATAATTATTTAAATATTACAAAAAAAAGCAATTGAATAAGAAAACACCAGGGTTAAGCAGGTGGCGGAGGCGGGGGCGGCAGGCAGGGGGCGGGGGCACGCGGCAGGGAATGAGAGGGGAAACGTCGCCAGAGCAGGGGGAATGAGAGGGGGAACCGTCAGAGCAGGGGGAATGAGGGGGAAACGCCAGAGCAGGGGGAATGAGAGGGGGAACCCAGAGCAGGGGAGCCGAGGAGGGGAAACGCAGAGCAGGGGGGAGAGGGGGGAACCCAGAGCAGGGGGAATGAGAGGGGGAAACGTCGCCAGAGCAGGGGGAATGAGAGGGGGAAACGTCGCCAGAGCAGGGGGAATGAGAGGGGGAAACAACGCCAGAGCAGGGGAATTGAGAGGGGGAAACAACGCCAGAGCAGGGGGAATGAGAGGGGGAAACATCGCCAGAGCAGGGGGAATGAGAGGGGGAAACGCCAGAGCAGGGGGAATGAGAGGGAGAAACACCAGAGCAGGGGGAATGAGAGGGGAAACGCCAGAGCAGGGGGAATGAGAGGGGGAAACGCCAGAGCAGGGGGAATGAGAGGGGGAAACATCGCCAGAGCAGGGGAATGAGAGGGGGAAACGCCAGAGCAGGGGGAATGAGAGGGGGAAACGTCGCCAGAGCAGGGGGAATGAGAGGGAGAAAAGTAACAGAAGATATTAATTTTTAAACCAAAACATAGCGGTGTAAACGTAGCCTCAGAAGTTGAGATTATCTCACCGTTTGTCTAAAAACTTTCTTGTTGTTATTTTGCATTGGCCCAAATGTTCTGGTACATGAGGCCCAGATGTGTATAAAGTACTAGAGACCCATACTTGAGTAAAAGTACAAGTGCTCTATCAAAAAAGTGACTTGAGTAGAAGTAGAAGTGCTCTTTAAGCACAACACTTAAGTAGAAGTACTAAAGTATTCAAAAGTTTTTGTACTTAAGTATTGCAAGTAGTTTATTTTAAAATGTACTACTCAAGTACTGAAAGTAAAAGTACAAGTATTGTGTTATTTAGTTATTCAAGAAAGCAATCAAAAGTTTGAATATCATATTGTTTATATTATGTCAAATGTTTAGCGAAGGCTGTAGCCAAAGGAATTAACAAATATTAACTATATTAAAAATAACAAATATTAACAAATACTGAAATAAAATGTACAATTATCACACTGTGCAAGTCAAATAAACATCCTCTTCAGCACAGTAACGATTAAAGCCCCCAAAAACGTATCACACACTAGCTAGTAACATGACACAATCGTGATGAACAGGAAAGTTAGCAAGCTAGCAACATCCAGATAAACTAGCAACTTCACATCACAGGGTCAAACAGTTAACATTCAGGACTCATTTCAGACTGAAATAACTCAGGAATAGATTACTCTGCTGCAACAATAGCTAAATAGAAAGAGTACAAACTTACATCGTTTCTGACTTCTGAACAGGCAACCGTAATGAAAAGAAACACGACGCGATCTTGGGGATTTCTTATTAGCGTACGTAACTAACGTACACACGCTAACCTACACAGTCTCCGTAGCGTGAGGAATTCACAACAGTAACGATTCAGCACATAAAAAAAATCTATCGGAGTAAAAGTATTAAACTCATCGAAAATATGTACTCAAGTAAAAGTGGAAGTAGGAGAAAATAATAATACTCCAGCTAGAGTACAGATACAGCCTTTTAGTACTTAAGTAGAGTAGTAGTTCTACTTTGTTACTATACAGTTACTATAATGGTTGCCACATCAACATGGAGAGAAAAGAAAAGAGGTCAAAAAAACCATGAAAAAAAAAAAAGACAGAACATTCCTCCCTCCACGGTAATGTGCGGCTCCATGTTCTGCTCCGGAAATAAGAAGTGCAAGAAGTACAAAGAGAGGGCAAAACTATTTGATATCACATCTCTACGAGTCAGCCGGTGCTTCAGAGTGTGCTGGGTCCCTCGTTCATTTTGCATTGATGCTGAATGTCTAATTTAGATACTTGCTCTGGCCTACTTCATCAAAGGACTGCGGGGTTATGGGGGTTATGGGGGGGGTGAAAAGATGAAATGGTCAGATATTCACCGTTTGATAAGAAGTGACATCTGCAGTGCTCTTTAAAAAATCATCAATCGCCAAAGAGAATCAAGTCAACTACAGAACGAGAAGTTGAAGGACTGAAACAAAAAAAATAAAAACGTGGAATCTGGTTTGGGCTGCAAGTTTTTGGAGGACTGCTGACGACCATGAAGTGGCGAGATGTGTCTCTCTTAGGGCTGCACAATAAGAGGAAAATATTCTATATGCGATAACGTTGTTGAATATGGCGATAAGGATATCACTTGCGTCAATAAAACAGATATCGAAATGTAAGCAGTGCATTTCTGCTGCTGTAGGACGCTAATGACGCTTTACTGGACGCTTTTTTCAAAGCTACCACCAACCTATTACCACTAGTTTTACACTTATTTTTGGAATTCCATCATTTATAACACCCAGAATTCAACGAAAATAGTTAACTGATCATTGTTGTACGGAACCATCCGTGTTACAGTGTCCTTGGGTCAAATTTGACCCGTTTTTATATGAAAGAAATGTTGGTTTCTTTTAACCAAATTGCCCCAAAATAACATGTCACATTATTCACATTTCATGCTTATTGCAATGTTTTTTTTCTCGATTTCGGTGTTTATTCCGACGTGTTTGCCATTATTGCTTTTTTCAACCTTTTTGTCGCTTTTCCGACTTTCTCTTGTCAATTTTTTTCCAACATTTTTGGCGTGCCGTCGTTCCAAAAGTAGTTTTAGTCATGCAATTAGAAAACTCAGATTGGACAGATAGTCTAGCTAGCTGTCTGGATTTACCCTGCAGAGATCTGAGGAGCAGTTAACCATAGTCCTCACAAATCCACCAGAGGTTAGAACGCCAACACAGAGACAGAGGAAGGGGACGGACATCCGGCGGCACCTGAACTATCCCGGAAATGGAACGTCGTTGATATAGACTATGCGAATACAGACCCGTGTGTCTAACCTCTCGTTTATCGCTGCCCCCCCCACCCCTCAGCGAGCTGTTTTCCTGTGCTTTCTCCCCCCCCGTCTCTGATGGGACGTCCTCTTGCTGGCTCAGAGCGGAGAGGGGCGTTTATCTCTGACCCGCAGGTTCGGCCCCGCTGTCTCAGCTGCCAAAACAGCCCCATTCAACATTGTGCTGAGTTCATCAATGCTCCGCTGACTGACACACACACACACACACACACACACACACACACACACACACACACACACACACACACACACACACAGGAAAATGCATACACACACAGATGCACACTGAAAAAAATGTCCACCATAAAATGTTAATCTGAGATTTCCTCAAATCACTTGTCAATCAAAATGTGCTGGATTATTACACCTTGGCTTCTCTGCCACAGAAGTTTCACTTTTCTGCAGGCCGCGCTTTTTTTTCTTCTGTTGAACTGACGAATTGTTTATTCAAACAATGTTAAAAGTTGTGAAAATGCCCAGAGCCCAAAAATTCTGTCTCTATATTGCTTGTTTCATTTGAGCAAAAGAAGACGCTCTCCTGGTATGATTTGTTGCATTTAAAATAAAAAAAGACTTCAAAGCTTGATATTAAGGATAATGATATTTTTTGTAGTGTATAAAAAAAAAAAAACACAAATCCCAGGCAGGAAAGAAAGACAAGGCCAACCTCAGTCCTTTTGGCTGAATATCTGGGGACCTCTGTGACAGGTCCACACACACACACGCACACGCCACACACACACACACACACACACACACACACACACACACACACACACACACACACACACACACACTCGTCCCAGACCCCGCGACCTCTCCCCTGTCACAACTGTCACTTGACTTCAGTGAGCAGAGAAACGGCTTTTTATCAGAGAACCTGAAGCGCTGCTCTGACAGAGACTGACCCCTGTGTATATTTAGCAGCAGCTTGGCAGTCGCCCATCCCAACTGTCGAGGCTCGCAAACACAACGACCTCCCCCTCCCCGCCTCACTTTGATTAGGAAGAAAGCGAATCACATGGGGCCGTCCGGTGTTCATTTATCGTACACATTCAGGTAAAGTGAAAGAATTAACACCTCAGCCACTACTACGAGTGTATTATTATTAATAATAATAATAATAACTAGTAATGCTAGTGTCCAGGGCCGGCCTGTGGCATAGGCAGTATAGGCAAATGCTTGGGGCGCCGGCAGTCCAAATGAGTAAAGTGACTTCTCTTTAATTCAGATAATAAAGACAAAAGGGACAAAAACGTTGAGGAAAAAGCGATAAAAATGTTGTAAATAATGTCAAAAACGGCAGAATAAACACCATAAAAGGTTTTAAAAAAAAAAATCTTTGAAATAAGTGGCAAAAACGACAAAATGTGAAAAAGCTGAATAAACAATTTTGTGTGTGTGTGTTGGCATTCCAAACTCCAGTCGATTCGGGAAACATCCTCCAAGCTAGAACTGACAATCTAATTATATTTATTTTGTTTTGGAGTAAAATTCCATGTGGGGGTCGCAACCCGAAAATGTTGACAACCCCTGTTACCAACTAAATTATGGCTACAATTAACCAAATGTTCATCAATCCAGGTGTGCACCTGTACTAATGTGTCCATATATTTTATTTTTAATCTGTGAAGATGGCAGAAGACAGGGGTGGAAGAAGTATTCAGATGCTTAACTTAAGTAAAGTACTAATACCACACTGTAAAATGTTCCTTCAATAAATGTCTGTAAGTATCATCAGGAAAATGTAGTTAAAGTATTAAAAGTAAAGAACTCTCCTCCCATTGTAGAAAGAGTAAAGGATCCAACCAGTTGTGTGTTTAATGGTCTAATCATCTCAGCTGGACTTGTAGCCGTTATATTGTTGGCTAGTTTACTTTAGAATCAAACATCAGATTTTATAAACTACAAGTGTTTAGTGAGCAGGAATCTTAATGTGTAAAGTAACTAGTAACTAAAGCTGGAACAGATGAATGTAGTGGAGTAAAAAGTACAATATTTCTCTCTGAAATGTAGCGGAGTAGAAGTAGAAAGTGGCATGAAGAGAAAAGACTCAAGTACAGTACATGTACCTCAACATTGGACGAAGTACTGGAGTACATGTACATAGTTACATTCCACCAGGGACAGAGGAGATGCAGCATTGGTATAAGAAAAGAGTGCCGGAATAATAATACATTCAAACATGAATAAGTGCATGCTCATACAGCAAAAAAACACCAAACCATAGGTCCACTTCCCTGAGGCGTTACAGACAGATGCAACAGATTAGGAATTGTTAGAGGGAAACCGCCAATTAAAGTCCTGATTACTTTTGAAGGTCATCATTTTGATCTTTTTCTTCACCGTATGACTCACCAAAAAGGCTGAGAAAGGCACATAAACCAACTTGAACCTGCCAATGCAGTCTCCAGGAAGCGGCCTAATCACCGCGAGGAAACGATAAGGTCGGTGCTTGATGTTTGCAGCAGGAAGCCGGGCGGAGGTGACCTGCTCCGTTTAAACACGCAAACCTGCCAAGATTCAATCTACTCTTGTTTTTCCTCATGAGTGACCCTCTCAAGATCTGAAAAAAAGGCCTTGGAGAATCCCTGACTGGAAGCTCGAAGCTGCATTTAGGAAGGAAGTGAGAACACGGTGCGATGGGCAGACAGAGGTTATTACTTCAGTTTAAAACTGTGTGATTGGGGGAAGGCCTTGGTGTAAAACACCCGAGCTCAGCAAACCCTCACAGGGTAAGCCGAGGTAAAGCAAAGAGGTGACATGTTCGCCTTTTTCGCCACGTTTTTGTCGCCTTTTTCGCCACATTTTTGTCGCCATTTTGATGCCTTATTGTTACCTTTCTTGCTGCCTTTTTGTCGCCTTTTTCGCCACGTTTTTGCCGCTTTTTGTTGCCTTTTTCTCGCCACCTTTTGGTCGCCACTTTTTGGTTGCCAGCGAGCCCAATGGCTGGTAAAGGTTCAGATTTGACATTGTTTTTTGGCTTGTAAGTGAAGCAAACCTACCAGCCTGCATGTGTATTTCACCAGCATGTGGCTGGTAGATGATGCCAATTTTGAACCCTGTGCACAACAAAACAAAACATGCAAGAATTAAACCCCCCGTTCCACTACCACCATGGATATAGAGCCACTCGGCCAGCAATGCCAAAACACTTATTTCTGAACTACAATATCCAATAGAACATAATCTCAAAATTAAATAGCACAGTGTAGTTGTCAAAATAAACACAGTGCTTTCAAACTGGAGAGCGGCGTCCACTTTGTCGTTCCATCGCACTATAGACTGTTCATTTTACAGCGCTTTGCTTTAAAAGTTTAAAATACTTCTATTTTAGGTAGGCTATATATACAGTATGGTCTATTGGTGAAGTAGCATTGATTACTTTGAGGGGGGGGATGCATTTTGTCCACACTGGGGATACAAATAATTCAGCAGAGCAGGGATTTATAGACCAGAAAGAGGGAATTCCCATGTATCTCATCCAGAAAGAAATCGCACCCTGCATGTTTCTACAGCCTCAACTGTCACTTTGAAACGGTTTTCCCTTTCTACTAAGGCATCCTTGACCAAGACAGCTTCAAGGTTGCTGTTCTGCAGCCGTGCATGACCTCTGTCCTTCCTTCAAGTGGGACACGTGAAGGGAAATGCTGTATCGGCGATCAGTCCAGTGTCCGATTATTAACTAAAGTTATCTTAAGAGTCGATTTTTGCAACGACGGCAAAGTTGTTTGCTCTGACCAGCAGCCGCTGATGATGCAGTGGTTACAAATCAAAGTTGTATCGAGAGCAGGCTCTTAGAGCTCTGAATAGCAAGAATTAACCTCTCCTCCAGCTTGTAGAGCACATTTAAGTCCTGTACTCTCCACTCTCTATTGACTTGTATTTTGTGAAGGTCTATTTTGTCTGCTAGCAAACAACAGAAACATGCATAAAGCTGCTGTGTGGTGATAATTACTACCAACAATGTAGAAAACCCATAACTGAAGTTTTTATAAGCTGCCAACCCGTAAAACGGAGCTTTTATGAAGACAAAAATGGATACAGACGTGAGAGAACGGGACACTGTGAGATCCTGACACTATGCTAACGTTATGTTAGCTTAACTTATAGACAGATAGTTAGGCTGAAACTGACATTTGGATGTTTGACTTGGTAACTAAATGCTTTATCTTAACCTACAGACATATAGTTAGCCTAAATCATTTGGATATTTGACTTAACAACAATATAACAAAACAAAATGCTTGCTGCAAACGTAACGTTGGGCATCTCGTTAGCTTAGTGTCTCCCCATTCTCTCTGCTGATTCCTTTCGTCTGTATCCACTTTTTTCTTCATAGAAGCTCAGTTTTTCGGTTCGGCAGATTATAAAAACAAAAGTCATTGGTTGTTTACCCTGCTGGTAGTGAATATCACCACAGAGCAGCTTTTAGGCATGTTTCTGTTGTTTGCTAGAAGACGGAATAGACGAGGAAGAAACCTTCACGCAGCACAAGTCAACGGAGAGCGGAGAGTTGTTTCCCCCGCCGATGGGCGTGGCTTTCCGAGCATGCGATGCACTGTGTCTCTATTAGATGGACAGAGATCATGTCCCCGAAAGAGGTGAAAAGTTCAAAAACTCAGCTCTTCCAACGAGGTGTGTTATCGTGGATGTTATTGCTCACAGTGCGAACACGGACTGACACACTGCAGTGCACCGTCTGACAGGCCACTGATAGCGAGAGAGGGGAAAAGAAAAAGCACTTTTGCAAAAACATTATTTTCTACGGGTCAGAGAGGCAGCAGTTGGGTCTCAGACGTCTGAGTTGCATCTGGAATCTCAGATTTGTTTTTCTTTGCACTGAATATTTAAGTGAAAACTGAATGGAAATTCATGTGATTATCAGCTTAACAGAGCCCGGAAAGATCCCATCGGCAGAAAAGAAATGAATAGTCGTCTCTCATCAGTACCTTTAGAGCTTTGTTGGACAAGACAGGGCCGCTCGGAGGTACAAATAAATGCCGATCGTGTGGCAGGACTTCGCTGAAAAACTGCACACCTGCGCAGCAAATCTCTCCCCTGTAAATAACGAAGACCCGGCGTGCAGTGAATAAAGAAGCACAAACATGTTTGGGGGGAATCATCTGACTGCCATGGAGGCTGCATTACACCTTTCATCTCCATGTTAGAGAGAGTGGATTTGGGCTTTCCATCACGAGGACAACACAAACTAACTCGGCGAGAGCGGAGCGAGGGGTTTGATCTTCCCCTGCAGAGAGAGGCAGCGTACGGGCAGTTAGCGAAATGAATTGAATCAGCGGGATTAACGGCACCTGTAAAGACCTGTCAGGTAGATTTACAGGCCCTGCTGATAAGCCGGCGGAGAAGGGATAAATACGCCCGCTGTCCCGTCGGCTGCCAGCCAGTCAAAGGGAAAAGCGTCCACCCCTCCTACCTCCCTCTCTCTCCTGCCCCCCCACCCCCCCGAGCTGCAGACACCTCCACCTTTGATAAGGTAATAAGATCGGTCTTGACTCGGGCTGCAGGTTGGTGGAGAGACACGCTTTCAGGGTGATGAATGCAGTCACAGACGGGGCCGACTGTGTGTGTTGATGCCTGTTTGGATATCAAAGGTGAACACGCCGTCACTGTCAGGTGGAAACCTTGGTATCATGGAAATGTCAGGTTTTCCAGGTTTGCAATGCTTTTCATACACTAGAAGACTCTGAACAGACATTAAAGGTCCTATGACATGCTGCTTTTTGGATGCTTTTATATGGGCCTTAGTGGTCCCCTAATATTGTATCTGAAGTCTATTTTATATAGACCTTAATAATAATAATTTATACTTTATTAATCCCGCAAATGGAAATTCCAATGTTATTAGGTCCCCTAATACTGTATCTGAAGACTCTTTTATATAGACCTTAGTGGTCCCCTAATACTGTATCTGAAGACTCTTTTATATAGACCTTAGTGGTCCCCTTATACTGTATCTGAAGTCTCTTTTATATAGACCTTAGTGGTCCCCTAATACTGTATCTGAAGTCTCCTTTATATAGACCTTAGTGGTCCCCTAATACTGTATCTGAAGTCTCCTTTATATAGACCTTAGTGGTCCCCTAATACTGTATCTGAAGTCTCTTTTATATAGACCTTAGTGGTCCCCTAATACTGTATCTGAAGTCTCCTTTATATAGACCTTAGTGGTCCCCTAATACTGTATCTGAAGTCTCTTTTATATAGGCCCTAGTGGTCCCCTAATACTGTATCTGAAGTCTCTTTTCCGAAATTCAGCCTTGGTGCAGAATTACAGCCACTAGAGCCAGTCCCACAATGAGCTTTCCTTAGGATGTGCCATTTCTGTGTCTGTAGCTTTAAAGGGGTGATAGAATGCAAAACCGATTTTACCCTGTCATAGTTGAATAACGACAGTTCGGTGGGTAAATAGGACATACATAGAAGCTCAAAGTCCCATTGACACCCCTTTACTATGAAAATCTCATATTTTGAAACTGCCGCTGAAAACAGGCGAATCCCAACAAAGCTGGAAGTTGACGTCAACCTTCCAAAAACCGGAACCTTTGTCAGCCCATGGGTGTATTAAGAGAACGGTCACGCCCCAACATTTACATAGGCTACACAACTGACCTGAGATCAGTTAATCTTCCGAATCTAGGTCGCGCAGATCTCTGCTATTCCATTACAAAATTCACTTCTGAAACTTTTTTATGCGAGAAATCAACTATGTAAGGCTCAAATATGGGCCACTTTATGAAAATGGATGGCTAATTGCAAATTTTGTCCGACTGTGTGTCGGAATTCAGCGCCGGTGCTGCCTGTGTTGTTGCCTGTGTTGTTGCCTCGCTGCCCGACCTGCCTTCCTTCACACACACCGGCCTGCTGTGAGGTACTTGGAGTTCCGTCACGACTGGCTGCCCACAGCACACCATACCCGCGCAAAGTCACCGGTTTTTGGATAATGGACTACTAAACGCCGCTGCTCTGACAGAGCTCCAGGACCTGCAGCTCCCCTCTTCCTGCTAGCTAAATGCCCGGTGTGTGTGAGTGAGAGCACGGTCAGCGAGCTTGTTACGCCAGCAATCTGTTACCACAGGTTCCAGTTAATCTTTTAATGTGTGTAATTATAATGTGTTGAGTTATTTAAACAAACGATTGGGAAAAATAAACGTCCTTGAGCACATGAGTCACTAGAGCGTTCTGGATGTAGCTCTATCAATGAGAGCTAACTCCTCTAAGAATTCCTCTGAAATTCACAAATATTCATTAACTTGAAATTGGACACCGTTGTTAGCTTTATAAGACCTTTAGGGAGATGTTGTATAAGTGGCGTGATGAAATTCAAACTGTAAATATAAACAAATTACGCTGAAAATGAAGCTAACTATCCGTGATTTGTAGGTAGCTACACATAGCTAGGATTGAAGGGACAGTCATAGCTAACGAAACCCCCACTGTTCACAAAAATTCATTAACTTGAAATCGGACACCGTTGTTAGCTTTATAAGACATTTAGGGAGATGTTGTATAAGTGGCGTGATGAAATTCAAACTGTAAATATACTTTATTTATGCCGAAAATGAAGCTAACTATCCGTTATTTGTAGCTACACATAGCTAGCATGAAGGGACAGTCATAGATAACGAAACCCCTAATCTTCACAAAAATTCATTAACGTGAAATCGGACACCGTTGTTAGCTTTAAGACCTTTAGAGATATGTTGTATAAGTGGCGTGAAAAAATTCAAACTGTAAATATAGCTACTCTAGTTATGCCGGCAGCTGACAGCCAGCCTAGATTAACTGGAACTGTGGTAAGAGATTGCTGGTGTAACAAGCTCGCTGACCGCGCTATCACTCTCACACACGGGCCATTTAGCTAGCAGGAAGAGGGGAGCTGCAAGCCGGGGTCTGTGGAGGAAGGCAGGCCGGGCAGTGAGGCAGCAACACAGGCAGCACCGGCAGCTGAACTCCGACACACTTACCAAATTTGCAATAAGCCATCAATTTTCGTAAAACGTCCCATATTTGAGCTTTATATAGTTGATTTCTCGCCTAAAAAAGTCTCAGAAGTGAATTTTAATAACGTAATAGCCTGACAAACAATGTATAACTTTGCAGTGAGACCTGCTGTCGAGTCTCCCATGTGTTTCTATGTAGTTTGCTCAAACCAATCAGCACGTAGCTCATTCTGAATATTCATGAGCATACCATATTTGGAAGAAAAGCTCTTGTTCCAAATAGAGCCATATTCACAGGGTAGTTAAGGGCCTAATAAAATAGCATTCGGGCAGTTTTCAGCCCAACCAATGTTACATACCCCATTAGGAGACCTTAAGGAACAGTATAAAATACCCTATATAATCATTCTATCACCCCTTTAAATACTATTGAGGAGGAGAGGGGGTGGGGGGGTGGGGGTGTGGCCTTGACCAACTGCCAGTTTGCTCGTTTGAAAGCCATGATGTCTCTCTCTCTTTCTCATGGGTGGGCCAAATTCTCTGGGCGGGCAAAGAGGTAACCTTGCTCCTTATGACGTCATAAGGAGAAGATTCCAGATCGGCCCATCTGAGCTTTCATTTTCTCAAAGGCAGAGCAGGATACCCAGGGCTCGGTTTACACCTATCACCATTTCTAGCCACTGGGGGACCATAGGGAGGCTGGGGGAACGCATATTAATGTTAAAAAACCTCATAAAGTGAAATTTAAAAAGCCTAAAGTCTGACATAAAGTGAATCTCACATCAAAAGACTTTGCATCTAGCGTTAAAGACTGTTATCATATGTAAAGACTGGGGGTCTTGCAGGGTCGCACATTGCAAGACTACAACTAGATTTGTTTAGAAAAATGTAACCAAGCTAGCTAGCCACCGCTAGCGTTAGCTGTTAACTTTAAGGTAAAGTCAGCAGATGTTCTGTTCTGCCGTACATGCAGATGAATGTCTCCAGTACCAGGAGGTCTGTGTTTATCCACCGGTAAAACTCCCGTTGGATGACTCGCTTTAGAAGGGTTGAAAATCAGAAACTTTCCCTCTTTAGCGTTTCGCTTAGCGCGGCGCCATAGCAACCATAAACACCACTGGCTCTAGCTGTTTGCTGTTTCCGGATTGGTGCTGGAGGGAGAGCACCCATTGGTTGTTGACAATGTTCACGTGATTTAACTTCACTACCAAGACTTCAAACTTAGGATCATATCAAACACGTTTGATTTTGTCTGAACGTCCAGACGGGAGAAAGACTGACTGGGACTGAGCCCCCCCGACTCTAGCAAGACTCCAAGGATTTCATTCAGATATTGGAAATTAGTCTGAGACAGTGGAATCAGTTGAAAAGTCATCTCTGCAGAATTATTTCTAACAACCTGAGGACCAGTTACAGCATTCAGTAACACACAGATATTTATATATTTTTTCCAGATGGATATTACAGAAAAAAAAAGTATTGACAGAAAGTGTAGTCCCTGAAAAAGTTTTGTGAATAACTAAATAATAAAGTGCTCATATTATGCTCATTTTCAGGTTCACATGGTTTAATTTTCGTTTTTTGTGTGTTGAGCACTGTGTTTTAGCTACAGAGTGAGGCACCTCACTTCTGTTCCATCTTTGTTGGGAGTTGCACATGCTCAGTAGCTAGGTAAGGACTACTAGCCAGTCAGAAGCAGAGTATGAGGGCGTGCCCTGACAGTACCTAGGTAAGGACTACTAGCCAGTCAGAAGCAGAGTATGAGGTCGTGCCCTGACAGTACCTAGGTAAGGACTACTAGCCAGTCAGAAGCAGAGTATGAGGGCGTGCCATGCTAGCAGCTAGGCGAGCATTATAACGTGTGTTCCAAAGTGACCCACGTTTGTCTCTCAAGTAAAGGCTGGACTACAATAGAGCTGTTTGGAGCAGTTGGTGAACAGTGGTTTCTGTTGGAGATGGTAAGTCCCTTTGGGCAGGGGGGGGGACTTTGGGCTTTTTCACTTTGTAAACCTATAACATGCACAAAAAGATAAATAACACAATAAAGGAAAGGGAAAAAGGCAAAAAGCATAATATGAGCACTTTAAAAGATCTGGTGGTTCGTCAAAAATTTTAGACTGCGTTGGGAGAAATTTGGATATATATATATATATATACAATATTACCAAATAATTAAATTTTTTTTTTTAAATACATATTTATAATAAAAGGGGGTTTATAATTTATTATGTCCACTTAAAGAAATAAAGAGATTATGACCACACTATGAAAAAGATGAAGAAATTGCTATTCTACAGGCAAAAAGGACTATAGCTCTCATCTGGAAGAAAATGGAGGCACCTACTATCGGTGCCTGGATCGAGGACATGGTGCAATGTATTGTCCACAGAGAGACTGACATGTATATTGAGAGGCAAATTGGGGGTGTATGAGAAAATCTGGAGGCCATTTGACCGGTTTGTAATAGAAAAAGACAAACGGGAGCTGCTACTGTGATACTGTCATATCATTTTCTTTTTGGATTGTTGTAGCATGGCAGAGTTTGAGAGAGAAATTTTGTTGTGGTATGGGACCAGGGGCGGGGCTAGAAGGGTGGCACGGGGTGGCACCGGAACCACCTGAAATATGATTCCCCCCCGCCCTGGAGTTGCCCCTGGTTGATAAAAACATTGTTAAAGAAAAACTTCTGACTTGAGCCTGAATTGTGATCATTCCGAAGCAACGCAAAGGTTTCTACTGCATCCCTGATTAGCAGATTGTTTGGAATAAGAGCGGCCTTTTGAGATTTGTGAGTTGCTTTCACATGTGCAGGAGTACATATCCTCCCAAAGCTAACATCAAACCTTCACCTCCTCTCACAGCTGGACCTGTGTTCTTGTGTGGCCGACCTCGGCGCCTTCGCCTCACAGAGCAGATCATCGAGAGAGCGAGAGAGAGAGATACGACTCAGTGAAAACGTATTACGGTTGGTTTATGAATCAAGGGTAGAAACTCACCTCTGAGTTGACTTTAATTGAAAACATCAGTTCACTACATTTACAAGACGACCGTAAAAAAGGGCTCTCCTGGCTGTGACTTAACTGAGCACAGGAGGATAGTGTATCCTGCCTGTTTGTTTTAGTATGTGAAAGCAGTTTATGACGGTCAGTTACTGATTCCACTTACTGCATCTGATTTATGTCCACTGTGCACCGAGGCTTCCTGCCGGAGGGATTGAGATGCGACAAGCTGCGTCCATCCAGGGCGTCCCGGGGCTGAGTCCAGTGTCGGCATGTAGGCCACGTCCCTGGTGAACATGTTCTCATGGTGAGGTAATCCATGATGTCACCGCTGTGGGCTGCAGGTGGAGAACGGACAGGGGACCAAAAAAAGAGCATGAGTTTCTTTCTTTCTTTTTTTTTTTTTTGCACGTGTTTGCTTTCAAACCAAAGCACAGAGCGCTGGCTCACAACAGCAAGTGTTTAAAAAAACTATTTTTATTGCTGTCAGGTTTGCTGTGTGACTGAAGGTTTACATGGTTGTTGGGCGTCTTTTTTTTCCCGGTTGGATAAATCCCAGCTCATGGCCGCCCAGGCCAAAATGTGATGTTCTGTTTTTCCTTGGGACTAAAGTGAAGGTGATGCCTTATAGGTTTCTGATTTATTTCCGTGTTATTGGCGGAGACGGGCGTTTTAGTTCCCTGGAACTTCTAGTGTTAGAATACGATGCACTATATGGCCAAAAGTGCGCGGACATACCAATAAGGAGAAAGCGTAATACCACAGCACGCAAGATTTTAGCCAATAGTGTGCTTCCAATTTTAATGTCAACGGTGTGGAGAAAGCTCTCTTCTGTTTCAACACAAAGCCGTGCACAAAGCCAGTCCTATAAAGACATTTCTTTATGGAGCTGGTTTTCCCAATTTGGTGTGGAAGAAGTTGACTGGCCGCTGCACAAAGCCCCTGACCTCAACCCCATCCATCACCTTTGGGAAGAACTGGAATGCCGACAGCGAGCCATACATTTCTTACTTTTATTAAAGCACCATAGTTTTCTACTGGCAATGTCGATGAAAAAAAAAAGAAGGGTTCCACCCAAAAGGGTTTTTCTGCGCCGTGTCCTGTGGAATCCTCCCAAAACAATCACAAAATGAAATACAACTTAGAATTCTCCCGACAGCACGCTGTACGTCATGTGAATCAAACGGCCATACTAACAATCCAGTGGCTTGGATTTCACCAAAAGATGCATGACGAGTACCTGTGTGCATTTGAAAGAGCAAGCAAAGCTCAATAGCCTAAACCCTCAAAGGACCATCGCATGGATACTGGGGTAATTCCACCAGAGCATCGCTGGCACGGCTGCTCTCTTCTCAGAGCTGTACTTTAATGTTTACCCATATTCCCCACAGGTCTGGAGTACTATATATCTGTAAGAGGTAATGTTTTTTCAAAGCCATGACCAAATGTGTTTGGATTGGCTGTAGAAGGCTCCTTTAGATTTAACACAGGCTATACAGGCTGATAGCTCGTCAAAATATATATATATTCCATGAGCAAAAGGGCTCCCAATAAAGAAGTAAATTTAATGAATATTTACATAAGGCTGGATACATGTCAAACATAAGGGAATTCACAGACTTGGGACACAGATCACTCACTGAACGCTATGTAGAGGCACTGTATTATGTTACGGAGCCACATCTGAACAACTCAGCATGTGTGGTACCAAAACAAGATAAAATAGCCAGATTTAAATCTTTTATTTCAACAGGTACTCCCATCGAGTGTTGTTACCAAGGGGCTGGCAGCCAAAAATATGAAGAAAAAAAGGATTAACAGAGAATTTGGCTGCTTCATTACACAAATTGGGCAAAATATAAAAGTGGTTGATCAATACCAACGAGTGATTGATTACTTGAACACAGATTTATGGAGTGAACCGGGTTTCCAGACATTTTAGCCATTAAAAAATTACTTTCTTCTCAGTGCAAAAAAAGCAAATATGAAACCACTTTTAGTACTTATGTCTTCTACGGTGGGAGGGTTGAATGTGTTGCATTCCCTGCCTGTAGGTGATGAATAATTTACTTCACATGTATACAAAAGCAAACTTCGGGGACTTACTTGTTCAGGAACAAGTGCAATGCTGAAGTTACAATAAAAAGCTTTTATTAGTTTGTACGTTTGAAGTTACACGGCTTGTTCATTAAAAAAACAAAACAAGCTAAACTTAAAAAAGGTCTAGACTGGGGTTCAAAGCAGGAGCAAACGCATCAGTCTGAACTTTCATACACTCATGCTGCTGCAGGTCTAAATTGAATGATGGGGAACAGGTGGATGATGAGGAATGTCACTTCCCCTAACAGGGCTGGACTGGGGCAAAAAAAAAATCAGCCCTGGACTTTTGAGACCCAGACCAGCCCATCACCATCAGCTAGACACCACCCTGTTCTTGCACTCCCCTTCAACACATGTATACCAGCAGTGTTAAAAAAATTAGCACCATTTAACGTTACCTGCCAAATGCTGGTAAAATATGCAAGTGGCTGGAAGATTTGCTTCACTCACCAGACAAAAAAAACGCAATGGTAATCTACTGAGTGGCTGGTGGACAAAAAAGTAAATTTTGAACCTTGCATACCAGATAATACTGCCACTTAACTGAGTGGTAAGTAAGATAGTATGATTAGTGTACGCACAAAAGGCTGCCTGGCTGTGGATGGCAAGATGGCTAAAGGTTGAGGGTGGAGCATGGCTGTCAGCAACATGTCTTGTATAGTAAACAGGTGACAAGTCTGTAAGTTAAGCTAGAGCTGCATTTTGTACAAAGTATACAGCTTGTGTTATAGGGAAATGTGGATAAATCCGAAAGCTATAGTATTGTTTGCAAGGGCCTTAGCTTGCTAACACACAGCTAACATTAGTTTACTAGCAGCTAACTTGTCCTCTCTGGTAGACAAAGGGTGCTTAAATAATCAATTGACATGCTTGAAATCTCGTGTTTTTAGCAAGGTGCAAGCACTTTGTGGCGTTATTTTCGGTTGTTTTACCCGCCGGTGGGTGCGGGACTTAAATGGGCTCTCTCTATGGTAGGATGGAGGTGGGCCATAGTAGGATGTGATTGGCCAGTGTTCAGATGAGAGACAAACCAATGGGCCAATCATGTCATCTCCTCTCTGTGGGCCGGTCAGCCAGAGACCAAATATGTGAACTATACACATGTACAATGAGATTAAAGTGCCCATATTATGAAAAAAACACTTTGTCTGGTATTTGGGGTGTTCTTTTGTGTCTCTGGTGCTTCCACACACATACAAACTTTGAAAAAAATCCATCCATGCTGTTTTGAGTGAGATACGGTTTCTGAATGTGTCCTGCCTTCAGTCTCCTAGTGAGCTGTTCAAAATCGGATCGGACTGTGACGTCACAATCCGAAATGAGCTGGCTAACCGCAACCGTTAGCTCGTAGCGTTAGTATTAGCATGCTAACGCTAATGCTAACACTAGCATGGTACCTCGTTCTCAATAGCAAAGCACTGCTACAACACACACAAGTTCACCATAATCTACAAAAGAACTACTTACATGTGCGCCCTCATTTAGAAGTCTCCCAGCTAATCCTGCCTTGTAACTGACCAAAGTTGGAGAAACAGCCTGTCTTTTACTTCTATGGAGCTAGCTAGCTGACATGATCTACATCTGAGCTACTGAGCATGTGCGAGTACAATCAAAGATAGTACAGAAGAAGAAGATGAAAAGAGGTCTCACTCTGTAGCTAAAACAGAAACCAGGTGAAAAGAGGATCTACAGCAGGTAGAGAGAGCTGTGCAGTACAACAAAAATATGGTGTTTTTTGAAAATTAAACCATGTAAACCTATTCTGGTACAATCATAAAATACAATTATGAACCTGAAAATGAGTATAATATGGGTGCTTTAAAAGCAACTCCTTTTCCTGTGCCAACATGTACGTAAAAAAATATAGCATGGAATAAAATAAGTAGTGCAAAAAAAGAGGGGTAAGGTGCACAGTTCTGAGACACTATGAAATATATATATATATATATATACTACACCAGAGGATTCAAATATTTGAGAACCATTTATTTACCAGTTGTAGAGATAACCTCCAGTATCCCCATTTCATTGAAGCTGTTGCATAGGAACTAAACTAATTGTATGATCATTGTTATAAAAGCTCAAGTGCACACAGTTGTTCTTTTCTTGGAAAAATCCAGCAATCAAAACAAAATAAATCAGGATTATTTTTGGGGCCAGGGAAGAGAGGCCAGTTGCCAGCCTCGTTGGCTTCATCAGAACCAGCGATCTCCAAAAGCGCTGAGAGCCAAGCGTCCGTACTCGTGCTGACGAGACGAGGGAAGCTCTGAAATGCAGATGGCGAGGCCTATCGACTGTCACCTGCATGAAGCACTTTAACTCCTGTCGCTGAAATGAGCCTTTTCAAGAGGCGCGTTGTGATGTGTATCGGCCGACAAGGCAGATTGGTGATGATTGCTCTATTGTGGCTGTCAGCTAGCGAGAACAAGGTATTCATCCTTTGTCAGAGCGACGTCTCCCCTCTCATCTCACCAATGAGATGCTCTCTCCCCCTTACCCCTCCACCCCCACCCTCTTAACCTCTTGTCTTGATTTGGAATCACTGTTCAAAGGCATGGTTTGTACTGGTGCAGCCTGTTACCATTACTGCCACTTAGGAGAGGTGCAGCAGCCATTGCATTGGCTTCCACGTAGCCTGCTGCTTTTTGAGCAATCACGATTCTATATTGCATGTTTTTCTGCAAATTCTACAGTATGTTGGCCCATGATGCTTCAATGTGATTTTTGACATAGTGGAAAAGCTCCTAAAGATGCTTTCTTTTTACCATGTCGAGCGTGTTTTTTATTCCTCTTTTCATTATCGACAAACCTCGCTGTCAGTGATTTTCATCGGCAGCTATGTTCTACCAAAGTTACAGAATAACAAAAAGCTAAAATGTTTCTGAAAAGGAATTTTCAAATGTAATTTCTCTGATACTTTTGAACGCAACAAAAAGTATCATATTCAACCCCTCAGACAGAAGATCTATACACCTGGGCAAATAACACAACACACACACACAATATATATATATATATATATATATATATATATGTATAACTTAAAGTTTGGACATGCTTTTCCATTCAAGTGAATGAGAAAGCGTGTCCAAACTTTTGACTGGTAATGTATAGTTAAATACCTTAAGTGGAAAAAACATGTTACGTCTAATTAAGGTGAAATGACCCTTTAAGACAGGGATTTCCATAATTTTGCCCCCAACAGTTGTTTTGAAAAGAAATATAGTGTGCAAGGATTTGTGATGAAATTCTGAAGCCCAGACTAAGAAAATAAAAATCTGTGAGGAAAGTTGGTGTTTCCGGTTGAAAGCACTGACACCTAATTTTGCCTGTGGACTCGCTAAATTAGATGCACGTTGTCCGACAATATTGCGACTACACATGGAGGTGTGAGTTTGACAAAGTGTAAGACACACAACAGCCCTTATATCAGCCTGTCCTGAATAAATGCACACACTTATAGTTTCTATAGTACCTCATTTATTTCCTGACACTAATGCTGCATACTGTGTCCGTGTTGTGCGTCTCTGCTTTATTTTCCCCCTTTTTCTCCCATAATTCAAAGTGAAATACTTCCAGCCATTTGACACAATTAGGCACTCTCTTCCCACAACATCGCATCCCACTGGATGGCCCTCATTATCACGAGCCCTTGCCTTTTAGATAACTTATAATGAGGCCGAAAATGTTTCACATTTTGCTTTTTCTGTTACACCGTCGGTTCAAAGAGACCTACTTCAACCTAATTAGGAGTTCCAACCGCTGCAGTCAAATGCTTTTCTTGTTTCTTATGGGGTTAACAGCGGTGAGATGTAGATTTTCACAAGACAGGGTCTAAAGCCATTATGTCCAATCTGTGACAGATATCGCTGATGTCCAAGTCCTACGGTAATGGTCTACGGTACGCTAACTGCGCGCTGTGAAGTCACCACCCTGATGGAGAGGACGTTGTTAGTCAGATAATGCAGGGCTTTTTACATTTTATCCCCCAGATCAACTCACATTTCCATCTGCGGAGCTAAGACTCAAATTGAAAATGACAGTGAACCTGTTCTCCTCTTTGGGGATGTTGTTGGATGAACAGCTAAGCCCAAAAATGTCCCTAAAATAGTCCACCAAGGACCATATATCCGCATTGTATCCGTTTAATGGTCTTCCCATTTGTATCAAGCACCTGGACTAGAAATCTTGGATGCGCTTGCACTCCCTCTTGGAGTGTCTTGGATGCTGAGCAGCAGAAAATGGGAAGCATGTGGCAATTCCCACTTTCAAAAATCTGTAAAAATGGACCTGACTGAATGAAAAAAACAAATGCGCTCAAGCATTTTTTTCTTCTTCTTCAAACATCTGCATATTAAATTTACAGTTCATGCATTTACCCGGCACTCTTGCAAAGTGAATTAGTTACAAGTGCAACAGTAAAATAAGCCTTTTAATCGAGTGAAGGAAGAATTACAGACAACCTACAGTAGGAACTCAAAGGGTCAAAGAACTGCACGACACCTTATATTGACTACAGACGATAGCTACATCACAAATGTGTTCCGTCCTACGTCATTTTTGTACAGTGAATTTACGCGAGGTCAGGGTTTGTCCTGCATAGAGGAATTTTTGGCGCCTCCCAAAAAGGTTTTAGCCAGCCCCAAAGGAAAATCAGCAGCACCAAAATGAAAATAATCGAACAAGCAGAACATACACTTGAATAGGAGCGCTAATAGTTTTATCGTCCAGCTGTACCGGATTCTCCCGGTGATTTATTTAAATATGAATATCATTTTTTATGACAGTTGACAGTTGATAAGTATTAGCAAAAAAAAACAACAGGAAAATGCATAAATTTCTGTCAAATGAGGTACCCCCCCCAAGGCCCACTCTGGGCCAGGTTGATAAGTATTAGAAGCAGGGCTGCACCCTCTTAGTTGATTTGTTGACTGTTATGTAATCATTTTAGTGTTTTTGAGTAGTGAGCTGATAGGATAAATGCTGAAACATGACATTAGGGGGGCGTGTTTGTGCCGATATAACCCAGATTTTCAGGTGTGTCCATGATGATTTGAGGAGATTGCTTCCAGCTGGAAGCAGTCGTGAAGAGCTTCAAGCGGACGGCGCTCACCAGTCGTTTCTACTCAAGAGAACACTGCTGCGGACAAAGACACTGACAGACATTCTTGTTTCCCACAACACAAACTTTTAAACACACCTTTTAGAGCCGTGAATGCAGGAACGGCGGCCACTCGATGGCAGGAGAGACCGACGCCAGCAGGCCCGGTTTCAGACGCAAACGCATGCAGTGTCTGGGTGAGTCTGGGTGAGTCAGTTTAACACAGCACAAATCCCTCTAGAAGAAGGAAAGACGCACACTCATCCAGGCAAGTTAGTCTCATTCTCACGTTTAACGCAACACATAGGGAAAGCGAGGCAGTGGGGCTAATGTTACCGGCTAAGTTAACTTTTAGCAGCTGTGTTTTGTATTTCAACGAGCCCAGGTTAGCTTTAGCTGTAACACAGCTAATGCAGGCTGAATGACTTCCATTTCCAGATAAAAACACAAGATTTAAAGTGGTGCTTTTGCAAGATTCTGTGTAGAGGAACTCAATTTTACAGATCAGTCGATTAGATCAACCAAGCGATTAGTCGATAAATTCATATGAGTGTTAATTTCTTTTATCGAGGACAGCCATAAGTAGGGGACAAATGTAATTCTCACATGAGTCAGAGCTGGAGCATGAGACATACTGTCCGTGCGTTGGCTATTTGTGGTGAACGGACACAAACAGCAAAAGGCCAATTGTGGGTTTCCAAAATTAACATCATGTTCAAGTGTCTAGGTGACATAATAATTTTCGTCGTCTGGAGAAATCAAGCAAACTAGGAGATAGGAGATAACGCTTGGCAGCACACGTCTGCTTTAAAGTCCATCTGAAACAGACCATGAAAAGTCTTTTCCAAACACTTTCTGTCCAGCTCTCAGGACCCTGTGGATCAGCCGGCTGTCCACTCAGATAATTACAGAGACGGACTCGACCCCCTTCCACCTCTCTTGACCCTCAACAATTCAGCTTTCCACTTGAGTAAGTTGTAGGTGTGTTTACTGGGCGCCAGCTTGTCCCTATTAATAATATGAGCACTGAACCTTGGACCTCACCTGACTATAGTATCTGGGACAATAGCCAGCTCAGTGTGTGTGTGTGTGTGTGTGTGTGTGTGTGTGCCTTTCCCATAATCTTGTTCCCCTCGCAGAGCCACAGACCCTATAAAGCTGTCAGTGAACATGTAGGACACGTCACCTTTGCCGCGGTTTCTCACTCACACACACACACACACACACACACACACACACACACACACACACACACACACACGCACACACACAGAGCTGCTGCATTATCACACACACCCGCTGAACAAGCCACTATTACACATGCACAAAGGTATGCACATGAGAAAACGCGCAAGAAAAACAAAAGACGCTCATTTAACACCCAGCAACACACACACACACACACACACGGCCATAGTTGCACACTGCAGAAAGGTCTAGATAAACGCACAGCATTAACCTCTGCAGATTACTGTGGTTGCCTGTAATACGTTCAATTGGGAGCTTGACAGTTTAAAGAGTCGCTCGGTGTGTTAGAATCACGAGTGTTTACACACACACTGCAGCTACTGGACGTTATGTCACGGAGTAAACACCCGGACAGATGAATCCATGAAGAACCGGCCTTTTTTTTTTTCTTCCTGCAAATATATTACCGCCACAGCTGGAAATGAAATTCTATCTCTTTTTTTTTGTCTTTTATTGAAAGAACAGATATAGTGTTTGACTTGAATCTTGCACAATAACACGCTTTGCTGTCTCACTGCTTTTGGAAATACAAGTTGAATAAAGAAAAGAAACATGTGTATAATAAAGTTGATTGCCATTCCCTGTCTGTGAGCGGCAGAAACCACTGGTATTTATTAATCTGCAAATCTTATATATCCTGTCTTTGCAGTTCTGGCGTGCTGGCCAATAGTTATTCCCCTCCAGGGACTGGGACATGCTGCAGGAGCCCCAAATCAGAAGTGATCGTGAAGACTGAAAAGACTTCTGCAATGTCACATCAAAATCCAAACACAGTGCATTATTATTATTATTATTATTTATTATTATTATTATTATTATTATTATCATCATTATAGGGTGTTATAAGAGCACATACAGTATGCTCGGCAAACATGCCTGTACAAATAAAGTTGAAGTAAATGAATATATACACATACAGTAAAAATAAATCTTTTTTTAGTTATTTTTTGGTGGATTTAAAAACAACAACAAAAAATTAATATTTATTTAACCAGGTAAGCCATTTGAGAAAAAATTCTCATTTGCAACGACGAGCTGGCCAAGACAGAGCATGAACGTGCGAGACGACAGAGTTACACAGTAAATATGCAAAATATAAACATACAAAACAGAGAAGAATCTACAAAAAATGAATGTAGTACAGAGCCTATATACAGTTTTGTGCAAATGGAATAGTGCATAAGAGCAATATTGTCTAAGGGTGCACAATGCATCTGCATGAATATCCATGTAAATCCTGTTGTGTACGTGTGTGTGTGTGTGTGTGTGTGTGTGCGTGCGTGCGTGCGTGCGTGTGTGTGTGTCTGCCATTCAGGCCTGTGTGTATATGGGGGGCCAGCCAGCTCCTGGTCTGACATGAGGATTATAGGAAACAGATGACTTACGCTTCTAATTTGCGGCTTTAAATTGCAAACAGAGTTTCAGGAGTCCAGGAGAGTTATAAATGGTAAAAGAAAGGTGTGTGTGTCTTAATGTGCGTGTGGGTGTGTGTGTGGCATAACCCACCCACCGCCGCGCACACACACACACACACACACACACACACATAGCCAGATGACTACATGTTGGCTGCAGGTTCACCTAAACACAGAAAGACAGATTTCCTTTTCATTTTACATTTCAGGTGTTAAAACAGAGTCTTTATGCACAGTGCAAACAGCAGGAAACATGTGTTGCTAGCACCGATTCGGTTCGTTTGTTTTGCTATCGACAGTACTCATATACATATAGCGATCAAGATTAACGTAAAACTTGCCCGGAGTTCTCCTTTAACACCTGGATGGTCAACCCGGGAGGGAACTGCGAGGAGTGCAATTTCTGCTTTTTATCAATGGTATCTAAATCCAAGCCTGCAGTGACGGACTTTATTGCTCTATTCCGGTAAAACACTTTGCATGGTTTTTATCATGATAAAAATCCTCTAAAACTTTTGTTAAATTTTCTCATCTCAAAGGTGTAATGTGTGTACGTGTGATCCTTATTCATGAAGGAAATCTATGTATAACGGGTATAGTCAGTTGCCCACACTGCGCAGGAAGGAAGGAAAATCCCACCGTGACAAAGCTCAGTTCCTGCAACACATTTGCCGTGAAGGTAAACAGCTGAGCCAGCAGCACATAAACCAGCACCTGTTGGCGATTAACCTTTTAAGCTAAGGTAGGGAGAGAAGCGACGCGGCTGCTGTGGTGAGGAGGAATGCAGCGCCGGGACATCGGAGACAGCCCAGACATTTTGAGGAGCAGCGAGAGCTCGGAGGGAGGAAATACCCAGGAGACAGCTGGGGAGGTTTCACCTGGCACCTGTTTGAGCCAGCAGAGGACTTGCCAAAAAGAAACGCTCAGGCTGCTGGTTAGAGCCGCGAGCGGGGCCTGCCAGTCATTGTCAGTATGGGCAAATCTGGTGTGAATAATCTTCGAAAGGGTCTCCAGAGAGTTTCATCGTCTCTCATTTGTCTTATTAATACCGTTTTACTGCAGTTTACTGGTCTAACAGCGGAAAACTTTCTCCAAGAGGCTCCGACAGCTTCGGGGTCGCACTGACCGCTACAAAAACTCATTCTTGCTACAGGCAATCAAACTTTTTAACACTTCATCACTGAGGAGTTAGATAACAGTCATAAGACTACATCTTTATGAATACTAATTTAAGTAGCTGTACATTTTTATTCCCAACTTGTATATACATTTGTCCATCTTTCCTTTGTATTTTTTTATCTCTATTTTTTTAATATATGTTCTTGTATTCTATTATTATTCCTTGTACATTCTGTATGTGTGCTGTGTGTCTGATATTTTGCTCCTGTAGCACTGAAAATGTCCCACTTTGGGATCAATAAAGTCTATCTAATCTAATCTACTGAACATTAAAGTAACACAATGGAACAATCCAACTACAGTATGAAAACATGAATAATCCAGCTCACATTTGGATTACAGACTGTGACTAACGTTATTACAGTAGAAGGCTACAAAAGACTCCAGGCAGTGGAAACGTTTGTCCGTATGTTAATAAAGTAAAAGTTGTACACTCCTCATGTGCAACGCATTCTCATGAATGGGTCTGTGTGTTTCGTACGAAAACGTATGCACACCAAAACGTATGATATTTTACGAAATTAGGAGACCGCCAGCTGGTCACGTGACGCCGGCTGGCTACGAGCTCCATGATGCCATGACCTCCGTGTTTAAGCCGCTACAGAGCTCCGTAAACCCGGGCTAGAGACCTCCGTTGTATCAGCGGTAGTTGGTGGTTCAGTTACCCGAAAATAGGTGACTTTGAGCTGGGTACAAAGCACCGCGAGCTGCCGGTTGTTTCGGCGGACATCACAGTTAAATGTTGTCCACAAAATATGAGCGTTTTGCCGCGACGAAAGTTAAGATTAGGCACCAAAAGGACAAGTTCAGTTTAGGAAAACGATCGTGGTTTGGATTAAAACACTCCCAAGAAACATACATTTCGTAGCTTTTTGAACAAATGTTTCATGAGAACAGGCTATCATGTGGCATGGATTATTTGTGGAAAGTCCCCCATTGGAAAAGATTGACAACATTTAGAGAAACATTCTGGTTATTTGCAACATGAATCTTATGATCATAGTTTGGGCCATTATTTCTATCTATCTGTAGCTACTATACTGTACGGTAAGTCCGTCTGTGATACGCAGTTTGGGTAATCACTTTACGGTTTCTCTTCAGTCTGATCATCTGACCGCTCTTGTTGTTTTGCCTATCTTTTCAGATAGAAATGTTGTATACATATTTTGTTATTAAACTGTGTTTTGGAAATCAACTCAAATCATGTGACATTTACCATTTCAAAACTGAGCAGGCGTCTCCTAAAAGATTAGTGAAGAGAAGTGTGTGAGTCATTTGTCATGTGTTTGGAAAGAAGTGTGTGTGTGTGTGTGTGTCTGTCTGTCTGTCCGTGTGTCTGTGTCTCTGTGTGTGCGTGTGTCTATTTCTGTTTGTGTGTTGTGTGTGTCTGTCTGTCTGTCTGTCTGTCTGTCTGTGTGTGTGCGCGCGTCTGTCTGTGTCTCTGTGTGTGTGTCTGTCTGTATTTGTGTGTGTGTGTGTGTGTGTGTGTGTGTGTGTGTGTGTGTGTGTGTGTGTGTGTGTGTGTGTGTGTGTGTGTGCGTGCGTGGGCGATGGGTGTGGGGCGGCCAGGTCACTGTCACTGTCTGGACAGATCTGACACTCATTTTCATCTCGTATTCCAAACAGCATGCCATCACCCTGACATCACATTCCCACACTGTGCTCCTCCCCAGCTAAGGGTTATTCTGCGTAGTGCACTAATGTATATTTCATGTACGGCTCAAGGTATATCTGACACACAACAAAAGAGTGATACAGTGGGGTCTAAAGACTGGTTGACAGTCTCAAAATAGCAAGCAGGATGCAACACACAATCAATTCATTTAAAAAGTTCATAACTGTGGTTAAGGCAAAGAAATCTGAGATTCTGAAGGGGGGCGGGGGGGACTCCCCATTTAAATCATCCTTCATTACGGCATGAGGAAGAAACCCTCACTTTTCAGCTGACGGTCTTTGTCATCGCAGGGTCATTTATATATTGCATCATTTCTGTATTCACTGGCTGTATTTCCATGTGCACCATAACCTAGTAGAGTATGACTGCAACCTTATGTTGACTTCAAATGGGGCATGCTTATAAAACATTCATTTTGTTGTTGTTGGTAATAATGGCACCATGACGGCTGAAAAGGGAACTATGATGTGGTTTGTTAGAAGTCAGAATGTAATCCAAACCAACTACGGGGAAACAGCTCGAGGGATTATGGGTAAAAGGAGACAGAAGCAGCTCTGCCTGCTTGGAAAACCAAGCAGAACAAAGTCCAGTTTATGTGGATTTAATTTGAGCTCCACCTCTGCTGCCAAAATCTCTAACCTTACAGTACATGACTTTTATTTACAACTCTTGGTCGGTGTGAAACTAAACTCAAATTAAATGTTCCACTCTGGTTTGGACCAAAGAAAACAAACTGTAGGTGTGATTGTAGTTTTTACGTAAGATAAGAGCGACAAATGGCAGTGGAATAATCAAAGTTTTTCATGGGCCATTTCCTTAATCATGTTACTGTTGTATTGCCTGTGTGCATCTGAATGTGGCCAGTTTGGATTGAGTTGTAAACATGGGAAAATTCTTTTGTCTGGGAATAAAAAAAGATCTTAATCTAAAGCAGTTGTGTGAAACAGGAGAGTTAGATTGAAATGAAAAGGCACAAATAACGGTTATCATGAACACTATACAGAGAAAGAGTACTGCTGGCTGTTCTCATGAATCATTCGTGCAAAAAGCAACGTAAAGTAATGCACTGGAATTTGTAAGCATTCCACCTATTTTTCGCTGCATGCACCACAGTGACCGCTGTGGCAGTATTACAGCGTAAGGAGGAGGTTGGGGGGGGTGGATGTTTGGCTCACATAACACAACGCTTTCAAGCCTGTAAGCGGAGTTGGCTTCCCGGGGGGAAACAAAAGACTTTCACCCAGGAAACATGTGTTCCTCGGGAGTGTTTTAATCCAAACCACCATCTTTTTCCTAAACTTAACGAGTCGTTTTGGTGTCGTCGCCCCATGACGATCACTTTTTATCACCTCAACTTAACGGTAATCTCCGCCGAAACGTCCGGCAGCTTGCGGTGCTCTGTGCCCGGCTCAAAGTCACCTTTTAACTACCAACTGTCGCTAATACGCTGTGTAGCCGACGTCACGTGACCAGCCGGTGCTCACCTATTTCGGTAAAATATCATACTGAAAATGAATTAAGGAAACGCAAACGCACGCGCACACACACACACACACACACACAATAACAGAGAAAATGCAATTATCTGTGGGTGTGAGTGGTACACTTTATAAAGCCAGTGTAAGTGGAGCTCTTTTTACAGTGTTTGCTGCAATCCCTTGAAAACATCCAAACACTGTGAAAGATACCAGGCCTTTTTTTTTTCTTCTTTTTTTTCCACAGTATATCATAGCACATGAACAACAACAAAAAAGCCATTAATGTCGGGGTAAATAAAAGACCACGTCTAAGTTTTTTGTGTCTTATTTATGCTGAGCTGCTCACGGAAAAACGGAGGCCATATATTTTACGCGGCCCCGTACAATATAAAACAGAACAAAGGTCACCGTCATCTGTCTTTGCAACACATTAAGGTGAAAGATCTTTTCATTCAAACATGAATGGATTACTCGGGCTGCAAAGGTCCCGACCGTAAATAGATTGGCACACACTTGATCGTCCGGCTCATTTTAAAGGAGGCAACGAGAGACAAGACAGGAACAGCCAATAGGGGACAGGCCAGGCGGCCACACATGGCGAACAGTCTCTTCCTACACAGGTACAGTCCTTTGGCATTATAGACAGTGTTTCCCCTACCATTGTTTTGGGGGGGCCGCCCTCAAAAGTCAGTATTCTCAAGCCTGTTTGTGGGGGGGGGACGACACATTATAACTGGGGGGTATGGGGGTCCTCCGCCAGGAAATTTGGAGCATCAAAGACTTAATTTCCTGCATTTTGGTGAATTTTATGCAACTATTTGTGGCTTTTCTGCACAAATCATATCTTTATTTTTTTATTTTCTACACTCCTGTTATTGTCCGTCTGACATATTGCCTGCACCCCCCACTGTTATTGAAACTTTTATGCCAATAAAGCCCCTTGAAATGAACAACATATATTGATGCGATATTGGTTTGTTCTGTCATAACAGGACATCAATTATGTTAAAACTATAGAGTCTTAAGTCACTATGAAATGACCACTTTAAGTTTTGGTTACTTGATCCGTAAAAAAGTTCATATTAATAAAAAAAGTTTACTGTACTCAAGAGATAGTATATGCTACTGGCACGCAACCGTTTGAAGTAACTTAACACATTTCACAGAGTTTAAAAAGTTTACAGTAATTTATTTGAGCATTGGGGTTTACAGTGATTTGTCAAATGGGAGGATTTGCTGCTTTTATCATTTTCTAAGACCTTGGCCTCTGAGAACTTGTGATGGGGATTTTTTCCCCTGGGTCAAATTACAGATGATGTCATGCAAGCAAAAAAAAAAAAATAGCAGAATTGTAACCCTTGTGTTGTCTTCCCGTCCACCATGAACTTGTCGTCTTTGTTTATGGCACTTTTTCAATACTTTTGACACGTTTTTAAAACGTTTTTGTCACTTGTTTTAACACTTTCTTTGTCAATAAACCTAATTTAAATGACATTATACCTATTTTGAGTTAAAACAAAGCAGAAATTATGAATTATTTTGACTAATAATTAAGATCAAAGGATGGTGAGTGGATCACAGACTGGTATATTTCAAAGTTTAGTCAGGAGACTGTTTTAAAACCATTAAAAAAAAAAATTCAAATGCTATAAAATTGAATAAAACAGCCAAAATGCAATGAAAGTAATCCTTAAGTTTACCTGCGAAAAATGTTGCATGGTTTATGCAACGTACATCCATGCATCCAAGTTTTTTTGGGGCAATTTGGTTGAAAGAAATCCATATTTGGTTGAAAACAGGGACAACACAAGGGTTAAAGCGGAAATAAAGCTTATATTATTCTGGGGGAAAATGGCCTAAACTACAGTAAAAAGGATCAAATCTTTAGAAACTAGATTTGTTTTTTAATGGCAATTTGTTTTTGTTTATGAAAAGTACCAAATAATCTATGATCCAAGTCATTTTTATTTATTTTTTAATGAAGGAAGAAAAATCCCATCCAGGCTTATTGGTATTATGTACCATCAGCCTGATCTGCTCTACATGTGAGGCCCCGCTGTGCCAGGATGCACTTATCTAACAGTGTTTCTGCTTCACTGTCACCACAACAAATTCCTGTACAACAAAAAACGGCAGCGGCCCACACTGTACTTGAAACTGGGAGGAGGAGGAGGAGGAGGAGGAGGAGGAGGAAGAGAAGGAGGAGGAGGAGCGGGGCGGGCGGGCACTGAAGCCTGAGTTGCTGGCTTGGCATGGCAGTCCATTTAGCAGCCCATGCAAAGTGTTTACAATAAGTCCGTCTGTGGCTTCATTGTCTCGTAAATGAGGACAGCGAGTCACCTGGCGAGGAAAAAAAAAAAAGGTCCCGAAGTGGAAAGGCTTTTGTTTTGGGGCGAATGGCAAACCTTTTCCCTGTCGCATTCCCAGGGAAGAGAGGTATTTTTTTTTTCTCTTCTTTTTTGTTGTTAAACCGACAGTCATTAGTCGGCTACAGTGAGATGGGGGGGTGGGTGGGACGGAGAAGAGGGAGGAGGAGAGAAAGAAAAAAGAAGAAAAAAAACTTGAGGCCCTTTGCGGGACCTGAACCTTTTCAAATGCGAACGCGCCTTTTGTTTTTGCAACCCTGTCAAGAACGGTCACCTAATTAGACCTGATATCTCTGGCCAAAGAGAACCCGTTTGTTAATGGCTCTTTACGGAATTCTCTTAATGAGTTTAGATGGCCATTGTGTGGCAGTGAGCTCCTCTAAGAAAAGACCTTTTTTTCCAGCAAACACACACACACACACACACACACACAGATATTAAAAAAAAAAAGAAGTGAAATGAGGGCGAAGATTGAGCAATGGGAGAAGCGAGCTGACATGACTGTGGGCTAAATAGGCAAGGTGTAGCGAGAGCTGCGAGCGTTATGGATGGAATGGAGGCAGGGTCATTAAGGCGGAAAACAAAGCGAGTGCGAAGCGTACCCAGGGGCCTGGTTCCCTATCTGGCTGCGCATTGTGTCGGGGCCTCGGCGGCGTCGGACATTTCTTTCAGACGTGAGCTGCACACAACACCTTGATCACATCTAGTCGCTGACACCGTTTTCTTCAGCAAACTCCAGCGGCTTCTTTCGGCAGGGGGGGGGGGGCTGTTTTTTTTTATTATACCCTCTAACACCCAACCTCACCATCAACCCCAACCCCCTCGTCCTCCTTTTTTTTTGTGCTTTTGTTCATGTCTCAAGGCTGCAGTCTCCCCTTTCTTCTCGGCTCTATGGAGAGGGAACAAGCTTGTTAGCTGGCATGGATATTTTTGACTGGAGATATACTTTGGCCACTTGCCTATGGAAACAGTGTCAAAGCACAACCTGGCTTAATTGTCACATCGGCAGTCCTGGGAGAGGTCTTTGGTGAGGTCCAGGCCTAATAAATATCAAAAGCTCCTCTCATCTCTCTCTCTGCTCACCCACCCCCGCCCTCCACACACACACGCCTTATTTTTTTTTTTGCCAGTGAGGGAAAACTTGTAAATTAATCTTAGTGTCAAAACAAGAATTTTCTCTTCTTCTTGCCTTCAGAATCTCTAGTTATTTTTCTGTTTTTGTCCCAGAAGTTTTCATCAAAGGGTAGTTGCTGTCTGAGACCTAGCGTAAGACCATCCGTGCAATTTATGGATTTGATGTTTGTAGAGGCTCGCAGTTCCTCGGTTGATTTAATGAGAGTCTAAAGCTTCAGCAAAATACACAGCGGCAAACAGAGAGAAAAAACAAAACCAAAAAACAGAAGCTGTTCAGGAGTAGAACATTTACAACACTTGGTTAAGTGAACAGGGAATGGCATTCGGGGGAACTCCAGTTTGATTCTCTGAAACTCAAAGTTTTTCCAAATAGGGTCGCCACACTGTTGCATAGCGATGCGGTGGCATGAAGTATTGATTCTTGATTATGTACAAGATGTAACATCTCAGCAGACACCGTGCACATTCAAAGAAGTCATCTGAGCTTATATTTAGCAAAACATTTGATGTAACTTTTTGCCAATTTGCTTTGATGTTGAGAGGCTGGATACAAAGTCTGATTCGGCCCCTTTAGAATTCATTGTAAAGCCGTGACAGATGAGTAAGTCACGCTGCACTTTATGGATCCTCTCTAATAGTAGTAAGTATTGTAATAGGTTGTTTTTTTTTAAATGTCTAAACAGTAGCATTATAAATGTGGGTAAGGAAAGTGAATGACAAACACTTGCCCTTCCTAAATCAACCACTGAAATGCCCTTGAGCAAAACCTTAGACCCCCCCCCCCCAACTTCTCCAGTATAGCTGCTCTCTGGGTCATGTCCCCTGCACTTTCCATGTCGGTGCCCCCCAACTTACAAGACATCCAACACTACTCAGGTTGCGTCCGTTGATTGATAGACTCCTATAGATAAAGGCAATAATAAATTAATATATAATAAAAATATATAATACAAAAAATATAGGGAGGAAAACTTATTAAATGCAATAATTTAGAATTAAGAAGTGTATATGATGGAATAGTGGCATTAGAATGTGCCAGAGGCCACCAAATGTGGGCTATTACGGCCAAAGATTTCTCTGGGGGGAACACTACCCCCAAATGTCTGCGTTTCAATCAATCATAAATGTAATGTAAGCGATTTGGTGAGACATATGGCAGAGGATCTTTTCAATAAAAATCCTCCTCCTGAAAAATCTGTCTCCCCTCACTGCGGAAATTACAGCTCCGCCCCTGGCCAACAGGTCAGACTGTGAACGTGCGCAACTTTGTGAGTGTGTTCAGGGCGGGGTTTTTTTTTCTCCTCTCAGTGAAAAGTTATCTTTTGATAACGAAAGTAGCCAAGCTTTTGCGCGGCACGAGGGAAAAGTTAAAACTACCCGACAGACGGAAGATAAAACATCAGTCCAACATTCAGCCTTCACGTACATTCAGGAAATAGGACTGTAACGGTCGGCTATAAAATGCCTTTCCATCATTGTCACTTTAGTGATAAATGATGTCATGTGTGTCCCAGATACATAGGGGCTTTATTTCTAATGATTTATAAACCACAGCTCCATATCTGTAGTAAACGATATCACGATCAGTACGACCTAAAATACTGCTAACCCTTAAAGAGTTCCAGAGGCCTTCCCACCCCCAAAGGAATAATATCCTCGAGGGAACTCATGCATCATTGTATGAAAACAAGACAATCTGCTCTGGATATCAGTAAAAAATTGGCTATTGGCAGTCTTCAAATGTATCCGTGCTAGCATCATGTGCTTCAAGTGTGCTTTGTGTTTCTGTGTACGTTGTCAGAATGTCTTTCTACCCTCGCTGCCTCCGAGACAAATTCCTGTGCGTTTATGCTACATGGTGCATTAAGTGATTTGGGGGTCTGATTATAAAGGGACAATTCACCCAGTTTTTTTTGTAAACACCGCTTCAGGGTTGAAGTGTCTCATTCAGCCACGACTGATGCACTCAGACAGTCACCACCGCCTCGTAAAAAACACAAAGAGGGAAGTTTAGGCTTTTATCTTTCCCAGTCCATTTTAATAAGCACACTTTGTGACAGCTTGGGTTTCCCCGGCATCTTAGGTGATACACAACTAAGGCGGAGACCTCCAATTAAAGAGGGAGGGAGAAATGAAGAGTGACACGGAGGGAAGGTGATGCCAGATAAAAACTGTGCGAGGGGAAGAAAAACACGGCTGGTTAAAAAAAAAGAAAAAAAAGAGGAAAAAGGTTTAGATCTGCATGGCCCTTTTTTTTATAACCCCACTCTTGTCTGTGCCCCTGCCTTCGTTAACTCAGTTAGGCCTGTTACATTAGCCGCTGTAATGCTTTATGTACTTGTACCAATTCAATTATTTGTTTCTGCGACTCGGCCGCGGCAGGAAGCGAGGAGAGAGGCACTCACATAAATTCTTGCTGTTAATTTCCAAGTAATGCAGTGGCCGTGATCATTTAAGACAAGACAATTGATACCGCTGTCAGGAAAGAGACATCTCTGAAGGATGTTATTTTGTTGTTGTTGGGTGTTTTTTTTCCTCCTCTTCGCTTGCAGAACATCACGGTGACAATCGGTTCACATGAACGTCCCGGAAGCCCTTTGATTAATGTAATACAATAAGAGAAATGGGAGGCTAAAATGCCCGCGCACGTCTCCTTTCTGAATATTTGACTCGACAAATGAAATTCCCTCTGACTGTCTCCCCCCCCCTGCCCCTCTGTAGAGGACCTCTCAATCGTTTTCTTTGTCATCAATCAATAGACATGACAGTGACAAACACTCTGAGGTCCCCGTCTTCCGCTTTTTTTTGTTGCTTTATTGCTTTGCGGCCCCTCGTTGTCAGGCTTGCCGACACATGTATTTCCATGTCATCTTTTGGAGGTGTCAAAGAGATGGCAGAGGGGAAACGCGTCGGAGGGAGGGCGAGTCATGAGCAGGAAGCAATGCCAGTTCATTTATGTCAATCTTTGATGGAGACGGCGGCCGTCAACTCATACGTTAACACGCACGGAGCCGCAGGTCACTCAGCTCCGCAGCACATGAACGTAGATGGGGGATATCTACTCTGCTATGTATCGCAGCTTTGTAAAAGTTACACTCTGCTAATCTGCGATTCATCATGTACGATACATGCACAGGGGTCAATCTCACAGGTGGTGCTTCAGAGCCATACTGACGGTTTGCTGCAGTTTTTCTACTAAAAGTTGCCACCTGCCTTAAAATTGACTCAATTAGCGGCTGGCTCTCTGCCTCGTAACGTTACTACTCCACCGCTTGTCTGTCCGTTACTGCAAAGCCTCACTGAAGTTTCTCCGTTGCCATGGCAATGGCACACATAAAAAGACTGCTGCTCTGTCCATTCTGCCACGTTGGTTGGAGTTGGGATGGTAATGGCCTTTCTGTCCCCTGGTGCAAATTCCAACTTTGCACAGTTGGCAATCAGTCAGGGTGGGACACAGTAGTGTGACCATAAAAGGAACCCAAAATGACTGATATTTACATTGCTACTAAATCAACATTAATTATAATGTTATTTTTTTTTAACTAAAACAAGGTTTTATCGTTTGGATAATGATTCACTGACTGATTTAGGATTAGATTGGATTTAATAGTAGGACAAGCTCATCTTTAGTTCTATATAATAACACTTTTCACTTCCATCCTGTAGCTGTGGTCAGAGTGGAACAACACTGATGGGTGGATATACAGCATGTACTGTATTTGCCATAAATACATTAGATCAGAGGAGATATAAGACAACACATTCTCACTCCCATCGCGTCAAAAAGTGACGCTTGGTAAGGAGCCTTTGGCGTTTGTTATTGACGCAAAAAGTCCCCTTTGGCGTCATATTTAGAAGCGTTTGGTCGGGTCTCTTGGCGTCACTGGCGTCACGCTCTGGGTCGGGACGTTTGTTTAACTGACCTGCGGAACAAGAACCGAATAGTTGGGTTTAGGAAAAGACGGTGGGTGCGGTTACAAAATCTACATTTGAGTGACACGCGGGACAACAATGGGAAACAAACCCCAGACTCCTGGGTGAAAGTCCGGTGTTGTTTGACCCATCCACTACCCTAACCAACGTCCTTATCCGAATTTTAGGTCTTTCATACTACTCTCTACCATCGTCTCTCTTCATTCTACATCATCTTATAGCGCCGCGGAGCTGCTGCTCTGCCCGGTGTGTTCAATACAGACGCTAAAGGGGGATTTTGTAGTATCTGACGCTGAGAGACACTGACCAAGCGTTGAGTGTAACACAACCTACCACAGGAACTTATAAAAACCTTGAAATGTCTCACTCCGGTGTCTTCAGACGGTATATTGTGTCTGAAAAATCATTCACCACTGTTGCTCATCACTGAAAAACAAAGATGTGCACTGTAACAAGCGATCCAGCTACAAAGAAGCTGGACTGACGCTGAAGTGAAATCTGCCAGCAACAGGAATACATTTCCGGACATCAGGGCTCATTTTCTGTCTCTCGGTTGATCTTGTGACGAATGATATGAAGCATTGCATTTACGTTTGGATGTAAAAGCATCACAAGTTTCTTTCATCTTATTCATGGTCAATCTATTACCTCCAGGCTATGTACAGTATGGCACCAGACTTTAGATCACTGGCTCTCTGGATTTAAAAGAGCTGTTCTTCTCAACAGTTCTTGATTGGACTGTCCTTGATCAAAGGGATAACGAATAAAAATGCTTAAATCAATGCCTTTAACACTACAGATGACACGTTTATCTCTGGCAGAGAGACACTCTGGTGTAAGGGAGAAAAGAAATCAGGTCTAAGAAGGCTACAAAGGCTTTTCTGGGTGGTGGAAAATATACAAAAACATGCAAAACAAATGCCAGTGTATTAGAAACATCGAGCAACAATTATTGCAGTCTAATTCCACCACCCCAGACTGGACTGATTCCACACACTACGGTATGTACTGTACTTGAGGTGTCATCATTTCTGTGGAAAACAAAGTTAAGAGCTTTGGACACCTGACTGCTCTTGAAACGAGTTTGGTAAATGATTGCATATTACCTGTTAGCGGCCAGGACAAAGTCAAGAATCAGTTACCTTTGTCAACATGAGGCCAGGTGGAACTCACCTGTTAATTAAAGGAAAATGTATAAAGGTTGGCGGAGATGTCCCTTTCACGAGGACAAAGAAGTTAATTATTGGTGGGTTATCTTTGTGAAATACCTCAGGTGCATCTGTTAAATTGTACCCTGTTTCGTCAGCCAGTCCATTAGTCAGACCCTATCAACAGGTTAGCCATTTTGAGAGGATGGACAGACGATATCTCCTTTAAAAAAGACACGTTGAAATGAAAACAGGGCTTGTTCAACGTAAAATAAAGCCACGCTTAGTCATGCGCCGAAAATGACCGGCAGTTTCCCGGGCGCCATTTCCTGTGCTCCATGGCTGCAACACAACAAGCGCCTGCTGGAAGTACGTTTGCCGCTACGATACCAAAACTTGAGCATAATCAATTTGGAAACCAATGAAGGAATAAAAAAAAAAACTGATTCCATTCCATTGGAATCGTTTAAAAAATTACGATTCCAAGTTTGAACCGGTTCGCAATACCCAATTCTATTACTCTATTACTAGAAGGAATACTATGGTTTTCCTTCTGCTAATATACATTATTCAGGAAATACAGACACAACACTAGAAGGGCACTTGGAGAGTGCAGACCTTCGCCTAGGCTATGCCTTATCTCACAATGTTAACAAAAGTGAAAAATTATTAGTGTATCCGCCCCGTGAAATTTATCCACTCCAACATTTAATAGGTTTTTCCTTGGTCCATGCTACCAAGTTTCATGAAAATCGAGTCAGTAGTTTTTCCGTAATCCTGCTGACAGACAGACAGAGGAACCGAAAACATGACCTCCTTGGTGGAGGATAAGACAGAGTGCTGCGTTTATTAAATACAATTAGTAAAGCCACTGTACCAATGTATCTGCTGCCAAATTGATCAGAAATGGCATTCAAATATGCATTCAGTATGCTCGTAAAAACACAGAAAATGAGGGACAAAACCGCCACAGATAAGTGACGGAGCCGTGGTACAACCGGGGTGCTGAGCACCCGCATAGATCGGACTTTTGGGGTAATGCAATGCAAAATAAACAGTGAAACGTGTAAAGTTTTCAGGCCATGGACGGTGTACAGTGTAATGTAAAAGAACTGTGTGAGCTTTTTTTACAGTTTCGTTTAGATATGTATCTTGGACATTTTTATTCAAATATTTATTGAGTTTTAATTTTATAACAAAGAAACAGCAAAAAGAAAAAAAAAAAAAAAGACAAAAACACAACAACAGTGAGGTTCACTGTAAATATCTGAAAACAGCTGATGTTCAAATTACATTGTAGACAAGTAGGTGCAGAAATTGTCCCATTGTTCCTTCATGGTTTCATTCGTACAATGTAGTCTTCCCAGCATCTTTTCGCACGCAGCATTCTCAGTCATTCTTTCTTTCCCCATTCTAAGTGTTGGGGCATGAGAGTTCTTCCAAAATTTAAAAATGAGTCGGGAGCATGTTACCAAAGCAGTATTTAACACTCTAAAAGTATGTTTATTTAACATTGGCACTTCTCTTTTGTCTCCGAGTAAACATAGTCTAGGTGATTTGGGCAGATTACAGGATAACCAACCCTGCATGTAACTTAAAACACTGCTCCAAAAAACAAAGATCACCGGACATTCCCAAAGGGCATGCATCAAAGTACCTTTAGCTATTTGGCATTTCCAACAGAGATCGTTCCTGCCAATACCCATTTTATAAAGCCTAGAAGGAGTATAATAATATCTATTAAGAATTTTGTATTGAATAAACTTAACTTGCTTTAATTTGAACAACATTGTGTCAATTTGGGCGCAGAAAATCCAAATAAATGACCCTGTTCCTGTATGATGTGTATCACTAAAGTATATGCTGTATAGTTGTTGTGTTTGGGGATTAAAGTAATGGTAAATCTCTTCAAAACAAAAAAAAAGAAATCACATTTCGCTGCATTTGCTCGCCATCAATTAAGCGAAAAAAGACATCCTGATACACTCCTTCACCATCCCCGACACCTTTGCCTAATCCACTTACAATATTTGAGCGGCTTTCGCAAACAAATTGATATCATCAATTGTGATGTTGGCAAATACCACAGCCAATCTGCTCATGAATGTTTATCTCCTCCAACACTCACCCACCTGCTAAGAGGTGCCACGCTTTAATGAAATTGTTTGGACTACCGGCGCCCGTTGCTAAGGAACTGTGTGTCTCCTGGTTTTTTGCCTGCAGATTTCTGTCATCAAATAATGATTAGAGATGAGCACACCTCAAGGTGCTCAAGCCAGTGAAGGGTGTATTCAGAGCGAGATTGGCAAACAGCTCCAGGGCGACGAGAGACACTAAAAAACGAGCCTTTTGTATGAGAAGCCTTTTGCTGGCATCGACTCAAGTTGTGGCCCCCTTTGAAAAAGAAACTTAATGCGATTGGAGACGCGTCGATGTTTACCTTTTGAAGGTAGGATGACCAGGAATTCTGCCAGCGAGCTGTGGAATTACACGGCCGAGCGTTCTGCTCCTCTGTACCTCTGGCAAGGTGTCGGTATAAACCCGTTTCCACAACAACACCACCTCTTCCCAGCGATTAAGGATTGTCATAGTCAACTTTCACCGCCGCTCCTTTCATCCCTTTTTTGATGTCTGATTTCTTCTCCGTTCATACTTTTCAAAATACACATCAGCACACAGACGCTCTCAGACATAGGTGACATGAAAAGACTCTAAGGGTGAAACACTCTATCAGGTGTTTCATGAATATGTTTACACGTAGCAGCCTTTCACTGAGAAATGATTCCACTTTTCTGCTGCAAAACGCTTCCTGCGACTTGATTTGCGCTACTTCACGCTGAACACAGACACTTAACTATGTGTTTCAGGAGTCTGTGTGTGTTCAGAGCTTAACTTATTTAGAAAAGAGTCTTGCTTCACACATTTAAACATATTCATTGTACAGATTTCATTATGGGAGCCGCCCTGTTTCACCATGCTCTGCTTTGGTACGCACAAATATTTAGAAACTAGCATTTCAAGTTGAACTAGCTGAGATTGCGATATAAAAATGCACCTGCAACAGAGAAGAGTGCCCACTTCTTCTGTTTAAAATCCTGCCCATAAGGAGAGAATAAATACAACAATGCGAGCAGAATTAATACATGTACGCAATCCTTTTGTTAAATTTTTTTTAAACACAAATCTGCTCAAACCAAAAACAATGATCCATAGTACGGGACATCAGACTTACACAAGCATCCTTGCTTCTTTTGTGTGATGTTCTACAGCACAGTGTCAAACTCAAGGCCCGCAGGCCAAATCCAGCATCTCGCAAATTAGGAGCCAGCCCGCATATCAATTTAGGTACAAAATAAATGTTGTGCCCGTTTAGTTGTGCGCCAAACCAAAAAGACGGAAAATTTGTTTTCAAACTGCAATTACGCAACACTCAAAGCAGAATTTTGCAGATTTGCCGACTCAAAACCAGTGAGTTTTCATATTCAGGCTTTTGAAACAAACAGGTTGCTGTGAGTCAGCAGTTTTGTGACCTACTTTTAAAAATATAATCAGAATGCATTGTTTTGCTAGATTTGCTAAACTCTATGATGGCTAAGGAACTTTTTCGCTGGGAGGACTTTTTTTGGGCTCTACTGTATGTGAGAATATATAACACTTATACAGTCAGAAATATTTTACTTTTTCCGATGAAATAAAAGCATGATGGGATTCTCATTTTCTAGTATTTAGTGAAATTGAGTTTGACACCCCTGTACAGCAAGCTCCCCCTCTGGAAATCTAAACTGGCATTAAGTCAAAAACATGTTCGTCTACCCTCCATAGTGCCACTGCACCCCTTCTGCACTCTCTTTGCCCCCACTCGGTGACTGTAGGTGAGCATCTGGACAATGGCATACGGTTACTAGAGTCTCTCCACAGGCCCTCTGCGTGCTATTCAATCAGGTTGAAGCGGGAGGGCCTCTAGATTGTATAGATCCAGAGGGCTGATCCATAGGGGTGCTCCGCCTGTGCAACTTCACTCCCCTTAAAACTGCCTCCTTCTAAGGTAATGCTATTGGCCCATTCGCCACATGTTTAGATCAATTGTATCCCTGTTAATGGAAAATAATTGAAGTTTTCCCCGAACCTGCTGCTGCTGCACGTCTGCGCACAAAGAGGCGACCTGTGAAGGATGTTTTTAATTCAGAATCCGCACTAACAGGGGGAAGCGGGGCCTAAATTGACGTCTCTGTTCTCTGACGAGTAAAGACGGGTTGTTTTGTTTTTTTTCTGCAGTGAGGCTAGGAGGCATCCTAGTGATAATTACTAATGCTGCGGAACAGAGGGAGAAAGAAAGCTTTCTCTCTCTATAGAAGCTCTCTATAGAAAGAAAGAAAGAAAAAACACGTGGCAGTGAAATGCAGACACATCAAGAGTCACGCCGAAATGGTTCCCCTTCCACGCATTAATGGCCATATCAATTGAATGGCATCTAAAGTGCTTTGAAAGGAGGTCTATGAGATACACACACACACACACACACACACATGCAGAGCTCGTACATACAGTCAGCACATCTTGTGATCTCCATCTCTAATGTAAACTCGGTGAGTGTGGAGGAGGGAGGGTAAAGATGTTAACTGTGAAAAATAAATGTCATCATTGGCCTCTCCTTCAAGATGGCTCCCTCAGATAAAAAAATTCTATGGTCCAACTCGGCAACTCGAATCAATCGGCGCAATTAGGGCCCCGCGGGCCATTACACTGTGCACACATCTTCCCATTTGTTACACCGAATGCTCTCCACTCTCATTGTGAACGGCGAGGCGTTTTTGTGAGGAGAGACTCAATAGAGAGAGTGGAAGTGGAGTCTTAAGTGACTCTCTTTGTGATCAGGGTAAATATAGCTCAAGGTAAATGAACACATTAAGTAAAGCAGAGGGTTCTCAACCAGGGGGGGTGGGGGGGGGAATCCTCCACGCGGGTCGGAACATTAGACTGTGCTTGATGCGCAAAGAATACCGTGAGACAAAAGATAAGGCAGGGTGTTGTCTTGAAACAAAGTGATTTCCATTGGAGACTTACAGGTATTTTAGATTTACTTGGTTATTTTTTTTAACCCTTCTGTTGTCCTCGGATCAGATTTGACCTGTTTTAAAGACAATTCTTATGAAATAGATTTGCTCTTTTTGTGTGCTCTGCTGTTTTGTGAATAAAAAAAGCATCAGTTCATTTTGACCTGGGGATATTCTGGCTTATATTTGACATATACCAGTCTCACTTTAGTCAGGAATTATGTAACATGTAAATTAGGTGTTATTGACCATGAATGCAAAAAGAAAGTGTAAAACTAGTTGGAATGAACTTGGCTAAGACAGAATTTAGCGATAAATTATACTTTTCTATGCTTTATAAACAAGGCAAAGGACTTCACACAGGACATTAAAAGTGGTTACATTTGAAACCTCGGAAGGCTCCATCCAGCTTCGTGTGATGAGCAAAGTGAATGAGTGAAATCGGTGGAGATCCCCTTAAGAGGGAATACTTCATGTTATAGAGTTAAGTGTGACGCACTAACTTTTCTTTAACCATAAATACATTTCTTCTCCAGTTACTCAATAGGACTGTGATGCGGCCACTGTGTGTGATGTGATTAGCTACTAACTGTATCTTCTCTGCAGAGGTTGGGACATGTAAATTTACTCCAAGCTGGGGCTCTCTTTCTGTGGAGTGCAATCAAAACCCCTTTTGCAGCATGCCAGGGCTTCAATCTTTAAAAGGGCCCCTCTGAGCTTCTCCCTAACAGGCTTGCTTGGCACACTCTGGTCTTCTCCAGACTTGAGACGCCCTTACCTAAATCAGCGGACGGCCTGTCCCCGATTAACGTTAATTGCAAGCTTTGTGAGCGAGCCAGGCCTGCCGTGGATCCGCACCAGCGTCTTCTATTTTCATTTTGTGTAATTTTTACATTCAATTGGGGGAAGGTCAATTAGAAGAGCATAAATTCTAATACGCAGCAATGGTCTGGCAGCTCATCTGAACCGGCGGGGTTGATGTAAGCGGCACCATGTTGCGATTGCCTGGTGTTACCTCATCCGCCGCGCACCATGCCTACGTTCAGATCAGAACTAGGTACGGAGGAAGGAGAGCACGGAGGGATGCACGGAGGGACCCCTGGGAATGATGAAACAGACCTCTCGCGTAGTGAAGGGGGCGAGCGAGTCTGTCGAGTGTAAACGAGGCAGTCAAAATGTTTCTCCCCTGTCTGGCCCTTAGACTGGGTAGAACCACCGGCATAGGATTTGGCCTGCGCAGCGGTATTGCTGTGTGGTTTTTTTTTATTTTGTTAACAACATACAAAACATACAACTCGCAACATGAACACATCACCACCCACCCAGACAAAAATCAAGAAAAGATGACACAGTAACTACAATATTCATGACCAACAAAATAGACAAAAAACCAAACATATGTATAAGTGCCAACACCATAAGCCCATCATACACGTCTCTCCCCAGCACAAAGCCTTCTTAGGAGCCCTCCAGAAAGTTCAGGAACTTTCCCCATTTTCTAGTGTAGATATCCAATCTGGCAAACTGTTTATATGACATCTTTCCAAACTCTGCCACCCTAGCCATCTCACAAGCCCGCCCCTGGATTGAAGGCGGCACCCTTTCATTCTTCCATCCTCTTAAAATAATCTGTCTGGCTATCATTCAACTACTCTTGACCCAGCTTCTTATGTGCTTATCCATCCCACTTAGGATCGACCCATCTCCCAGAAAAAAAATTATCTCGGGCTGAATAGAACCTGGGACCCTGCAATCCGACATAGGTTATCATGTATCCCGGTCCAAACTTCTTGGACCTTATCACAGGACCATGTTACAAGAAGTAATTGGCCGTCCACTGTTTTAGGTATTGCTGTTTAAAAGGTGTTGGGTAAAAAGTAGGGCTGTGCAGTTAATTGAATTTTAATTGCGATTACAGTTTGGGCTTCTAACGATCACAGAAACAATGTAACCGAGAAAAGCGAGTATTTTGCACATTACGTTTCGCAAGTAAACTCTTATTTTGTCTTGTGTTCTAAAATTCAAACGGGAAAAGTATGAAGGGAAATGTCCCAGTTCGTGGTGTTTCCACCGTTGATTTGTTAAACTGTCTCACTGTTTTTTAAGTTCAATAAATGCAACATCTTTCCAAAAGTCGAAAAGTCACGAGTAATCGTGATTTCAACATTGACCAAAATAAACGTGATTATGATTACATAATACAATACAAACTACATACTAATACAAAGTGGCTACAATATGGTGAATAGTTTCGGACACAGCTCAAAACTCCTGTGAGATCCAAATAAACTAACAATTACCCCTAACTATTCAAATAAATCAAGTACTGATTGAAAAAATAACTTGAAACCATATAAATGCATACAGATTTCAAAGAAATTGAACTGGTACTGCTTATCTGTTCATTCTGTAGCTGAGAGGTTCATGTCTATTTATAATAGTATCAGTGTCTCCTCTCTTGGTTACTGTATTGTGTGTCTTGCATCCCCTTGGGGAAAATGTGAGGTTATATATTCATCTGTGACAATTATGTCATTTGTGTAATTATACCAGCATGTGAGAGGGGAAATCCCAGCAAGCATCTGACAAGATGGGAATGTGTCTCAGGAAGTAACAAACTGGCACTGAAGTTTCACACTATGATAGGATGGCAATGTAGACATTTTTGGAATCAGAAAGTGATTTAGGTCACAAAATGATGCAGGTCTTATGCTGACCTTACACCAAAACGACTTTTCAACTGATTCCAGTTGAAAACTGGTTCAGTTTTTATGCTCCTCATATCTGGAACATGCTTCCAGATAACTGCAGGTCCGCCGCAACTCTCAGTTCTTTTAAATGAACGCTGAAGACCTTTCTTTTTGATGTTGCCTTTCTTTAATTTACTGTACTGCACTGTGAATGTTATTGTTGTATTTTATCTGTTTTTAATTTTATATTCATTTCTAACTGCTTTTTAATGTTTTATGTAAAGCACTTTGAATTGCCCTGTTGATGAAATGTGCTGTATAAATAAAGCTGACTTGACCTGAGAGTCTTGCTAGAGTCGGGGGGGCTCCCGTCGTCTCCATCGTTTGGTGTGAGGTCATAAAACTCAGTCCCAGTCAGTCTTTCTCCCGTCTGGACGTTCAGACAAAATCAAACATGTTTGATATGATCCTAAGTTTGAAGTCTTGGTAGTGTTAAATTAAGTTTAATTACTAATGAATTTACTAATTACTAATTTAATTTAATTACTAATTAAGTTAAATTACATGAACATTGTCAACAACCAATGGGTGCTCTCCCTCCAGCTCCAATCAGGAAGCAGCAAACGGCTAGAGCCAGTGGTGTTTATGGTTGCTATGGCACCGTGCTAAGCTAAACGCTAAAGAGGGAAAGTTTCTGATGTTCAACCCTAGTCATCCAACGGGAGTTCAAAATGAATCTAGTTGTAGTCTTGACCCTGCAAGACCCCCAGTCTTTACATATGATGACAGTCTTTAACGTTAGATGTGAGAAGATTGTCATTAGATGTGAGATGGTGTCAGACTGTAGTCTGTTCAAAGTCTTCTAGTGTATGGTATGCATTAATGTGCAAATTGTTGTCTAACCATAAAAAATACATAAGACATTGTTTGACGGATGAATGTGCACGTGTCCGTGGACTGTACGTAGTGCAGGTGAGGCCTTGCCGATGGGCAGGTGAGGGGTTACGAGGCCCGGGCTCTGTCAAAAGGCTAATAATTAATGATCAAATGTTAGCGGCGTTGGCGGCGCTGCCGGGCTCCACTGATGCCATTAATTCAGCTCAGTGGAGCTCAGGCCCTTTTTTTGCTCGGGACCTGCTGCAGCTGTCACCGTGCTCGCTTAATTATCCCCTCACCCCGTCTCAACCCCCCCTGTCTCACCCCTCCAGCCCCGCGGGCCACCGTGAGGCTGCTGCCTCCACCCTCCCTCAACCCTCCACCCCCTCTTTCCGTCCTTTCCTGGGGTCTGCTACCATGCTCGCGGCGGAAAACAAAGAGGTTAAAATGGGTGAGCGAGTTTCGTCCTCTCTTCTCTGTCTCCATGCTCGCTATTACTCACTGTGGAGAGACATGATAGGCTAAGCTCGTGTTTATTAGCAGTGTGAGTTAAAAGGAGCGTCATGCACTTTAAAAAGTGATACCATGTTGCTAATGTTAGCCCAGATACTGCACCAAAGCAGGGGTGGAAGAAGTATTCAGATCCTTAAGTAAAAGTACTAATAACTCAGTAAAAGTCCTGCAGTGAAAATGTTCCTTCAGTAAAAGTCAGTAAGTATCATCAGGAAAATGTAGTTAAAGTATTAAAAGTAAAGAACTCTCCTCCCATTGTAGAAAGAGTAAAGGATCCAACCAGCTGTGTGGTTAATGGTCTAATCATCTCAGCTGGACTTGTAGCCGTTATATTGTTGGCTAGTTTACTTTAGAATCAAACATCAGATTTTATAAACTACATGTGTTTTGTGTGCAGGAATCTTAATGTGTAAAGTAACTAGTAACTAAAGCGAAAAAAAATTATGAGAAAAAAGCTGGAACAGATGAATGTAGTGGAGTAAAAAGTACAATATTTCTCTCTGAAATGTAGCAGAGTAGAAGTAGAAAGTGGCATGAAAAGACTCAGTAAAGTACCTCAACATTTGGACTTAAGTACAGTACTGGAGTAAATATACTTAGTTACATTCCACCACTGTACCAGAGGCAACAAAAAGACTGTGTGTAATTACATTATTTTTGAGAATTTGGGAATTCTGGAAATCTTGTTCTTGTTTTTAGTACTTTAGTGTTTTAAGTCTACTTGGCACTTCTGTTTAAATATTGTATGTGGTTAATACTGTTGTAATCTGTTTGTCTGTATGTAACTGATGTTGTGCATTGTCCCAAGCAGGGCTCTGTTGAGAATCAGACCCTGTGTCCCAATGAGATTACCTCTATAAATACAAGGTTAAATAAAATAAAGTCTGCGTCCAGTAACACCTAACTGAAGTGACACGGTTGAGTCAAATCATGTAATATATGATATAAAGATAGAGATTAAGATAGGGAGGGACTACAGTGCAATAAATGAATAGGTTGAGCTGCAGCTACGCCTGGGATTATAGTACACTCCTGCAACACAAACCTTCCAAATGAAAAGTACGTCATATTTTGACCCTTTGGACTTGAGGTCTGCAATGCGTTTCGGCCGCAAATGTCTGCAGCGCGTAGAGGAGGAGGTAAACATCTTTTAAAAATCAATGCACTGCCCTCCAAACAAACACTGATGGTGAATTCTAGCAAATAGTCTTAAGTCAATTAGTGCTTTCCCTGCGAGTCAAAATGTAGCTCTAAAATTAAAGGTGATGAGTAAATTTTTCTACTCATCTATACTTAGATAGATAGATAGATAGCTTTGGACTGTCTCCTGTTTCTTTCTTTTATGGCTTTGTTTTAATATTATTTTCTTTATAATGGTGTATTTTTTCATGTCTGTTCATTTGACTACTGTCTGTAAACCAAACTGTCCATCGGGTGACATTCTGGCTCTACTCCAATCTGTACAAAGCATGTTTTGTGAAATGATATCTTCGAGTATCTGTTAACTATTACCAAAGCTGTTTTATTGTTATTAATGTCTTCACCTTAGACTGTGAAAATGTTGTGCCTGCTTGGGTTTGAAGTGAACTTTAAAGAAGATTGGGACCTTTGACACCGTGCAGCCATGTGCAAATGATGTGATTTACAGTGTATTTGTACAGATACTGTAAATCTGATGTACAGGACTACTGCAAAACAGACCACGCACACAGAGAAAATCGTGCATGCTGTTTCAAAGTAAAGGAGACTGTGGGTCCGTCGAATCAGCGTACCTGCCCCTTGGCTAGCACACACTTCCATGTAATATTTACCAGTGTCAGATATCTCAACCTGTCTACTCTGAAAGGGAAGTTAAGTCTACCTGCTTGTCTCAGCACAGGAGACAGTTCGAGGAGCACGCTCTCACGCTAACCAATAACCTTTAATATTTCATCCGGGCTGGGTGATATGTTTAGACACCTCCCTGCACTTCCAAGTTGTTTCTGAAAACCATCGAGAGGCAGACAGAGAGGAGGAGGGAGTGTATATCCACTCTCACTTTGCTGAAGGATTATTTCCGTACCTGTTCAAACACGCTCTGGTGAATTATTTATCCCGCTGAGCCCCTGCACTGTGCACTTGTACTGCGAGTATAAAACATCTCACCCATGCTTTTACCTCGCCCCGGTGAAAATGTACCTTAGGACGCAGGGTGGACAAAAAGGGGACACATCAGGGCAGGGATTTCTGCCTCGGGGAGAGAGGGGAAAACAACGTTGCTCGAGGGCAAAACAAATGCAGCGCTCGCTAGTTAACCTGGGTTCTGAGTCGAGGGTTGCGATTGCCTCTGAATTATATATGAACTCTCAGAGTGGATCGCTAGAAGGTCTACGTGTTGCGCTTTCCTAGCAGAGCCGCTGCATACCTTCCCTGTGCGATAGAGTGCAGAGTTTCAGGTGAGTTTTTGTGAGTGAGGGGTTTTGTAGCTGCTTTTTACGGACGCACGTTAAAATCCTATGCGTTTGTGTCGTCTCATTCCGCTCCTGCAAAGGCTTAACGGACGCTGCTTATCTCAAGTGCATCATGGCAGCTGGTTGACGGATGTGACAAAGGCCTGGGTGGGGACTGAACCAGCGAAGAGGGAGAAAGGGTGGACAGCCACATTTGCCTTCTGTCCAATTTAACTGCCCCGCAATCATCAACGAAAAAGTGACCCAATGAAGATTAGAGATGTTCCGATACCGATACGAGTATCAGAAAAGCCTCTGATACGGCCTAAAACGCTGATATCGGTATCAGAAAGTACTGGAGTTTATGCACCAATCTGATACCACGTAAATTATCTATTTAGAGTACTTCATTTACATTCCTTTTTCTGTTATGACTCACTGTCAAACTGGATAACAAAAGAAATTTCTTTGGCGTTTAACAACAATGATAGCAATCACATCACATCTGTACAGGGATACTAATATACAGCTGTTAAAACATAATGAAATATTTGTATTTTCTTACACACTGGTATCGGATCGGTACTCTAAGTTCAGGTATCGTAATCGGTATCGGGAAGCAAAAAATGGTTTCAAAATATCTCTAATGAAGATCAACAACTATTGCAGAAGGACTTTTTATTAATGTTGAAGAGAACCGAGTGATGACCCACTGCTACAATAATGACTGCTCCAAGACAACGCCGTTTCTATTGGCCAAAGTTGAACAAAGTTGAACTCTGACCCGTGAGTCCATAGATCACAACCAAAACAGGCAAAGCTCGGCTGGATTGATGGTGTGAATATTTGCGGAGGCTGAACACATCTTTACATTATGGCTCCTGTCCTAAGAGTCAGGGTAAGTGATGATTTGGTAACACTTCATTTAAAGGGCTGTGCATAAGACTGACGTGACACCGTCATACCTATGATATGACACCTATCATGAAGGAGTCATTTTGAATGTTTTGACTGTTTTTTGACTGTTCGGTCTATTTGGTAAATTATGACACTTCTATTAACAAAGACAATACAACATGTCAAGTTAATGTCAAGTTGTCATAACACAAACATCTCAAACAATGCTAACTTTGCATTAAAAGTGTCATAATTTACCAAATGACGCTTAATGACAACATGAACACTCAAAAAGACTCCTTCAGGTTCATGATAGGTGTCATGTCTGTCTTATGCACATCCCTACAAATAAAGTGTTACCCATTTAACCCAAACCTTTGGCTTTTATCGGGCTGATTGCACTACTTTCACGGGCAAAACCACTCAAGCTGGGCCTGACTCTGAGAGGCTTTTGAGTTCAATACAATAAATACAACTAAAACTGCAAGAATGAGTCACGGTAGGCGAAAGCTACGTTGTCAGGAGATGCATAGGCACAAACACAAACAGAGAATGCATTTTATCCATATCAGTGTGCTAAATGATGTGCTGCAGGCTGGTATCTTTTAGTGGACCACTGGAAGCACTCTAATTACACAATGAGAAGTGATTCTTTAATGACTATGGTGTAGGCCTCTTCAATTTAGTATAATCACACAAGAGAGTGTCTCAAGATGAAAGATTATCAAAGGAGCTGTGTGCGATAGCTCAAAAAATTAATATTATCAAATAGCCCCGATCTGCACTTATCAAGAACGTTATGATAATTAAATCCAAAAAGAACAAGTTTTTTTTTCTTCAGTTTTCCCCTTTTAAATGAAAATTACTGTGATAGCGATAGTTAACCTAAATGAAACGTTTCCCCTTTTGTGACAACTGGAGGGATTATGATCTCAGATTATTACTATTATTATTGGAATTCTTCTAACAATGTGAGAATCATGTAGAAATCATGCACAAACGTGTCTTTCAATAGCAAAAAAAAACTGTTAAATGACTAATATTTAGTAAGAAAGTGTTTTAATGAAGTTATCACTTTGTCTTTTATTACACTGTATACCTAAATCCAGAGTATCTGCAAGTTTGCTAGGACCAATGGATGCATAAACAAGATTTAATCTATTTGTCTTACTGTATATATTATATATTGAGAATAGAATCATTTCTGCACTACAGACAGTAATAGTGCGTTTGCCACTCATCGTAAATGGCGGTTAAGGTTGCACATTCTTGAAAGAGACAGAGAGATCTGATAGGAGCAGAGTTGTACTGTAAAATGCAGTTGATCTTTAATTCCTTGTGAAAGCTGCAGTCCTTAATATTGGTTGCCAAAGGACGGAGAAAGACTCAATCGAATTCGAGAAAGAATACCATTAAAATATCATGAGCTCTGCTTTGTAATGACAGAAAAAAGTCCCCAGAATTACACACAAATGTTGATAGAGATCAATCCTATCAAAGCTCTTGCACCGTGGCTCGTCAGATGGAAGATTTCCTCCTCCTCAACTGCACAAAAGCAATAAGAAGGTTTCTTCTTCTCCCTCTCTCCCTCCATGCACCGGGGGCGGCTTTCTGCATCAGAAGAATTCCTGGCAAATTAATGCACTACCTCTTGGGCTAATTAAATTAGAGGGGATCAAAACTACAGAGCGGCTTTTGTGGTGGACACAATGTTGTGCTTCATGCGCTCTTTGCTCTGGGGGGAATTTCTGCCATTTAGCCTCCTCTCTGCCTGCAGCTCCATGCTGGACTCGCTCTTACACAGTCAAGTTTCTTTAATTTGCTTGAATGAGAAAGAATTATTAACTGATAATAAGAAACCGAGAGAGGAAGAGAGTGAGGGAGCGTCACAGGGCTGCAGGCAAGGATGAGTGGGAAAAGGGTGAACTCTGCGGCACCTGAAGCTCATGCGATTTCTTTTTTTATTATCATTAATTCCTCCCTAAAACGAGGCATTCAGGAGTAAAATTGCTGCGCAAATGACAAGAACGATTATGGTTGTAATTCCTCTTCTTTGGGAAATGTGTGCGGCTTTGTTGCAGCTCTAACTGGATCAGGCTGCTAACAAGCTACCGCTAACCGTGTAGCATTGAGCATGACCTCTGCAATGCATGACGGTTCATTCGGGGGTTATTCTGCTTTACAAAAGGGACACAGACGTTAGTGCTATTTTTCTGTTCAGCAGAAATGCCAACTACGGCATTGTTGAGCAGAGAAATGGGCCTACAGGATTCAGTCAGCGACGTTTGATCAAGTTGTTTGGGGGGCTTTACAGGGTAAAGTTGCCACCGTGAAATGCGTGTGGTTTTAAAGAGATGAGAGCATAGTGGGGACGACTGGTGCGGCTTTCTCGAACTGAAACTTAAACACTTGAGACCTGTGTGATAGCCAACGCCACAGCAACATTTACCACAGTTTGAGATGCCGAAACCTAACCAGAGGGGCCACTGATCAAAATAACTTGCTAGTAAGAACAATATTTGGGTTTCAGGTTGTACAAAGTCTAAGCTGGATTTTCACTTCCTGGAAACCAAAATTAGACTTTAATAATCTTTAACACGTAAATAAATGGGTTAGTATTTATTATTAAAGCCAAGGCCTAAGGAATAAAATGCAAAAAATAAGCCTAAAATATGCATTACTATAAGGCAAATCCCATTAATTTAATTTGCTGTTCACTTAAATGTAGCCACATACAATATTAAATGAATAGCCTGGTTGACACCATCTGGGGAAGCTTCATTCACAGCTCATTTCCAAAGGGGCGTCACCAACAGACGCAGATCAAATGCCTCTGGGCGCAATTGGATAGTCCTTCAACCAATCAGACCAACGATCCGGGTGACGTAGCAGCGACAGCGGCATCAACGGGTTGCTGCGCTTCGGTGGCCGTCATGTTGAATGTAAACAAGAAGCCGCACGCTGTCGCTGTGCTATCGTCATCATGTAAAGCCCGCCTCAACGGTTGTGATTGGTGCCTCGATTTGGAAAAATTGGAAATGGGCTTGAATGGGCTCTTGGCCAGATGGACTTGGAGAGCAAATCTCAAATTTGCCAGAAGTTTGTCAGGGTTTTTCCAGGCTATTAAACGAAGTTAACTGTACACACAATACAGTAACCTGGGCTACTTAAAGGTGCAGTAAGTAATTCTGCGCAAAGATTGTTGATATTTGAACTCAACTGTCAAACAAATACAACCCCCCTTCAGAAGCTCCAGCCCCCAGATTAACGGACAGATAACTACTGGCCGGCACACTCAAACATTTGCCTAGCTCGAAGTTTGTTGTTCCTTCCAGAAGAGAACGGAGTTCTGCAAGGCGAGGGACATCCGGCGATAGTTCAGGAAATCAACTGTCATCGATCCAAACTAACTTCAATGTAACTAGATATGACAAGCGATCATACCGTACTGTATGAGCTCATTGTGCAGTAACTACAGCTGTAGCATATAATGGGAATGTATCCCAACATTTTATAGTTAAATAAATAAATAGTGCAGTACTTGTGCAACTTTCCACCACATAAAACATTAGTCTACTCTGTTGGATGTGGATGTGTGAAAACTTTTGTAATTTTGCAGAAATGGCAACAAATGTCAATTTTTGTTTTTTTACCAGAGACAAAGCAAACACCACATGAAACACTAAACCAGTAAATGCAGCCCAGCCAGTACAAAATCTACACAACAGCTGAGTTTAGAAAATAAGCTTTTCCTTTTAATCAACTTTACGCCTAAACTTGTATCCATACTACTGCGGTTGGCAGCCATCATCCCCCCCCCGTGGAATCCGCTTCTTAAGATAGTCACACATTATGACCAATTTACAGCAGAATTAATCAATTGAAAGAAGTCGCCCATACGTAGCTGTGAGGCACAATGTCTGAGAGGGAGAGAAAAATATAAACTGATTTCGATCAGCAACAGAAGTCTTGAGTGTGTTTTTCCATGCCTTCAGGAAATCTCTCAGAAGTCGAAGGAAGTAACCCCCCACCCCCCCACCCTCCAAGCCCACCCGCCCCACCCAACACATCTCAGTCCGTGTTGGCAGTGCTGTGCCAACAGATTAAGAATTAATTCAGCCATCAAAGCCTGCTTACCTTGACATTAAGGTGGGGTTCCCCCTCCTTAGCAGCTGATAATAAAAGACATCTGCATTCTGTGTTTTGTCCTGCCTCCGCGATTACAAAGTGACTGCTGCAATCCTTTGCAACACGCGAGAAAGGTTAATCATTCAGGTTGATACAACCGCTGCTCATTTCCATCACTGGGGGGGTGGGGGGGATTAATACAATCACACAACCTGAAATCAGCAGCATGGGTTTGTACAGTATGTGTGTGCACGCCTCTCCATATTTATTACATGAATACATCTGCATCCTTTGGTTTATCTTGGATGAGAAACATGTTTGCCAGGTTTTCCCCCACTGTAAATACCACCAACAACAACAACCCGCCAGAGAAAAGGCTATTTCTATTTGTTACCGCAGAGAAAAAAATATATATAGTTGCTATTCTTCTTGACAAATGATATTGTAAGCCATCAGCTCTGGGAGCAAAAGCACACGTGTTGTACGTTTTCCACTTACGAGGAGGTTTCAACTCACTGCTCTCTTTACACCTGGTTTACTTTGTCTCTCACACACACACACACACAACACACACACACACACACAATGATGCTGCAGTGGTTCAGGGACTTGCTGAAGGATCCTTCAGCTGGAGGACACTCAGACCATGACCTTCCAGCTACGATGGTCTCTTTAATCACCGGGCCGCTCGCTGCTAACTGAAAGGACTTAGTTAGCATTACTGCTACCGTGTAGCATGTGCTCATGTGAGTGAATGTTTTTTTTTAGGGAATGTCATCTTTTGGTATGCACTTTCTAAGTGTTTGTACCTTTTGTACTAGGGCTGCACGGTACGAGGAATATTTTGACTGATATTGCGATATGATTCACGGTATTGGACGGAATGATCATGTATGTATCATTGCTCTGATTTTCATAGAAAAAGATTACAATTAAAAACATTTAAATTATTATACTGTGGGGGTTATATTTGTTTGGCAGTTGAGTTCAAATATTAACAATCTTTGTGGGGAATGTCATCTTTTGGTGTGCACTTTCTTAGTGTTTGCACCATTTTGTACCCCGAATCACAAAGTTCCACTGGCCATTCAGAGTTGTCTTCCTAATACAAGACTTATATAGAAATTAAAAAGTCTAGCTTTTTTTAAGTCTTATTCGACATTATGAGAGCCAGCATCAACATGGCAAACAGGTTTTTTTACAAGCAAGCAGCTGTCTAAATTGCAACTTGCTCTCTAATCCAGAGAGAATTAGGGCCCTTCCTGTGTACAAGGCCCCCCTCCCGTCCAGGGCCCCTGTCCTGTTTAGATTTGCGAGCTTGATAAACCTCGACGGCCAACAGGTCTGTTATGAGTGGGAAACGGCAAAGCAAAGGGAGGGGGGGGGGCACATTTTCTCATAGCCAAAGTCAACCAGGGGATAATACCTCAATCCTAATGGGGCTCAGCGCGGGCATTATCTGGCCTCAAATGTTTTTTTCCCCCCCTACTTCCTCTTTGTCCGTGTTGGAAATTGAGTTTATCCAGACTCCACGCCACCGGAGCCCCAGCGCCCAACCTGTTTTGGTTTGTTTCAGGTAGATGTTCGCCCACCAGCGGCAGGGGGAGCGTGAACACAATCAGGATATGAGACAAAAGCTCTGGGTAAAGTCCCCCTCTTCCTCTCCTGTCATATCCGCGCGCTGAGAGATAAGCCCTGGGTTTTTGCCTTTTTCCCATGATAGCACCGCAGGGACGAGGCAGCGGCGGCGGCGGCGGCAGCAGCCGCGGTGGCCTTGGTCTAGTGATTACAGCTCCAATATGAGCTGACATTGTCGGGGAAAAAAAGAGAGAGAGAGAGAGAGAGAGAGAGAGAGAGAGAGCTGTTTGCCGGCTGAGATTAAGTAATGATTCTTGTTGAGAAGAATTAAGGGCGTGGAGCTTGGTGAACGGTGGCACTGCGGCATGCGCGCGCACACACGCACGCACGCACGCACGCTTACGCACAGCCGCACACACACACACACACACACACACACACACCTCAAGAGCCCAGATTGCCATTTGAAGTGATTACACAAGGTCATTATATGGCGGCGGGAGCTAATGATGCACATTTCAACTTGTCTATCACCCACAATCCTTACTTCGTTCTTTGAGTAACAAAAAAAAAAGCTGTCACTCTTTAAAAAAAAAAAAAAAACTCTTCTTAATGTAATCATTTTCACATCAAGAAAAAAAACGTGCCAAAATATTTTCCCGCGAAAGGCGGTCTTATTTGTCAAATTCTCCACAGACTAATCCGGCGATATTGCACGATGAATATTCCTATAAAAAATGGGGGTGACGGAGGGCGATGGTGGCGGTGGTGGAAGGGCGGGTAGGCACGCTGGGTGTTTTTTTTAATAAGGACAGTTTATCTTGTGTCTACCAAAAAAAAAATGAAGACAGTTGTCGGCCTCTCGCAGGTGATGGAAGACACAGACGGCGGCTCGGCTGCTTTAGGTGAACAGATGGTGATGAGGCCTGTTGCTAGGCTGAAAGAAGGCCTGAAGAATCCACTTTCTAATTCCAGATTATCCCCCCCACTTTCCATCGTGCAAGGAAACACAAAGGAAAGGGTGGCGGCTAGGTCAACAGTGAGGGATTGTGGGATAGATGAGGTTGAGCTGGAGGAGATCACCTGGGTTAAAAAACAATAAAAAAATGCAGGATGGCTGATATGATCATAATCATAATTTATTTTAAAAAAAATTGTATTTTTCCGAAGTTTTTGTTCCTTTTCAATGTTTTTCTTGCTTTTTTTCAAAAACAATTTGTCGCCTTTTTCAAGTTTTTGGCGCTTTATTAAAGTAAAAACATACATGTCCGGGACCTCCCTAGATAGTTTGAGATCTCAACCCCCCAATGTTGAACCCAAGGTTAAGCCGTTGGATATGATACCATCTGGGTAGAAATGACTGTTCACTATCGAAAATTTATGGCTAATTGCAAATTTGGTAAGACTGTGTGTCGGAGTTAAGCGGCGCAGCGCTCTCCTGGCCTGCCTTCCGTCACAGACCCCGGCCTGCTGTGAGCTCGATTGAGCTCCGTTGCGGCAGCCCCCTGACAGAGCTCCAGGGCCTGTGACTCCCCTCTTCCTGCTAACTAAATTGCCCGTTGTGTGAGAGTGAGAGCGTGGTCAGCGAGCTTGTTACACCAGCAATCTCTTACCACATTTTACACACGTCACGCCACTTATACAACATCTAACTAAATGTCTTATAAAGCTAACAACGGTGTCCGATTTCAAGTTAATGAATATTTGTGAAGATTAGCTAGGGGTTTCGTCAGCTGCGACTGTCCCTTCAATCCTAGCTGTGTGTAGCTAGCTACAAATCACAGATAGTTAGCTTCATTTTCGGCCTAATTCGAGTATATTTACAGTTTGAATTTCGTCACGCCAGTTATACAACATCTAACTAAATGTCTTATAAAGCTAACAACGGTGTCCGATTTCAAGTTAATGAATATTTGTGAAGACCAGGGGCGTTTCTCAATACCAAGAATGCAAAGTACGGACTTGTGTTCTTGGGGAGAACGTTCTTACTGGTTGTTCTTGGAAGAATTAACTCGCAAGTTCACAAGCACAGAAAACGCTGTTAACAGTTTGAGACGATGCGTTCTTCCTGTTATTGCTCAACACTCCCAGCACAGAGGCTATCTGCAAGGCTCCAAAATACCAGCTAGAAATAAAAACCACAACAATATAACCACTTTGTATTAAAACAATCTCCAAACAAGAAAAACTCATAATGCTACAACTATTGCAATAATATTGAAAAATAAAACTAATTGAGCTTTAATTTTATTGTTTATGGTTTAGCTCAAACACCCCTTACTTATTCAAAAGAGTGGAAAGTGATCCCTACTATTATTAGCATATAAGTTTAAGTCAGTTTAAATTAAACAAATAAATAGGCATATGCACTGGTGTGTCCTATGTGTTCCTATTAGTGTTATGTGGAATTATCATTTCTATATTATTGTAGTGCACTGTATATGCCCAGGGAGATGGAAATTAGAAATTCAAATTATAAAGGTTGATGTCTCCCCTTTAGTCTACGTAACATGTCATAGCATGTTACCACTTTATGTACAACTGTTCATTTATCATACAGACTGAAACTCAACTTCTAATAAATCAGAAAACAAATACACCAAAAATATGAACTAATTACAAAATATAATGTAGGCTATAGCCTATGGCATAATTTAAACAAGTCTCCCGAAAAGAAACGGGTATATCTCATAGACTAATAATATACAGTCTATCTATGGTATATCTCTTCTCTCCTCTGCCTGCTGCGCTGTGTGTGTGTGTGTGTGTGTGCTTGTTGAGTTTAACTCCGAAAAGACAGTTAACCACATGTGTTGTGATATTTAAACAAATGATCCGAAACGGCGAAATAAAAGCCTATTATTTACGGGACCGGTCTTAAAGACCTCCGTCTTACAGCGGGATCTCCGAGTGTGACTGTCCGAGCGCAGAGCAAGCGGCCCCGGCAGGCGCAAGCTGGCGGCCGTGTCATTTTATGGAGCTCCGAAAACTCAGAAAACTTTGGAGCAAATTGTCAATTCGGCAAAATTTTTCGCAAGACAGCCTATATTCGAAATATAAACCGTTCATTTCTCGCCTAAAATGTTTTTAGGCTGTCTATGTACTGGAAATCCAACCATCATTGAATGCCGAAATGAATGTTGGGATACAGGTGCTGCGAAGTTCATACAAGTTACCAACCGATGTATCCACGGTAAATGGGCGTGTCAAGAATACATCCGGGAATTTTAACTGTTCTTGGCGAAATGCGAACTTGTGTATTGGGACAGTACTTTGGCAACACGAGATGACGTTTCACAGGGACACAAGCACACAAGTCAATAGAAGAACACATATTGGGAAACGCCCTAGGTGTTTCGTCAGCTGTGACTGTCCCTTCAATCCTAGCTGTGTGTAGCTAGCTACAAATCATGGATAGTTAGCTTCATTTTCGGGCTAATTCGAGTATATTTACAGTTTGAATTTCGTCACGCCAGTTATACAACATCTAACTAAATGTCTTATAAAGCTAACAACAGTGTCCGATTTCAAGTTAATGAATATTTGTGAAGACTAGCTAGGTGTTTCGTCAGCTGTGACTGTCCCTTCAATCCTAGCTGTGTGTAGCTACAAATCACAGATAGTTAGCTTCATTTTCGGCGTAATTCGAGTATATTTACAGTTTGAATTTCGTCACGCCACTTATACAACATCTAACTAAATGTCTTATAAAGCTAACAACGGTGTCCGATTTCAAGTTAATGAATTTTTGTGAATTGCAGAGGAATTCTAAGAGGAGGCTAGCTAGCTCCATCCAGCCGCAGGCTCTATCACATCCAGCCGCAGGCGTGTATTTCACGGATCGTTTGTTTAAATAACTCAACACATTATAATTACACACATTATAAGATTAACTGGAACCTGTGGTAAGAGATTGCTGGCGTAACAAGCTCGCTGACCGCGCTCTCACTCACACACACCTGGCATTAGGAAGAGGGGAACTGCAGGCCCTGGAGCTCTGTCAGGGCAGCTGCGTTTGGTAGCTAGTCCATTAGCCCACAAAGCGGTGACTTTGCGCGGGTATGAAGTGCCGTGGGTTGCCAGCCGTAACAGAGCTCAATTGAGCTCACAGCAGGCCGGGGTCTGTGAAGGAAGGCAGGCCAGGTGGCGAGGCAGCAACACAGGCAGCACCGCTGCTGAAGTCCGACACACAGTCGGACAAAATTTGCAATTAGACATACATTTTTGTAAAGCCCATATTTGAGCTTTACATAGTTGATTTCTCGCATAAAAAAGTTTCAGAAGTGAATTTTGTAATGTAATAGCAGAAATCTGCGTGACCTAGATTCAGAAGACTACCTGATCTCAGGTCAGTTGTGTAGCATGTTGGGGCGTGACTGTTCTCTTAATACACCTACGGCTGTGACAAAGGTTCCGGATTTAACCCCTTTAAACTGCAGACACATGCATGAGTGCACATGCAGTCACGCAATTCATACAAACATGAGAATACATGACCGCACACAAACATGATGGTTGTATTTAAGCAAATGTGTGTTTGATAAATAACAATCCTCTACAGTGTGCCCAGGGGCGGATCTAGAAAAATATTTATGGGGTGGCGAGAGGGGGTGCAGGAATTTTTGAGGGGTGGCAACATATGGCGTATATATACTGAATTCAATCACAGTTATCACAGTGTGATGAGAAATAGTATGTACACACTACCAAAGGGCACAGGCTGCCATTTACAAACTCATACAGACTTAATCTCATGCAATCAATGTCCTGCATTTGAGGTGACCATACAATGTGATCTCACTTAATAGGAGATATAGAAGTATGATAGAAGTATATTAGGAATAAGTGGCCATACAATGTGACCTCACTTAATAGGAGATATAGAAGTATGACAGAAGTATATTAGGAATAAGTGACCATACAATGTGATCTCACTTAATAGGAGATAGAAGTATGATAGAAGTATATTAGTAATAAGTGACCATACAATATGATCTCACTTAATAGGAGATAGAAGTAGGATAGAAGTATATTAGGAATAAGTGACCATATAATGTGATCTCACTTAATAGGAGATAGAAGTAGGATAGAAGTATATTAGGAATAAGTGACCATACAATGTGATCTCACTTAATAGGAGATAGAAGTAGGATAGAAGTAAGGGGCTTTATCACAGGACAGGCATTCAGGTAAGACCCAGGTGATGAGAGGCAGATGTGTGAGAGGGGAAGCAAACAGTTGCATTGGAGATTCGAGCTCGCAAATGGTCAAATTGGCCATAACTTTTAATTCGTTGCTGCCAACTGGGGTGGAAGCAGGGGTGGCAATGCTTTCTTTTAGGGTGGCATTTGCCACCCTATGCCACCCCGGTAGATCCGCCCCTGAGTGTGCTATATTGTCAGCTTGCTAAAAGTAAAGAACTCTCCTCCCAATGTAGAAAGAGTAAAGGATCCAACCAGTTGTGTGTTTAATGGTCTAATCATCTCAGCTGGACTTGTAGCCGTTATATTGTTTGCTAGTTTACTTTAGAATTAAACATCAGATTTTATAAACTACATGTGTTTTGTGTGCAGAAATCTTAATGTGTAAAGTAACTAGTAAATAAAGCTGTAACAGATGAATGTAGTGGAGTAAAAAGTCCAATATTTCTCTCTGAAATGTAGCGGAGTAGAAGTACAAAGTGGCATGAAAAGAAAAGACCTCAACATTTGGACTTAAGTACAGTACTGGAGTAAATGTACTTAGTTACATTCCACTGCTGCACGTAATGTTTGTGCTGCACATGCCTTTCTCAGAGCATTCGGGAGTCGCTGTTGTACTCGCATAAGCCACTCCGAATAACATCCCAAAGCCTGAAATATAAACTAAAAAAATCCAACGTGACAGTGACGCAGGAGTTCACCCATTTTTTTAATCACCGCCGAGGAATTCATGCTCGCTCTTATCGTACAACGCGGCTCAATATTTTGTCCAAAGCGGGCCACTTCAGAAGATGTTGGAAAAGCTTCTCCCCGCTAGGTAAACAAGCAGGCCTGAGAACTGACTCTTTCTCTGCTCCGTCTCCAACAATCACACCGACTCCGACCACAGAGGACTCCCCCCAACCCCCTCCCCCCACCCCTTGCCTCTTCTCCCACCTTTCTCTCACTTCTTTCTTTTCCCCTCTACAACATAACCCTCCACCCAAAAAGAAGAGGGGGAAAAAAAATCACCAGCTTTCAGCACACACTACCACCCTATCTCTCTGTATACAGGACCCTGTCGGCCCGTTTCCTCTGTCAAACACCCACAGCCTCCCCTCCTTTTCTTTTTGTTTGCTTTACTGTAATCATTTCGCTGGCCCAGAAACGTGTGGGTGTGCTGGCAGCCGTACAAAAAAACGAGAGGCAGAGAGCAAAAGAGAGAAGTTACATGGGAACTGAGTTAAGGTTGAATATTTATTAGAAGAAGCCATCTGGCGTCGCAATGTCTGTACAAAAGAGGGCTCGCTCTCTTCTTGTAATAGTCCTCCTCCTTCTCCTTAGCCTGACTTTATCTCTCCCGTTCTCTCTCACCCATTTTCTCCGTTTCCCCCCCTGTGTCCCAGAGAAAATATTCGACTGCAACCACACGCTCGCAGAGCTTTTTTTTTTTAACATACTCACAGCATTATACCATTTCAAAGACTGGCTAATCAAAGGGAAAGAGAACAGGGATATTTTACCCTCAATGGTTTACTTTGCTGCCCAGGTGGGGGCGGGTGCGGGGGTATGTTCAGCGTTTGGTACATGCAGTCATCACACACCTCATGTTTGTTGTAGCCACTTCGTAGAACAAAACTGCAAGTTTTACTGAATCACTTTTTTTTTTCACTCACACAGATTTGATGTTTTCTAATCAGTGCCAACAGAAAAACCACAGAAAAAAATGATAAACAAAAATCAAAGTTAATCTTCACCTGAGACACATGACAGATGCTCAGACAGCTAAGGAATGGAGGTAAAAAATAAATAAAAAAAGATGCCAAAGTTAAAGGAAGGGTGGTCTGTATCCAGGGGCATTCCAGGACTTTTTAGGTGGGGTGGCCGCGGGGTATAATCAGTAAGGAGGGGCCCAGGGGGGACATTTTTCATCAAAATACAGCATAGAAAATCTGCTTAGAAATATTGGATAGGATAGAACAACACAATGTAATTATGGCAGCCTTTGATCCAATGGAATTCACAATTGTCAGATTGTCAGCACTCTAGCCCAGTGGATTGGGGGGGGGGGGCTCCGTCCGGAGCTTAGCACCGCCCAAGACGATTGTGATTGGTTTAAAGAAATGCCAATAAACCAGAGCACGTTTTTCTCCCATCCAGGAATGCTGTGTGGACTAGCCAGACCCTCCTCCGCAGAGCTGTGGAGGAAGGTCTGGACATGCAAGGCTAAAGGAAGGGTAAAAATTCTTAAGAGACTTTATGAAGTCAAAACTGAATGAAAAAGAAATCGTTTTTTTATTACTGTGCATTCTCTTTGAAACATGCACACACATCTGTATTTCCTCACGTCTCGCATGTTGTTTTTCATATGACATGTATGGATGTGTGTGTACTCATTTTACAGTATGTGCATGATTGATTGCTTGTGTGTGTGTATGTGTGTGTGTATGTTTGCATGTCTAAACACATGCATACAAGTGGCATCTCTCCGTGTACAAACTGACTTCCTGGTTAGAGTCCAGAGGGAACATCAGGAGCAAGCGGACGCATTTCACACAAGAAATCCCTCGGGAATGTTTGGAGCTCCCGCAAGAATGAAACCCTCCATTGGGAATTCTCCACAAAAATACATCAGCATGCAACGGCACTCATTTCTCTAACAGCATATCTGTGCTGCTCCCTGTGTAGCTCAGCAGTTATTCGCTCAAAAGGCTTAAACTCATAACAGTAATATTTGAAAATTTAAAACACACATACGACTGGGGATTTATCTTTGTGAAAGGAGAGGGGAGCAGGGTCTCAGAAGGGCTGCTGTGAAACTTTTTTTTACAACCTACTCAAACTGAATACAAAGCCACTAAGTAGTAAAATCTAAAAAACATGACGACTTTGGAAAGCCATCCAGTCGCTTAATTAAATATTTAGTTGACTGTTGTGACAACAAGCTATTCCAAATGCAATGCAATGATTCATTTGATGCTGAATTAATTATTACTGAGGCTTTTAATTAGAAAAAAAAAACACAAATGATTGTTTTCGACGGGGTGAAATGCGTCATTCATTGCGGTACTTGAAGAATGCGTTCATCTGAGTTCCTGGGTCAATAAATTGGACATCTAATCAACTGTAGTGTGGTATTAACGCCCTTCAAAGCGTCAATAAAAGTTTGATTCATAGATCCCGCAGCAGTTTCCACCCAAATTGTCGCCATGACGGTTCAATACAGTGTTGAGAAAGAGTTTGTTGCAAACGCTGCAGGCAAATGAGCCGTATCCCTAATTCAACTTGAGCATTCATTCTCCACTTGGAAAACATGTACAGTCCTCCAGTATGAGTCGACCTGGTTCCGATGTGACTGGATTTGGTCTTGCAGTTGACTAAGACACAGGCAAACAAGTTCAAACTCTGTGTGCGAAACCCGCCTCCCACTATAACGATAAAGACATGACAATTAGCCAAAAAACAGGAGATGATGAGTTTTCTTTCACCAAAAACTAGGGATATCCCGATCAGCTTTTTGAATATTGAATATCTGCCGATACCGAGACCCGAACCGATACTTGTAGTTGCTCTGAAATAGAGCAACAGTTTTGTTAACTGATTAAACAAAAGTAACTAAAATATATCTTAAGCTTAAAGCTTTAGTGCGTAACTTTTTGATATTAATGAACAACCATTATATTCAAGCCATTGCCAAATGAGTTGAGTGAGCGTGATTAAAGGCAGCGATCACTACAAGCTGATGTACATGATCGGAGTAAGGTAAAACGGGGTGAATGCCGATCCCCGATCAGTTAACAAAATGCCAAAATTGGCTCCGATCCGAAACTGTGATCGGGCATACCAAAAACTACGGAGCCCCCCTGGTCCCACTTTGTCAAAATAAATTAATTATAACTATCTCGTGGCCACAAGATACGTATCTTGAGGCCTCAAGATACGATCTCGTGGCCACGAGATAATTCTTCATATTTTATAGCCTATATTTATACTTTTTACATGTATATATGTCACAAAGTGGAGCCAGGCAGCCACAGTTTTCTTATGTTGTATATAGTGTGGTGTTTCGGGTGTTTTATTTTGTATTATGAATGGCTGAGACACAAGGAGGAAAGAAAGAGGAGCGGATAGAGAGCGAAAAGACGTTGGGAACGGAGCACAGATAGACGCGGGACGGACAGCGGAGCCGGAGGACAGCTGTGGATGTTTAGGCGGATCCGGTATTGGCGTTATCGCGAAGTGCGATTTGGGCAAAAATAGAAAATCTGATTTCAACCAGTCTATAGAGAAAGGGACTACAATCTTTACCCTTTTCTGTTTGAGGGAGGGGGGAAGAGGGCCAGCAGCACGCAACGTCCACTCTGCTTTTCCCGTTCGGGCCACAACGCCAACGCGCCGATCCGCCAAACATCCACAGCTGTCCTCCGGCTCCGGCTCCGCTGTCCTGCCCGTCTATCTGTGGTGTTTTGGTTTGCTTGGCACTGAAGACTCCTCCCAGCGCACCTGAGGCAGATCTCATCAGGAGAGATGCTGGAGGAACACGGAACCCGCTCTTGTGGCCACGAGATAGTATCTTGAGGCCACAAGATAGTATCTTGTGGCCACAAGATAGTATCTTGTGGCCACGAGATAGTATCTTGAGGCCACGAGATACTATCTTGAGGCCACGAGATAGTATCTTGAGGCCTCGAGATAGTATCTTGTGGCCACGAGATAGTATCTTGTGGCCACGAGATAGTATCTTGAGGCCGAACGATATCTTGAGAGCCACGAGATAGTATCTTGAGGCCTCGAGATAGTATCTTGAGGCCTCGAGATAGTATCTTGTGGCCGCCGAGATAGTATCTTGAGGCCTCGAGATAGTATCTTGTGGCCACGAGATAGTATCTTGAGGCCACGAGATAGTATCTTGTGGCCACGAGATAGTATCTTGAGGCCACGAGATAGTATCTTGAGGCCACAAGATAGTTATAAATAATTTTTTTGACAAAGTGGGACCAGGGGGGCTCCGTAAAAAACCAAACAATCATCTGAAATATATCTACCAGAGGAATCGTGTGTTTATGTTCTGTTTATGTGTTCTTATTGGCAGCAGATGAACCAAATCCCACAGCATATTCCACTTCAACACGCAGTACATCTTCTTAAGTTAGAAAAACAAAAAAAGCCTATGCAGAGTAAACTGTATTAACTTCAGAATTTACTGTATTAATTGAAAGGATTTTTCCACATTACAAGTGCTATTACTGAGAGCAATATAGTTGCAATATAGAAGGAATAAATGAGTCGGGGATGTTTATGGAATGTCTTCCAGTTTGCAGGTACATGCCGTGCATCCCAATTATGGCGGAATAAAGCAAAATTAAATTTCCGTCTCCATTCGAGAATATGCATGTGCAATTTTATGAGGGAAAAAAACAAAGGTGCCAAAGAGGTAAGTACCTTGCCAGCACCATGAAAAATAGCACCAATTAAAGCTTAACTTGCTTGTTTTCTCATAACATACATGTTTTCATAACTCTGAAATCAAATAATTGCTCCCCTTTATATCATGCACAATAAAACTGAAAATATGGCGGCTGGAGGATGCTCCTGAATATTTTAGTGGAATTTCTGAGATACTTACAAAAAAGAAAAAGAAAAATAAGAGCAGGGCAGCAGAAAATGTGGCAAAGTGAGATGCATACACAAGGTTCCTTCAAGAAATCCGAAAGGGAAAACTGCCTCGTTTATCTTCTCAGACTTGGAAAGGTCACATGATTTCATTTTTGTGATTATATGCCAAAAGCGGCACACTGGTCTCTCACAGATTATTATGTGTTTATTCCTTGTTTTGCCTGAAGCTGTGTAACTTCTTACTGCCATCTCTCTCCATCCAGGCTGCAGACTGTCTCCAATCGGACGCATTCCTTAAGCGACACCAAGTCAATTAAATTCAATTTATAGGTTATTGTAATTATCGCTGCACTGAAGTACAATTGGTGGTTTATTACTTCAGTAGCTGTTTATATTACTCCCTCCACAAACACACATACACATGCACACACACACACACACACACACACACACACACACACACACACACACACACACACACACACACTATAGACTGATGTTAATCAACTTGGAGAACTGCCCGGATTGTTTAAACTGTCATCACCACCCATCAGTTCCTGCACTCTCACAGGAATCTGAATATCTCCAGGGGAAGGCATTCTTCCAACACACACACACACACACACACACACACAAACACACACACACACACACACTTCTAGGATGATCACGTCACACAGGACAGGACAGAAAGTAACGCCCTCCACTTTAAACTACTTCTCCAAATCAGATCCGTTATACTTTTACACACATACATTATTACTGTTGTATAATGTTTACATCCCTTTTATGCAAAAACTAAAACTAATGAGTTATTTTGCAGGGAGGCAGTGATTGTCTCAGAGGCAGCGAGCACATTGACATGCACACAAAAGCTGCAGTTGTAATGCAATCCAGCCAGTAATGAAAGCAGGACCCTTGTAAACTCTGTGCTGTGGCTATGTTTTTCTCTCTACATTCAACTATCTTTACGTGTCATCTTGTATCTCTGTGTGCATGCATTAGTCTCCCATTCTTAAAATGCTCTCTCAGTCTAATGTGCTTGTCAGTCACCCGTGCAGCACTTCAAACCGCACTAACCTGTAAATAGTAGTGCGATACAATTCAAATTGACGGATCGTCTGATCGCTGTCCCTGTCAGTTGAAGGTTATTGCGGTAACTTATATAAAAATTAAGTGTGATCAATCCGCACAACGTATAATTGTAAATAGAGCTTGTGTAATTTCCCAGTTTCTGTTTAAATATCCACGTCAACAGATTCATTAGAGAAGACGTCACTTTTATGGAATCACATAAATGGCTTAATTGTGCCATTTTTATTACCTCAAACTTGGAAAATTGCTCCGTATCGCAGCAATGTCAGTCGGAAAGAAATCTAGGTTGAGTTCATGTGTCTATGGCTTTTTTTTTTCTTCCAAAAGGCCCGGAGGTTAAGTAACTATAGCCTTCTATGTCTTCCTCCACTAAATTGAACGCAGAGCTCAGAGGAGTGTGGATTAATTGCAAATAAAGAGGTTATTCTCCAAAGAAATAGGCCACAATTCCCCTCTTCATCTGCTCAAAAGAGGAATGTGAAAAATAAAAAGATGTCTGCAATAGGGTTAGGGTTAGGTGTAGGCATGCTGCAGGTCGCAGGGCCCATGCTGCAGGTGCTCACAGTCATTTGAGGGCATTGTGGTTCTACCATTTAGCAAGGCGCGACCTTAACTCACATCTCGAGGTACACAATTTTACTTTTTAGGCTACTGATGCTTCAAATGTCAAAAAGACTCAGAAGAATCTACAGACCAAAGCTCAGTAAGTGCAGGGGTTAAAATGCCACAGCCAACAAGAAAGTCATGTTATCAACAAAATCACCTCTTACTCTGTCAACTAAAGCGGAAAAATCAGAGGTTTGACAAAAGGAGGCATTAGAGAGGAACATCGCTCTAATGCGAGACGGGCATCAGTGTCTTGTTCATTCGAGGTGAAACAGAGAGCGAGGCCTAAAATAATTGGGCAGCTCCGTGGCTTCCGCGGTAACGCGACGCACATCGCGTTGTCCAGTGGATTTCTGAAATGGCCTGTAAATGCCGGCGCGGTGACACATCTCACTGTCGCGGCGCCCAACCCTCAAAAAGAAGCTGTTCGGAGGAAATGGGTCAAGATCAAAGTTGCCCGTCTCCTAAGTTGTGAAGAAGGGAGCAAAAATTATTTCACTTTACATTCACATTTCAGGCGTTTAGCTGACACTCCCTGTCCAGATACCCTAACAAAAAAAAACAACAACACAGGAATGAGCTTCGACATCGGCTCCATTACACGGGAATGTTACGTTCAAAGTAACTGGAAGTGGCAGGAGCAGAAATAAACACAAAAGCTGCAGAGTTAGAAGGGATTTTGTTTCACTGCGAGAATCGCAGGCAGATTAGAAGCCAATTGGAAGAAAAGAAACTTCCCTAAAAACGTAATCTTCAAGCAAACACCAGTTCATTACGTTTAACATCACATCGTTTCCCCTTCCTCAGAGCGGTAGAACGATGCATTAAATTATCATAGGAACAGACTTTTTGATGTCTATGAGAAAAAAAAACAACAGCAAGTAGAGGAGGGAGATGTGGGAAACAGGAAGCGTTTCAGCGGTATAAATCGTCTCTGTGATGTTAGACACAAAGTGGGAAGGTCAACAGAATCTAATTTTGCAGCATAACAGGCCTTCAGCCAGCGGGTTACAGTTTACGGTTCTTGGGAAAAGTACGAGCTTATAATGAAATGTGCACAATAAAGACGCAATCGGTCATTGAAGCCAGCTTATCGCCAAAGCTTTGTCTTTGCCCAACGCAGACGCTTCAGCCAAAAAAATTGCTTTAATGACAAAGATTTTGCCTCCCAAAATAAGAAACAAATAAAAGAAGAAGGAAAAAAAGAAAAGACAAAAATCTTTTTGAACCCCACAATGGGAGTGGGTGTGAGTAGTGTCACTTCTATCTCAGCTTTTGATGATCTTTGGCGCCGCGCTATCCTTTTCTTCTCCCTCCTTTTCAAGTTGTTTGGTCTGCTTCTTTTTATTTATTTTTTTTATTATCCCCAGCAAACTCTACAGAAGTGTGCGGCAGTTAACACAAACGCTGCCTCGGCTGTAAATTATTAATTTCATCCGTGGCAGGGCCCTGTCCTCACAACTCTGAAAATGCACGTCATATGATCTCTGGCGTGGGCCAGTGATCGTTTGGGATTTGGCCGTGCCAGAGCGGAGATCCACCCTCCCCTAATTACCAACGTAATTGTTCAGGCATCTCCTTACCGCTGGAATAGGAGGAAGGCTCTCACGCTGAAAACTCTGCAGCCAGAAATGAGTGCCATGTGGGGAGAGACTGTACCCGACCACAGTAGAGAATTTGAGGTGGCGCCTTGACGCCTGGAGCCCGCCGCCGGGCCCCCAGGCTGCCAAAAACGACCACGATTCAAGTGTTAGATTTTGTTAGATTTAAGAGTGCTCTGGCTTCTAAGCCTCGGCTCCTCCTCTCCTCTCTTGATCCTGGCACAGATTTATATCTAGGAAATGTTGATGACAACTTTCTGATGTATAACAGGATGAATAAATGCTGTGGGAATGTTGTTTGGGTCTTCTTTTGTAAAAGCTGTAAGCTTTGTGGAGATTGTTTTTTAGTGTCTCAGCAGGGACATCGCTCTCTTTTTTTCTTCTCTTTTCTTCCGTTTGCCAACATGGGCTGGTTTAAAAATCTAAATCAAATATTTGCCAGCAAATTCGATGTTCGCCGCTGCTATGATGGAGGCGATTAAATGATTCGCCTCGACAAACGTCATCTGTGTCAGTGCGTAAAATGTGCAGTAAATCCTGCCTCGCCCTGATTTAAAGAGTTCCTACACATTAAAAAGAAGTTCATTAGTCTCATTATGGTCTAAAGATGCCGTTTTAGAGGATTTTCCATTCCTGGAAAGAGATACATTTTCTTGGGAGGTTTTGAATGAAAATGAAAACTGCTGCAAGAACAGGAATCCACAAACTGTCACTGGCACTGAAACTGTAGATCTGTTGCAGATTCAAATTAGGTTAAATAACCACTGGTTGTAATTTACTTTATAAAGATGACATTTGGTTTAATTTAAAGGATAAGCCCGGTCACTCTCTATATTTTCTCACTTTTCAATAAGTCCCATGAGAAGACCAAACCCACTAGTGCTCTTGTGTGTGTGTGTGTGTGTGTGTGTGTGTGTATCCACAGCCTGATTTAGCCTTTAGTGTCCACCGTAGCTCCTTCATTACAACACACACACACACACACACACACACACACAAAGACACATACACAAAATGACACGCACGCAGCACGCGCACGCGCACGCACGCACGCACGCACGCACGCACGCACGCACACACACACACACACACACACACACACACACACACACACACACACACACACACACAACACACACACACACACACACACACACACTACTTGACTTTGATCCCACTAAATACTCACTAGAGCACCAAAGATGTATCAATCTGCGGCAGAAAATAGTCCCCAAACAAATGCACTTATCTGCAGTTTTCTAAAAAGTACAGCGCCCATCTGTTTTTGTGGAATTGCTGGGCTTTATTCTAGTCTTTAAACAACAACATACTTTATATTTGTGAGCTGTTATAAAATATGTACTGTATATCTTGAGTAGGAAACAATTGCGGGGCTGTGAGCCAGAGACGGTGGGGAAGTCAGAAAGTTTCAAGAGACAATGTTGCTTTTGGTCTTGCTATGGGATTTGTTGCCATGCTCAATAAGTTTACAAAAATAATAAAATATAAGCCAGCCTTATCCTTTAAGTTTTCACCACACTTTGTAGACACAAATTTAAAAACTCAAATGTTCCATACTTGCCTCTGTCAATTGTCTGTTAGATACAGGGGAGCACAGCTATGAAACAGTTTTATCATCACTGCATTTCAGTCAACATCTGTCAAAAATGATAAAAAGAGGCTTAGGACCTGTCTGATGAACCAAACTTAAAGTGATGGTTCGGAGTAATTCACTCTAGGGTCCTTTGCACCATGACCTCGAGCCAAACACCCCCCAAGAAGCTTTTTTCACCTGGGTCTAACATTGGGAGAGTTAGCTAGAGTAGCGTTATCAGCTGAATAGCTTAGCGCAGGGGCTAATGGACCCACGTTTGTATCTTGTAAGTTACCCCACTAATAATGCCCGAAATGATACCAAACGTCTACAAGTAGTACAAATAGGTTATGCTCTCATAAAACGATGGATTGGAAAGTTTGTAAGTACACCAGAAGTTTATGTAAATAACACTAGCCTGCTGGCTTCTGCTCTCTGCTGTTGCTGCTGTAAGACGAGTGCTTAGGGACATCTACAAATTACAACACCGAAAAGAGGTGTCGACGCAGTGATGGGTTCAACCCTCGAAAAACCCACAGCTTTGAAAGAAAAAAATGAGGTGTAAGTGCTGTAGTATAGCTAGCAGGAGACAAGTTATAATTGAGGTAAGTTTGGAGACATTACCTTATTTAATCATTAAATTTATAAATATTTTTGTTGTATCTCTTTTCGGTGTAGTAATTTGTAGACGGCCCTAAGCACTCGTCTAACTGCAGGTAGCAGCAGCAGCAACAGAGAGCTGAAGAGAGCAGGCAAGTGTTCATAAACTTCTGGTGTACTTACAAACTTTCCAATCCATCGTTTTATGAGAGCATAACCTATTTGTACTACTTGTAGACGTTTGGTATCATTTTGGGCATTATTAGTGGGGTAACTTACAAGATACAAACGTGGGTCCATTAGCCCCTGCGCTAAGCTATTCAGCGGCTAACGCTACTCTAGCTAACTCTCCCAATGTTCGACCCAGGTGAAAAAAGCTTCTGGGGGGGTGTTTGGCTCGAGGTCATGGTGCAAAGGACCCTAGGGTAAATTATTCCGAACCATCACTTTAACTGTCTGTATTGATCTGAACTGTTCATATCAGATTGTGTTTGCCCTTCCTGTCCCTCATAACTACTCACACATACACACATAAGTCCTTCTTCATTCTTGTAATTTATTTTATGCCTTTGTTGTTTTATTTAGCCAACCTTATGCTTGTTTTTTAAAGGTCCCATATTGTAAAAAGTAAGACTTTAGTCTTTTGTATTAATAAGCAGGTTGAGGTAGGGCTGGGTATCGTTCAGAATCTTTCGATCCGGTGCCAATTTCGATACCTCAGTTTCGATACCGATTCCTAAAGATACTTTTTTCGATACCATATGTTTTAAAATCCATTTCAACATCAACAAAAATACATTAAACACAAAGCTTTTATTTTCCACCTTAATTCAGAATTCCACCTTAAGAATCAAAAGAGTTATCAAAATTAAAAAATTCTGGTAAAACTGCTCACTCAGAGTAACATTAATAAAAGTGCCTTGCCTTGCAAGCTCAGCCTGTCAGTCAGTCATCAGGGCAGAGAAACCACCGTTGTGGCTGCTTGTAAGAGGAAGTGGAACGTCAACAGCACCGCGACCGCTTTCGGCTCGCCATTAATATCATATCGCAGCAAACGCTGTCTGCGTGAAGTTTTAAAAAACTGTAACCACCCTTGAAACCAACCGTGACTCTCTGTGACTTCAACAAAACTGCAGACAGTTTACTCCGTCCGCACCGCCCGTTGAGCGTGTGTTTCGGTCGGAGCTCCGCTCTGTGTCAATATGCAGAGAGGACAGATAAGCTTGCGCTTACGTGCTCAGACGCTTTTGGAACCGAAATTTGGCACCGAAAGATAAAGAATTTTTCGATACTCATAGGATTGGAGTATTTTTTTCGATACCATAAAAGTATCGACGTTTGGTACCCAGCCCTAGGTTGAAGTGCCATATAAATACAGTGAAAGTATCAAAACGCTCAATCCATAGATAAATGCACACAGCCCGTACTCAAAAACAGTGCCTTTAAACGAGCCGTCAGGACTTCCTGTACGGTTGTGATGTCACAACTATATATATATATATATATATATATATATATACAGTGCGCTTGCCTGCCTTGAACGTTTCGAACTTTTGCCACATTTCAGGCCTCAAACATAAAGATATAAAACTGTAATTTTTGTGAAGAATCAACAACAAGTGGGTCCCAATTATGAAGTGGAACGAAATTCATTGGCTATTTCAAACTTTTTAACAAATAAAAAACTGAAAAAGTGGGCGCGCAAAATGATTCAGCCCCTTTACTTTCAGTGCAGCAAACTCTCTCCAGAAGTTCAGTGAGGATCTCTGAATGATCCAATGTTGACCTAAATGACTAATGTTAAATTGATAAATAGAATCCGCTGTGTGTAATCAAGTTTCCGCTTATAAATGCACCTGCTCTGTGATAGTCTCAGAGGTCCGGTAAAGCGCAGAGAGCATCATGAAGAACAAGGAACACACCAGGCAGGTCCGAGATACTGTTTTGGAGAAGTTTAAAGCCGGATTTGGATACAAAAAGATTTCCCAAGCTTTAAACATCCCAAGGAGCACTGTGCAAGCGATAATATTGAAATGGAAGGAGTATCAGACCACTACAAATCTACGAAGACCCGGCCCGTCCTCTAAACTTCTCAGCTGATACCAGAAGACTGATCAGAGATGCAGCCAAGAGGCCCATGATCACTCTGGATGAACTGCAGAGATCTACAGCTGAGGTGGGAGACTCTGTCCATAGGACAACAATCAGTCGTATACTGCACAAATCTGGCCTTTATGGAAGAGTGGCAAGAAGAAAGCCATTTCTTAAAGATATCCAAAAAAAGTGTCGTTTAAAGTTTGCCAAAAGCCACCTGGGAGACACCCCAAACATGTGGAAGAAGGTGCTGTGGTCAGATGAAACCAAAATCGAACTTTTTGGCAACAATGCAAAACGTTATGTTTGGCGTAAAAGCAACACAGCTCATCACCCTGAACACACCATCCCCACTGTCAAACATGGTGGTGGCAGCATCATGGTTTGGGCCTGCTTTTCTTCAGCAGGGACAGGGAAGATGGTTAAAATTGATGGGAAGATGGATGGAGCCAAATACAGGACCATTCTGGAAGAAAACCTGATGGAGTCTGCAAAAGACCTGAGCCTGGGACGGAGATTTGTCTTCCAACAAGACAATGATCCAAAACATAAAGCAAAATCTACAATGGAATGGTTCACAAATAAACATATCCAGGTGTTAGACTGGCCAAGTCAAAGTCCAGACCTGAATCCAATCGAGAATCTGTGGAAAGAACTGAAAACTGCTGTTCACAAACGCTCTCCATCCAACCTCACTGAGCTCGAGCTGTTTTGCAAGGAGGAATGGGCAAAAATGTCAGTCTCTCGATGTGTAAAACTGATAGAGACATACCCCAGCGCGACTTACAGCTGTAATTCGTAGCAAAAGGGGGGCGTACAAAGTATTAACTTAAGGGGGCTGAATAATTTTGCACGCCCAATATTTCAGTTTTTTATTTGTTTAAAAGGTTTGAAATATCCAATAAATTTCGTTCCACTTCATGATTGGGACCCACTTGTTGTTGATTCTTCACAAAAAATTACAGTTTTATATCTTTATGTTTGAGGCCTGAAATGTGGCAAAAGGTCGAAAAGTTCAAGGGGGCCGAATACTTTCGCAAGGCACTGTATATATATATATATATATATATATATATATATATTTACGGCACTGTAGTGCCACTTTCTACCTATATATATATATATAGGTAGAAAGTGGCGCTACAGTGCCGTTACAGTCGTTTCCTGGCTGCAGTGAGGGTGCAGAGACTCCAAGAACGCAGATGCGAAAGACCCAGAAACGCTGACCAATCACAGCAGACTAGGCTTTTTCAGTAAAGGGGGGCTTTAAGAGACAGGCGCTAAAACTGAACGTTTCAGACAGAGGGGGATGACAGGTATATTCAGATGAGAAAAATTAAGTATTTTTTTAACATTAAAGCATGTAAACATGTTCTTGTAGAAACCCAAAATACAAGTAGGAACCTGAAAATGAGCATGATATGGGACCTTTAAATTCAGTGCTTACTTGTGTTCAATTTGTAGATTTTAGGAATCCTCAGTTCCTCAGGTGAGATTCCTTCTATAGGCCCCTAGGTTTTGTTTCTTAATCTCACCTGCACAATCATATTTTGTATTTTTTTGTATTTTATTTTGTTAGGTTTCTGCTGCCTTGATTTTGTCTGGAGTCTGGATTTCATCAACAACAAAAGAGGTGCAGCGGGCCACCGAACAGAAAAACCAAGCACCTGAAGGAGTGCGTGGGAAGTTGAAAGCGCAGCCCCGGTCAGACATATCACGCCAAAATGATGGCACGAGATCAAATCAGGTCGCGGTAACCTCGCGTGGAGGAGGACGGGGATGTCACCAGTCTTCCTGAGAAGACCCGAGGGGAGGCTGAGCTAACTCAGCTGCGCTTTAAAATGTTCAAGAACATCCAAAACTGATCTGATAACACAGCTGAGAGACACTTCATCCAACGGGAAAGTGAAATGGATAGATCTTCATTGTCATAGCATAATATACTACATAGTTACCCCTGAATATTCGGTTAGTTAAATATAAATCATCTTTCAAAAAGTATATGCAGAGGCAACTATCTGGCATTTAGATGAAAGATTGAATACTGGAAAGTAACTGTAATAGTCTTGTATGATTCTTCAACTGTTTATGTTTATGTTACGTTTATGTTTAAAAAAAAAGCAATATTCCTGTTTTTCTATAATAAAAAAAAGATTGTGCGAAAAGGTTTTAGATTGTGGGTTATTTATAATGTAATAGTTACTGAGTGACTGTTAGTCTGATCTCTTGTTTTAACCCTCCTGTTTCTATATCAGAAAGTTGGGTTTCTTTCAACCAAATTTCCCAAAATAACTGAATGAAGTTGGCAACAAGCCGAGATGTAACACAGAATTGGGTAATAATTTATACTTGATGCTTTACAAACAGGCAAAACAGAGGAAGACAGCAGGTGAGTGCGTAGGAAAGTGCGTCACATGTGTCAAAGAAAGCCTCCAAAGTGTAAAAAAGCATCCAAAAAACACAGAAATTGTCAGAAAAAAAGAATCAAAGTGTTAAACCCCTCAAAAAAAAAGTCAAAAGCGACAAAAAAAGCGTCAATAAAGTGTTGAAAATGTTTAAAATATGGGCGCGGTAAGACAATACGAGGGTTAAGGGAAGGTACGTGCGTGTATGTTCGCTGGTGTACACCTGCATGAGTATGCATGTGGGCGTGGATAAGTGAATTGCATAATGATGTGATTTCACATATGTTCTTGTAATGGGTTGTCTGTGATCTAATGTGTACGTAATGTGCGTTAGAGTGGACCCCTTCTACGGCATCAGCCAATGGGCATCCTTTAATGAACAAACATACACAACCCAACAAAACTTAGATGGAGCGATCCAGTTTGCAGCATTAAAATACAATATACAATAACCTCATGCCCCTCACTCATGACCACATACACGTTACCCATAATATAAATATATACTTAAATATAAAAATAGAAATGGAGAATAGAAATGTGCACGAAAGAAAAGGCGCGTGTGCAAGAGACTGCAAAAAGATTTTGTCCCTGCCAGTCTCTTTGTCTTTCTTTATCCTTCTTAGGATTGTTCATTATTTCAATGTTGTTCTGTGTGTATCAAGTGGTGGAATGTAACTAAGTACATTTACTCCAGTACTGTACTTCAGTACCAAATGTCGAGGTACTTGTACTTTACTTGAGTCTTTTCTTTTCATGCCACTTTCTACTTCTGATCCGCTACATTTCAGAGAGAAATATTGTACTTTTTACTCCAATACATTCATCTGTTACAGCTTTAGTTACTAGTTACTTTACACATTAAGATTCCTGCACACAAAACACATGTAGTTTATAAAATCTGATGTTTGATTTTAAAGTAAACTAGCCAACAATATAACGGCTACAAGTCCAGCTGAGATGATGAGACCATCATCTCAGGAGAGTTCTTTACTTTTAACGCAGGACTTTTACTTGTAACAGAGTATTTTTACAGTGTGGTATTAGCAATTTTACTTGAGTAAAGGATCTGAATACTTCTAAATGCAGTGCTGCGATTTGGACTTTGAACAGCCGTTCCTCGCCAGTCAGATCTTGCGTTTGCAGTCGCTGTACAATACATAATGGCAGCTGCCATCATTCAGAAATCATCCCCAAATGCTGCTTTGTATCAAATCCAAACCCAGAAACTGTGAGTCAAAAATGTCCATTCTTTCACCTAAGCTTATCTCAGCACAAGCCAACATCCCCCGCTTGTCTGATGAGCATGATTTGCAGAAGAAGAATTTTCATTTTCACCAAGGGAAAAGATTTGTCTTAGGGCAAATGTAGCGCGGTGCCAAAACCAAGACGAGGGAGGAATCATGAGTTAGGAGGCACATATCTCTGGGCCGAGATCAGGAGCACACTAAATATAGGCCACATCCAGTTGAATTTATTACAATATAATGAGAAAAGGATGTTCCTCTAAAGTGGATGTGAGGCGTTTATCCATTACGGGAGTTTAGTGTCGTCTCACTTTTCTCATGTGAAAGTTGGGAAACTCTGCGCCAACAGAGGCCCCTTTTTCTCGTCTTAAAAGCACCTTTATGTATTGAGGATTTTAAAATGTCATTCCGCGAAGCAAATAGAGGAAGATAGTATTTCTGACATGGATTTGTCTCCCTTTTTTTCTCTCTCAGCGATTTAAGCATGCACCCCCACCCTCTGTCTACTTTCCTGCATGCCCGCTCTAATAAGAAAGAAACATTGCGAGGCACATGTGGGGGTTAAAAGGAAAATCCAATCGCCGGACACATAAAGGCGGGAGTGACACATCTGACAGCAGGCATCCAATGTTATCTATCCAGTCGGCCTTCCACTCCCATCCCCTCCTCTCCTGCTGGTGTCATTAGGCGACAAGATTTCCCAAAAACATGTCCGGAATTATTTCACACCACATCTTTTTCAAGTGTGTTCCCCCTCCCTTAAAACTCCCCTCTTCTTCACGGTATGGCGTGCAACATTAACCATTAACATGTCACTCTGAGGACAAGGCTCCGTCTCCGAGAGAAGGGGAGTGAATAACCTTTAAGGACCAGGCGATGACTTTGATAATGAACTCCGCTTTCTTAGCAGGCCTGTCAGGGCTGTCAACAGATTTTACAATCTGTTGCTGAGAGGAGGAAGGGCGATAAAAAGCAGGGGGGGGGAGGGGAGGTGTAAGGTGGATGCCGCGCTACGACATTGGATTGATTCAATTTGGACACATTTGAGCAGAAAATGAGAATTATTAGCAGGTTGGGTATACGTCGACGGGGAAGGCGGCGTTGCAACGTTTTTGTCGCCAAAAATTTGGAATGAGACGTGTCACAACAGGCTCGGCTGATGGAAATGATCTGACACTTGGGTTTTGCTGTCGACGCAGTGATGGGTTCAACCCTCGAAAAACCCACAGCTTTGAAAGAAAAAAAAGGTGGGGAGTGAGGATGATGTCGTGTTTGATTGCTGGTGTTGCTGTCTAGCAAACTATTTCCAACGTGTCAGTAAGCACTGGCGCCGTGATTCACGGGGCAAAAGACTTCTGGACGTCAAGGTTAAAAGAAAAGTATTTAGACATCAAGGGTTACATATAACCGTTGTTGGGGAGGATACTCTAGAAATGTAATAGGTTACTGATTACAAGTTAGCCTATTTAAAATGGAAGAGTAGTGTAACTACTACTAAGGGCCCTATTTTAACGACCTAAGTGCACGGCGTGAAGCGCCTGGTGCAGGTGTGTTTAGGGCGTGTCCAAATCCACTTCTGCTAGTTTGACGGCAGAAAAAAAGGGTCCGTGCGCCGGGTGCATGGTTCTAAAGGGTTGTACCTAGTGTCCTCATTAATCAGAGGTGTGTTTTGGGCGTAACATGCAATCAACCAATCAGAGATCCTCTCCCATTCCCTTTAAAAGCCAGGCGCGTTTGGACCTTGGAGCATTGCTGTTATGATGGAGGATTTGCACCGGAATATATTTATTTGTAATCTTCTGCATGTGTGTGTGCTGCTGTGCGTCCCTGTGTGTGTAACAAGCATAGTGTGCGCGCGCTGTGCACGAGCCTAGGAGCATTTTACTAATGCTCTGTTAAAATAACAATGAAATGCTGCGTTATTGACTTTAGACCAGGTTTTTGTTGGTCAATGGAGCGATCACTTTCCGCTGCCTCAAGATAGCAATTCGCCCAGAATGCACCTGAACACACCTCCCTGTAAGACTAGCACGCCCATGGGCGCAGAGATGGGCGCAGGTGCATTTGCTATTTAAACAACGCGGGCGCTGGACGGGAAACTGACAACTGCGTCGGTCTTAGACTAGCAAAGACACTTGCGGCGGGCTTTGCGCTGCGCTGCGCCGGGTGCAGGATAGGGCCCTTAGTGTCTGTTCTTTTTTTACCTGTACCATACCATGATCTATGGATGGATAGACGATATCTTGTGTATATGCCAAGTGTTTATTATGGTAGTGACAGTAAAACTGGTTCGGATTCTGAAACTATTTCAATTACTTATCAAAGTAATGCAACCTATGACATTTTTATTACTTTTTGACTACTTTTCCATGAATGGCCATTAAATAGAAACTACTGGATACGCACCAAGCAACATATGGTGCATAACACGTGGTGTATTAATAATAATTTTCCTTTACATAAATAAAGACATTTGCACCATAACTTGATGCAGAAAAGGTACAACTTGTTGCAGAAAAATTCAGTAGAATGCAGGAAATTAAGTGTTTGATGTTCAAAATTTCTTGTGGGACGACCCACAGACACCCCTCTCCCACCCTCTGAATGTCTCATGACGTTTAGCCCAGCTTTAACTTTTAAAGGTGCTGTAGGTAGGATTGTGAAGATCCAGGACTTAGCCAAAAAAATTTGAACATCGACAACATCCCTCCCCCCTTTCCGCTAAAGCCCAAAACGGTCTCCTAAGCCCCACCCCCCACAAGGGAGAATGAATGTGTGTGCATGAGCAGTGATTGACACGCAGTTAGACACCCCGTCTGGCCATGATTGGTGCATCTGAACAGTTAGACACCCCCCCTGGCCCTGATTGGTGCATCTGAACAGGTAGCGGTGGATTTTTGCAAATCACACTCCAGGCTGTAGGAGGAGCCAGAGGAGCTGGATTTTTTTAAATGACCTGCTTCATGTAGTTCTACTGGAACACAAGGTCAGTTACAGCAAATATAACAGAAAGTTAGTTTTATAAGGCTTACCTACTGCACCTTTAACTGCTGGTTGGATAGATTTAAGACAACGCCATGTGACATAAGTTAATGTTGGAAACAAACCAAATCTTGCTCTGTATTTTCTTTTCTTGAAATCTTGTATCTGTTGCTTTTGGTTTCTTTCTGTAAAGCTATCACATTGCAGGGACATTTCTGTGTGGTCCACATTCAGATTGAACTACACTCCTGAAAATTTTGGGTGCAAGCAGCCAAGATCCATTTTCATTTCCACACCGTTTAACACCCCCACACACACACACACACACACACACACACACTCTAAGTAGCCTCCCTCACTTGAAGGCCTGCTCTTCAGAGGAGCACATTCAGTCGGAGTGTGCCAGGGAAATATTTGCTTTGAATCATCAGAGGACATGATTTCATTTAAAGAGCTCTTTGATGGAGGGGCACACTTCTTCCTCGCCTGTGATGTGGCTCAGCTGAGAGCAAAATCATTCAGAGCGCTGAAGGAGTGATACCGGTGTTTTTGTCTGTGTATGTGTGTGTATGCTAGTTGACTAAAAAGAGGAATAAAAAATCATGTTTTGGAAATTGATCTTAATGCCTTAATTAAAAAAATGAGGAAAATCCAACCTTTAAGGACTCCAATTGTCTTTGTGAATGAATAATGTATCATAAATAAATAAAAGGTTCTTCCTTAAAATACAGGGGGCCTAAGTATACACACCACTATGCCCATATGGGGTACTTTCCATAAGATCATCTCTCAATACAAATCACACCAGCTATTAGGCTAACTGAAATAAAACCATGCCAATCTCTAGGTATGGTGAAGGGTATATGATGATGTGGGGCTATTTTAATTCCAAAGGCCAAGGGAACTTTATCAGGATGCATAGTTTCCTGGATCTATAAAATAACTGGCCTTTCAAAATAAAATCTGTCTGCCTCTATGGGAATTTAACATAGTGGTGTGTATACTTATGCCCCCTGTATTTTAAGGAAGAACATTTATTTATTTACGATACATTATTCATTCACTAAGAAAATTGGTGTCCTTAAAGGTTGGATTTTTCCTAATTTTTTTAATTAAGGCATTAAGATCAATTTCCAAAAATGATTTTTTTATTACTCTTTTTAGTCAACTTTAGCATAGGTTCCTAAACTTATGAGCAACACTGTATGTTGATGGCTCTGTGCGCGCTCTTGCATTTGTATTTACTTTGATTATTATGTGTGCATACAGTACAGTTTGCAAGGGCATAGGTTTTGTTTCAACATGGGGGGGGCACATTATGACCGGTCGCCCCCCCACCACCCTATCAAATTTGGAGCGCTAAACACTTCATTTCGTGCATTCTGGGGAATTCTTCTGCAACAATTTGAGCCTTTTCTGCATCAATTTATGGTGAAAAAGTCATTATTTACTGTACGTTAAGGGAATTATTAATATTATTTATTATGCTTCAAAGTTTAAATCAATCTTAAATTAAGACACAATTCTTCTTTTCTGTACATGTTTTCAGCCCCCTGAACAGTTAATTTGACCCCTTTTGGGGAGTGGGTTTTCTTTCATATTTTTTTTTCTATACGTTTGCATGCAACATGTTTGTGTTTTCTTCCATGTTTCAAACCCACCTCTGGGTAGGAGTTGGATCAACCAATCAGCTTGCGCAAACATGCAAAGCGACAAAATTAATATTATTCATATCATAGCCTAGTTTTTTACAGGAAATATTCAAGTCCCAATGATATCCCAAGTATTTCCCAGTATCTATAACAGATTGCAGTAACCTTCACTTTGTATTTAAATTACTTAACGGCATTACATGTAACTAGATACTCCCCAACACTGCATATAACTGACCTATTTCAACGTTCATCAAAAACACTCCTCTTTTCAACCACAATTAGTCCAGTTTTAATCTAGATATCGACTGTAGATGCAGTCAGAGCTGGGATGCTAACTTATGGCGATGTCTGTGCGCATGCCTTTTGCATTTGTATTGCATGTATTTTTGTGCACGGGAGCAACACTTGCACATGCACCGTTATGAAGTTGCACTGTATGCAGGTTTGGGACTATTTCTTCTATACGTATACATGCAACACGTTTGTTTTTTCGTCTCCGTTTCCAACCCGCCTCTGGACAGGACTTGGGTTAACCGTTAACGGCTTGTTTGATGCATCGGTCCACACGATACATACATGTTGACATTTCGAAGATGTGTGCGTAGGCTCCTCTGCAGGCTTCTGCTACTGTTACATAGTTACTCTCTCAACATCCTTCGCTGTTTTGCCTGCATCATTTCCTGAGGCATAACTCCAACTTGAACCAATCAAAAACACAAAGATCAAACAGAATCCAAATGCCAAATTATCAATGCTCCAGAATCAAATCTTTAATAAAAACTTCAGTACACTGACTTTTCAATTCAACCTTCTCTAGATGCCAAACAACTTGGATGATTGACACGAACCTTCACAGAACGTGTGTTTGTGTAAATAAGAACGTGTGTGTATAGCGTAGTGGAGTTCAAGTAAAAAGCAAGTGAAGAAGAGCTTTGAAAGATGCCATGAAATTGTCTCTAAACCATGTGTCCAACTCAAAAGGCCCGTAGGCCAAATCAGGCCCCTTGCAGATTTAGATCCGGCCCACACACCAATACATTTTGGCCTACCAGGTTTTTGTTGCTTTTTCCGCCGTTTTTGGCACTTTTTTTTTTTTTTGCTTAGTGAAGTTGAGTTTGACACCCCTGCTCTAAACTAAAGCTAACCCTAAGTAGATTTGATAGGGGATTCAAAAGGATTTGATACTGTATTCAGATCAAATTGCCGCCCTAACTGTGTGTGCTATAAATGCATTTGCAGGCTTACGTACCTGCATCAGCCTGCTTGCTTTTTTTCTTTGAACTAGACTAGTTGTGTTTCCATGTTCTCCACATGCTTTCATGTGCCTGCGTGTGAGGTTTGTGTTTGTCTCTTGTGCCTTTTCGATGGATTTGTTACACGCCCCGGCTGTTAGCAGAGTCGACAGCCCACTGATCTCCCGTCAAACTGAGCAGCGCTGCAGGTACGGCGTGCACAGGCTTTTTGCTTTGAGACTACCTGTCATCACACATCAGGAGATTATGGCGCTTTGCTCTCTCTCGCTCTCTCTGTCTCTCTCTGCACTGAACGCACAGCAGCTACTACACCATCTGTAAAATGTTACATCAATGAGGTACATATCTCAACACGGAGCCAAAGATAATCTTTGGCATTTAAAAAAAAAAAAACACAGAGGCGCACAATGGCGTCACCGTGCAGCAGGCCTCTCCGCTGAGTCGGCCGCCGCGTACTCCAACGCTCAGATAATGCCAGATGCTGGTGCCATATGGGAAGCTAAATTTATCATCTGTTTTTTAAGAGTGGCGGTGTCTTCATTTTCAATTTCAGATTGTACTGTCACACTATCAATTCAGGCCCCCTGACACATGAGAAGATGAAGGCGGTGATTATGTTTATCGAATATAAATTAAAAGAGGAACAACATACTTATGAGTGATATGTGAAATGTGTTACTTTGACTTCACTTTAAAACTTTTCATACCATAACCAATTAATGTGCACACCACTTTAATTGATGATTGGACAATCTCTATTTTTGGGCAAATATTTTAGAGGCAATTTCCACCAGGACACAGTATATTGTGTACTTTTCTTTAATTCAGGAGTGTCAAACTCAGCTTCACTAAGGGCCAGACTGGAGAATGAGAATCATGTCAAGGGCCAGAAGTGTAGAGTTTATTGATGTGCTTTTATTTAAGAGAAAAAGTCAAATATGTGGATTGTATTATTTCATGTCTCATGTAGCTTTCTTACTCACAGTTCGGGCCTCATAAAGCCCCAAAAAAGTGGGATAAAAGGTCCTTAGCCATCAATAGAAAAAAGCGACAAAAACGTTGGAAAAGGCATCAAAAACGTTGGAAATAGCGAAAACAATCAAAACTTCAGAAAAAGTGACAAAAAAGTGGAAAAAAAGCCGAAAGCATGAAAAAAGCACCAACATGTTGAAAAAAGTGACAAAAACTTTGTGGGCCAAAATTTATTGTGAACCTAAAATTGATATGCGGGCCGGATCCAAATCAGCGAGGGGCTGGATTTGGTCCGCGGACCTTGAGTTGGACACATGTGCTCTAGGTCAATATAACTCTTCCATGATTTTCTTTAATCCCTGCAGAGTATTTCTCACATCTATGACTGAAGGCAAAACAGGAAATATGAAGCCTTTTATTGTTACCAGTATGTTAATATATTTAGACACAGAATAGAATAAAACGTAAATGATCATTCCTGCAATAATCCTTAGTGACCCGTGAGGTTAGCGCATCTTCTTCCCCCCCCCCTGGGGCAAGTCTTAATGCGCTCTGGTGTCTCTTTGCTCGGTGAACAGAGGGGACGTCTGCAACTACATAAATCTGATTTAGAGGGGGTTTGCACACTGAATGAGCAAACACACGGGCCCGGCGCCGCCTTGCATCAGGACAGAGAGCATGGGGAGGGAGGTTGGTTCCTACCAGGAAACAATCAGGGAGAGTGGTCGTCGAGAAAAAAATGGAGATCTGCTTTCTTTTTTAGATTTATGGAAAACACACAAACAAATGGTGGGAATTTGAGAACGCTGAGATTAGACATAAACCATGTTTCCAGCCACACGTTTTTATGCGAGTTAAGTAATATCAAACGAAAAATACAAATCCGATTTCTTGAATATCGACGCAAAGTTTTTAAAACTTTCTTGTGGCAGCGATAGAGGCAGTGATGTTTCCTGTTTGGGACTCTCACACCTAATCTAAACACAGCCTTAGGGCCCTATTTTAACGTGTAAAGCGCATGGCACAGGTGCGTTTAGGGCCAAATCCGCTTTTGCTAGTTTGACGGCGGTAAAAAGGGTCCGTGTGCCGGGCGCATGGTTCTAAAGGGTTGTACTTAGTGTCTTCATTAATCAGAGGTGTCTTTTGGGCGTAACATGGAATCAACCAATCAGAGATCATCTCCCATTCCCTTTAAAAGCCAGGCGCGTTTGGACCTTGGAGCATTGCTGTTATGATGGAGGATTTACATCGTAATATATTTATTTGTAATCTTCTGCATGTGTGTGTGCTGCTGTGCGTCCCTGTGTGTGTAACAAGCATAGTGTGCGTGCGCTGTGCATGAGCCTAGGAGCATTTTACTAATGCTCTGTTAAAATAACAATGAAATGCTGCGTTATTGACTTTAGACCAGGTTTTTGTTGGTCAATGGCGCGATCACTTCCCGCTGCCTCAAGATAGCAATACGCCCAGAATGCACCTGAACACACCTCCCTGTAAGACCAGAATGCACCTGAACACACCTCCCTGTAAGACCAGAATGCACCTGAACACACCTCCCTGTAAGACCAGCACGCCCATGGGCCACAGATGGGCGGAGGTGCATTTGCTATTTAAACAAAGTGGGCGCCGGACGGGAAACTGACAACTGGGTCGGTCTTAGACTAGCAAAGACACTTGCGTCGGGCTTTGCGCCGCGCTGTGCCACGTGCAAAATAGGGCCCTTACTCTCCAACTTGAAACAGCACTGGAAACTGACATCATCACAGCCCAGAATCTTGGCGGTTAGGAGCAGTTGTATGTGTATATATTGCGTACACACGACTCTAAATGATGACGCTGATGGGTTTCTACAAGCTCTCTCTGATGCGTTGGCTCGTTGAAGCCAGTATTGATGTTATTGCTCGAATGTGGCCCTTACACTCCTTCTGCACAAGCCCTCTGCTCTTTTAATCATCTTGTCCACTCGCTGCACGGGTTCAGCTTTGTTGTGAATATCTGGTTGCCATGTTATGTTTTAACAGGATTTCAGCCTGTATACGGTACGACGCAGACTTGAACTAAATTAAACTTGACTGGGTGCCAGGAACAGGACTGAGTTAGGCAACAGGGAGAACATGTAAAAAGGCCAGACGGGTTTTTATTTGGAGATGGTGACTGGGTCAGACAATTGGTGCTAGTTGGAAGAGTGAGCAAATGTGAAATGAGATTATTTTTGCATAATGGCAGCGGTGGTGAAAGTGGCTGAAAGTTGCAGAGACAGGCTTGTGACTGGAAGGTCAGCGCTTTGAAATGAAATGCCGGCTGAGGGAAAATGACAAAGCTCTGCCCCTTCAAAAACTTTGCTGTCATTGTGCCCTGGAGCAAGGCACTTTGCACAACCCCAAAGGTTGTGGTGAACGGGTCCCTGGTATAAAATACGTAAACACAGTATGATTATGAGGCAGGGTGTTGAAAATAGGAATGTGAAAATAGGAATGAGTCACTGTCTGCACCCTGTCAAAAAAGAAGAAGAAAAGACACGAAAGGTAACATCTCACTAAACCAGTGAAGTTTAAGGAACTAAACACGACAATGAAGCTGCATATGCTCTTGATATTTTAAGGTGATGTTCACACAAAATGGCATAAGCAAATCATCTAAGAGAGAGCTATTGTGGGATAGATATTCCCACAATAGGGGTTCATTAAAGACTGAGAACTATCATTTTGCCACAAATAGAGCAAATGGGGATGCAACAAGACTTTACACTTGAAAATGCCTTAAATTCATGTCTGGTCCATTTGCCCTGGAATTCATCACAGCATTATTTACCTACTTAAAATATTAATTTAACACTAATCTAACACTGAAAAATAAAGGTGCTCCATGTCCATAAATAATGCCTCTTCATTTGAAGATATAAAAAGTCAGCTTCCACCCTGTAGTGTTGATTTTGTCAGCTTTAAGTGTGATTATAATTATGCACCAACTTTTTTTCCCCCTCCAATCGTAAAGATGAGCTGTCATCAGGCCAAACGTAATATTAAGAAACAAATTAAGAACTGTGACAAGTTTTGTGTCACTGATGAAACAGCAGATGAAAATGACTGTCAGCGTGAACATTTCAGCTTATGCAGACACCGAGTGTGTTTGTGTCCATTTTGGGAAATATTATGCCCTTACAACGTAACTTTCGTTTTCTACAGCATGGACCCTATTTCCCTATGTCTTTGTGTCTAAGTGACAGATGGGAACAATCATCCTGAGAATTGTGCTGTGTTTTTAGTGTTTAGACGCTGGGCCAAAGTGTAGCAGTGCAGAGCAGACAGGCTTGTTGCTGGAGTTCATTCACTGTTGGTTTGGTTTAACATTGACTCTATTTTTAGCCTGACATCTGAAGTATCCATGGAGTCTAAATGTGGGAAAAGCCTGTCCTCCTTCCTCCCTGGGTGTCTGATGTTTCCCAGCAAGCCCTGCTGCAACCCTCTGTGTGTGCATGTGTGTCTCTGTGTTTGTGTGTATACGAGAGAGTAAATCATTGTGTGTCTAAAAGTGAGAAAGTGTGTGTGCGTGTGGAGAGTCTGGGTGTGTCAGTGTGTGTGCACACATGTGCCTGTTTGGCTGTGTGGGAGAGTTTTACATGTGGGTGTGAGAATGTGTGTGCGTAAATGCCTGTGTGTCTATCATAGTAGAGGTGTGTGTGACAGTTTGTGTGTGTGTGTGTGTGTGTGTTTAGCCGTGCATGGTGACCAGAGGACTGTGGGAGGACTTCCTCTGTGGATCCTCTCTGTTTTCTTTTCAAAGAATGACATTCCTAAGCTGTTTCACTTTTCAGGCAGGAAGTGGAAACCAGCCAAAAATGATTAAAACCAGGAACGGCAACATAACAGCTCGAGCACCGCCACAGAGTTTTGGAGTGTTGACACAAAGTCAAACAGTCGTGATATATTGTTTGATAAATCTCAATAACTGGTGGGACAGCACATTCAGGTCTGGGAAAGTAGATCACAGCTCTCCAGAATGCTGGATATTCTTGCATTTTCTTCAAAATTACTCTTTTCGCAAATTATTGTTTTCTACATTCTACTACACTGAAACTCTACCCTCTGTCGATCAAAGAAATCCTATTTTTGTTTCTGAGGACAGGCCTGATGGAATAAAAATCATCCATGTGTCCCTGGTGGGCTATTTAGTGCAGTTGAAAGTTGATATTGTTTTATCACAGCTAAAAGAAATGGCTCTTATTACACCTGGTGTTCCCAAGGTTAGTTTTGGAAATGGTTCCCATGGACAGTCATGTACTGTATTTGGTGACTTTTAGCTGCGACCAGGGTCTTGTCACCAAACATTTGTCTTTATAATCCAACAAGCTCCAAACATTACATTTGTCATATTTTGTGTACTTTGTAACTCCCAGAATTATCAGCATATTAGGATATATTACAAACTCTCTAAGCCAAACACAACGTTGACTTTGGATGGCTTTGCAAAACCTCAGTTCAACCTACAGTTTTTGTATGATATATTATTTACTAAAACTGCAGCTACAGTTTGATTAACATGGATGGATTCCCAGACAGGCCTGCCAGGCACAAGCCCGGGGGCCCAAGGGGTCAGGGGCCCCCTAAGCCAGAACCTCCCTAAACTATTATTATTTACAGTTTCAATCCAGAGCTGCTGAAACGTGCCTTTTTCTTACATGCTAACATTTCAATAGAAGACACCATTTCCTTAACAGTGTACTTCATTAATTTTGCGTCACACTTCTATATCATTGTTGGACTCATATTTACTATGCAGAGAAATAAAAACAAAACGTGTATACCCTCGAAAGCATTATGGATGAACGTGGTACAGTTGCCTCTGCCAATTTGCCATTCAGCAAGACATTCAGGCTACTATTTACTTCATTCAGACATGGTCCACTGTGGCTCCCCTCTGATTGCCCTTTTTGTCAATCTGCGTGTACAGACTATATGTTTGGGCCTGTATGTGAAGCAAATGAACGCATCAGTGTTGTAGTCAAGACCACCTAAACCGAGACTAAGTCACCACCAAGACCAGTCTGTCTCGAGACCGAGACAAGAACGAGACTTTGAGGGGTTGAGACTGAGACAAGACCGAAACTTTGAGGGGTTGAGACCGAGACTTTGAGGGGTTGAGACCGAGACTTTGAGGGGTTGAGACCGAGACTTTGAGGGGTTGAGACTGAGACTTTGAGGGGTTGAGACTGAGACTTTGAGGGGTTGAGACTGATACTTTGAGGGGTTGAGACTGAGACTTTGAGGGGTTGAGACCGAGACAAGACTGAGACTTTGAGGGGTTGAGACAGAGACAAGACCAGTGCCAGACAGTCAGAGCTGTTCTTTAGTGAAAAAATTCTGTAGAAGAAAAAATAGAGTTATTGGTTCCATTTGAAGCAGGATGTTTTACATCCAATCACAGTAATTATGTTAACACATAAAATTGCCGATACACAGGCAATTTAGTGATGTTGTTGTGGTCTTGACAGGTCTGAAAATATAATCCTGCGTCCTCTTTATCTGAGACCTTAAAAAGTGGTCTTGAGAACGTTCTTAAGACCAAGACCGATCTCGAGTACTACAACACTGGTACGCACAAATAAATATTTCTGAATAGAAGTTGGGAAATCATAAAATGTATTTCTATTTCAGGCATTAGCTGACGAGAGCTGCTCTGAGAATATGCATACGAGAGTCATATGAGCATTACTTCCTGCATTGGCAACATTACAAGAATCTGACAGGAGGATCAAAGGTCAGATTGAGGGCTTCACCCTCAATCTACAGATGTCAAATATACAAATATGCACACACAAATATTCATGTGTGTCTTGAGAATGCATGTCGGAGAAGTGCAAGAGAAAGAAGCAAAAAGCTCAAAGTCATAATCGCATCCATCAAGAAGTCGTTGCTCGCTCTACCTCGCTCCCAGCTCACCCACGTCGGTGTCAGTTTTACGAGGCTACGGTGGATCAACAGTAAAGAGATATATGGCTGTTTATTTTTAGACAAAACACAGTTAGCCACCCCTCTCTCTGCAAAGTATTTTTCTTTAAAAAATGCATGAACCTCGGTGGGGATTCAGAATGCGGCTCTCATGCATTGTTAATGAGGCTCCATAACCCTTCTCATGACTCCAGGTCGGGATAAGTGCAACCTATCCTTGTTTTCAAAACTTACACTGAAACACCGGCTCACATTTGTGAATTATTGACCAGCACACAGATGTTGCCTGATGACGACAATACTGCATGTGTTTTTTTCTGGGGTACTCAGCACACAGTGACTAATCACTCCACATTATATTGGTTTTGTGCCGTTTGATTTAGCGATTTACTTTCTGTCTTGCTTTTACACTTCATTGCGTTGTCGTTCTGAGCTGTTCAACAATGAAATTGGACTTGATGTAACTTGAATGTACTGGATCAGCTTTTTGTTAAATCTGACCAAAATTCAGTGGACTTTGTTTCATGTTTATTTTCTTTACTTTACTTTATCACAGGGCATAAAAATAAGGAGATGAAACACAAACAGATATAAAGCTACGCTGTTATAAATGTGTTGCACGGGTCTAAGAGTCACTAAAGCATCTAAATTTGAGTATCGCCTTTATTTTCTTGAGATATTTGAAAATGTAAAAACACTTGTTTATATAGAGCCATTGTGAGAGCTCCTAATAAAGGCAAAGGATGCTAGAGGTCTAACAGGAAAGATAGTGTTTTTTATTCCAATCCAACTGAAAAGATTTCTTCCCCGAGGTGCTTCAAGCCTGGAGGAGCTATACAGTAAATGCATCTTTTGCTCCAAAAACATTCCGAATCAGTGCAAAAATAAAGAATAACTTTGTGTGCAGTAAAGTCATTGAAAGGCCATTTAGTTTGCTAAGCTTTAAAACAGCTCTCATCTGTCAGCAGCCGGGCCTTCCCAGTGTGAAATCCTCCTCAGCATACTGTCCGTTTTAAAGGGAAAAAGTTCTCATGTAAGCAGTGAAAATGACATTCTACTTTAAAGTGAAGTATTCTACAGGTCCTCAGATTGTGGGAGTTTTTAACGGGCAAAGATCTGGCAACTGAGGCTACATTCACATCGTTGGCGTTAGTGTCGGTGTTGCCAAAGGTCTCCGTTTGCGGCCGTTGAGACTGCAACACAACCCCGCAGATTCCAAACCAAAACGGGTCAGAAGTGTTTCTAAATGTCTCCGGTTTAGGGGCTCGGAAATGCCAGAGCAGGGGGAATGAGAGGGGGAAACGTCAGAGCAGGGGGAATGAGAGGGGGAAACACCAGAGCAGGGGGAATGAGAGGGGGAACACCAGAGCAGGGGGAATGAGAGGGGGGAACACCAGAGCAGGGGGAATGAGAGGGGGGAACACCAGAGCTTTACTTGAAAACTGAGACTCCTCCAGCGAGTGATTCCAGTTGAGTAGAAGCCTGATTCTGTGTAAGCTGAGGTGATTTATCTGCCTCTCCCTCCTCAGATCTGTCTCATCTTCCCTTCTTTCCTTCTCCTTCTCTCCCCAGGAAGGGGGAAGGGGGGAGGTGTGTGTGTGTGGGGGGGGGAAGGGGGAGGGGGTCAAATGAGGTAGTTATGATGAACCGTCAGTCAGATCCTGACAGCAGCTTTCTCAGCCACTCGCGCTCCGAGGAGTCCAATTGATAACACGACTCAGTCAATGTCAGCGCGTCACCGGGGCCCCCCGTTTAAATGCACTCCCGGCGCTGTCGTATAAATCACATCAAACATCACTAACAGATACACCCCCCGCCCTCCTTTGTCGATAATTGCGGTATTCCAGTCGCTCCTGTAGATGTTCCAATGCCTCGATCCTTCAACCAATTGGCTCTGACAAGGGAGAAAGCAGTTGCTGTCAAAACTGTTAAAGGGAAGGATGATATTTAAGAGGTGTACTGGATAACCGATATCTATCACCTCTCTTGCAAGCCTACATCACTTTCTAAAGGATTGCTTGATCAAGATGTCTTTCCTCTACTACTTCCCTGGCTGAAAGGGAAGTTATGACTTGGGCCACGATGACTCCATGCATCTTCGGCGAGAGAGAATGTGACAGGTATAGAGAGCAGGGATGTGCAAGGCATATACGCCTGGAGAACATGAATAAGTCAGGGGAGGGAGGGCGTATTAAATATTCATTCTACCGATATCGCTCTTTGTCACATCCTCTTTAACAACAATGAGTACAGGCAGAGGAGGAGGGAGGAGGTGGGTCCTTAAACTGGCGCCGGCTAGACATGTCACGCAGCATCAAGTCACGACTGGGTCTTTAACCTGAGGCGAGGAGGATCCACAGCTAACTCGTACCGTTTGTTTTAACCCACGTGCACGTGGCAGATGGGTGGGGTACCGCTGCCCGGGAGGAGAGAACAGCGAGAGCGTCGACTGGGTCTGAAGCTTTTCAAGTCAACTCAACACGACAGCAGCTGATTTGACTGATTAGCACACCTTCCACCAGAGGAAGAGCGAATCGGGGGAAATTAGCCGCTGAAGTCTTATGGCTGAGATGGAAATCTGAAGTCTGTCAGGCCTCGATAGGACACGCCTGAGAGCGGCTGCTTCACGCCATCATAGGTACAGTTTAGTCAAAGGGTTAGGGTTAGTCAAATAAACCCAAACCCTTTGTTTCACATACATTTCAAAAAGCTATCTTTTTGGGCACTTCTAATCTTTAACTAATGTGTTAGCGCCTAATTAGCAACCCGACAAAAGCCTTCTAGTCCTCGAGTCGTGACTAAGACGAAACAAATATGCAAGTACAAAAAAATCACAGTAATGCAAACATGATGAATTGTCTTTTGACTCAACCTTAAAAGGGTTCTTGTACCTTGAGTTTAGGATACTAAAATTAAGGAGCATGTTGCTTTTGAATGCATCCTAACTATAAAGTTTACAAATTCTCAAAGTTATGCTCTAATTAATTGGAAACGAATAATGCCTCCTAAATTACTCATTGCAAAAACTCATTTACAGAAAGTGAATGTTTAGGGCCGCATTACCCCAACAGATGTCTCAACACACGATGCAGTGATACCATGGCAACCTCACGCTCAGATCATTTCTACTCTATATGTTTGCTGTTTGATTTTGATGCTGGCAGATATGTTGACCTGTCATGTTGATCCGAAATTATCCAGACGAGTCAAATCAGGTTCGAAAACACTTTTGTTACAAGTGAATTGTGTTGCACCTTAGATGTGGTGATAAAGAATATACGACGCTACTTTCAAACAGACACACACAGCAGACAACTGAGATGAGCACCTCGCAGGTGCTGATTCACGGCTGCACTTTTCTGAAGTGGGGACCAAATACAAATGCACATCTCTCGACTTTAACAAATAGCTCACGGCTACATTAACAACTTGCATTGGGTCATGAAATATGTCTGAACAAAGGAGAAGTAGGTAATATAAATCCAGCCGGCCTGCCAAGACACGGGGAACGCTTCTCCTCGTGTGGTGACTGTTGCCATCCACCACAGGAGCGACGCCGGAGCCAAACTTCATAATACAACAATGTAAATCAAAAAGTCAACACGGGAAAGAGGGGGTAGGAGAGACGGAGGGGCGAAGCCATACGGCGCACAGTAAATCCCAAAATCAAAACTCAGCATCCTTTGGTTTCTAAATGCACTGCTGTCATAAAAGCATTTCCATCGACAAATGAGTCCACGGGAAAGGTCAATAGTTAATTGAATAATCTATCACCTTGGGATGGACTGAGTGTACCACGCTATGCAATCAATGACAGGCGCATTAAAAGGTCAGCCACAGACTTCCATGATAAGTCACCTGGCTAATGTTTTCTTTGGTTATACACAGCTTCGAGGGTCGCTGGAGAGCAGCTAACAGGCCACTTTGGCCGTGGTCCAGGCTCATTCAACAAACACTGGTCAGGTACACAAGAGTAAATCTAAATATACAAGAGTTTTGATCCAAAATGAGATGTGAGCAGTGGGGCTGGGTATCGTTAAATAAATGTCGATAGCGGTACCGATACCAGCGGTGGAAGAAGTATTCAGATCCTTTACTTAAGTGAAAGTACTAATACCACACTGTAAAAATACTCTGTTACAAGTAAAAGTCCTGCGTTGAAAATGGTAAAAGTCTATAAGTATCATCAGGAAAATGTAGTTTAAGTATTAAAACTAAAAGGTACTCAATGCAGAAAAATCCTCCCATTGTAGAAAGTGTAAAGGATCCAAACTAATCTAATCATTTCAGCTGGACTTGGAGGCCGTTATATTGTTGGCTTGTTTCATTTAGAATAAAGCATGGTAACGTAGCGCTCGCGGCTCCGCCGCACGGCTGGCTAGCTAGCTCAATGACGAGGAGACGGTGGCTGAAGTTTAACCGGTAGACCGGGTTTTATTACCCTAGAACACAGGCTAATAACAGGGCTGGAAGTGTGCCCACCAACAACACAAAAGGCTGGTGGCCGTAACTAGCTAGTTAGCTTCCTCGCGTAACGTTAGCCCCTCTCTCTAGCCCTCTGCCGCTCATACCTTCTCTCTCTTCCCCCTCCCCCTTTCTAAACCTGACCAATCAGCTGAACTAGGGCAACATCTTCCCCCAATGAACACGCCAAGAGTCTCTCCCATATTAGTCCTGCAGGTATTTACAGTATTTTAATAAACTACATGTGTTTTGTGTGCAGAAATCTTAATGTGTAAAGTAACTAGTAACTAAAGCTGTAACAGATGAATGTAGTGGAGTAAAGTCCAATATTTCTCTCTGAAATGTAACGGAGTAGAAGTGGAAAGTGGCATGAAAAGAAAAGACTCAAGTAAAGTACAAGTACCTCAACATTTGGACGTCCTTTGGAGTAAATGTACTTGGTTAGAATATTCAATTGTTTCGTCTTATCTTAAAGCAAGGAATAAAATTTTTTGTCACCAGCGGCGATGTATCAGGTTACATCAGTTTTGCTTAAAGCCTCCTTCATTTTTCATACAAGAGTTAAGATTTAAAGTATTTTAGCAAAAATAGTACAAAGTCTGGCATCCACAGCTGCTGAGCTCTACCGACACAACAGGAACACTCATTTAGACCAGTAGTGGTGCATTTGCAGCAATAGCATTGTGTCACAGTGACCACTGTATTAGTTATGCATGAAGAACATTTCCTTATAAAGCCAATTTATTCCCATTCATGTGTGTACTTCTGCAGGAAGGTATGGCCACCTCTCTTTGAAAACAAAGAAAGGATTGCAATGTTAGCTGATGCTTCCAAGAAGAAAAAGAAAGAAAAAAAACAACAATAATTATGCAAATCTGAGACGGAATAATTATGGACATATTCATTATTTATAGGTTTTGGTTTTTGCTTTGTGCTATCAGAAACTAACTCTGAGCTGAATGTGCGACCGTGGCCTTCTCCTTTAATTGCGTGTACATAGAATTATGTCATTCATTTCAACCATTGCTAACGCAATTTCATTATGACCATGGGGTAGAAGGATGGAGATTGCCAATTTGGTTCAGTGAGAAACTTCATATTTTCTCTTACTTTCATATGCATGCGTTTGTTTTTTTTCTCACCACGTATCTAAATGTTTACTTTGCTGGGAATATTACATTATGAAATCCATATAAATGAGTAAAATTACTGCTCAAACTGATGTAATGATGGCCTCTACCGTTCAGAATCTTATTGATGTAATCAGCGAATGGCACAAAGCAGCCATTTTTCCCCCCAGTAATTGGACTCGGTGGTACAGTCACTCATTTGTCCAGTGATTAGTCTTTGTTTAAAGTAATTGTAACTGGAAAAACACACATCCAACAGGTTTATGCACATTGTCTGGGCCTCAGGGAGCGTGCGATGCACAGAGTCTGAAAACCGATCTCAAATGTTCTGAATTTGTTTTATTTTCAGCACGTCCAAGTTGTATTGCATCTTTCCTTATCTGACGATGTTTGAAAATTAAACTGTTTCTGAACGCCCTGTGACGAAAAGAGCAACACGCTCTCATGCAAGCTTCTAGCATCATATTTTAATCCATTAGAATAAAACGTTCCGGGACTTTCCGTGTGAAATGTATGCATGATATGTTGATAGGATGCATTATAGTCAACTTTTTACAATTTAAATATATACATATATGCACCAAAATGTTTTCCCGTTCTGGAATTTCTATTTTGATCCTAAACATTGTACATTATTATTTACAAAATATACCTCCATTAATTTATTTCTTTACCACTACTGTTTCTCTCATTCAGACAGTGTGGTTTTCAGCTGAAAGCATGCTTAGATGTGTGCTTCGAATATGTATTTATAGATCTATAAATGGAAATGAGGTATCATAGTTTTATTTAAGTGTGCAGCTCCCTCTTTCCTGCTTCTTATAGGTTCTTTTTTTTTTATAGAGCAAGTGCCTCTTCATATAGTGTTACTCACTGGCCTGTCCAGCCAAGGTTGATCAAATTACGTTTTGTTATGAAAAATATTCAAATGTATGTAAAAAAAACAAAACAAAAAGAACAACAAATGGTAGCAGAACTAGTTGTGTACGTTTAATGAGTCTTCTCTTCTGATTAAAACGAAACTGTTGAAACAATTAGGAAGCCTCCTGAGTGCTGTGTAGAGCCGATGCTGTTGGTCCTGCCTGTGCAAATATATTTGAGCCTGTGCGGGTTATAATACAGAGGTTTTTGTCGTGTACAGCCTTTAGAGACTGAGCTTTGTTGGTTGAGCATGTTTTATAGGCAGTGTTTTGCTATTATTGCCGTTGTATGTTGGAAGGTTATATTGTTGCTGTTTTGTCAGTTTGTCTACGTTTGTCCTTTTTGCTACTTCTAAGTCTTTTTTTTCCCACTCACTTTTGTACTGGCCTGCCCAAATTACAATTTCTGCCTACGCCACTGGTCTGTCCAGCACGGGTTGCTTTAACTTCCTTTAAGTTATCATCCTCCATGATTCTTTACAGAAGCAGTATTCCTATCCGTTGAGTTCAGTATTTTTATATCCTAAATATAGAAATAAAGTTTAATCATATGACCCAATAACCCAAACTTTATCCTCCAAAAAAAAAAAACATCTTGTCAAAAGTTAGCCTTAGTTTTTTTTTTCTTTCAAATAGTTAGTCATTATAGAGCAAAAACTCTTTTATCGTCCCCTTGCAGTGCAAAACAATATCCCCTCAACACAGAAGCACCCCTGCTGAATACTCTGAGAAGACATGGGCACTTGTCACGGAAGATCAGTTTTGTCGTTTCCCGTCTCTCTAGTGTTTTGAAGATGGACCTCTTCACATTGATCCTCTGTGGCGTTTGTTTGTCATCCCATGAACCATCACTGTCAACGCCAGAGCCGCTCTATTCCCGACGCGCCGCTCATCCCCAAAGAGGGTTTAGACATACAATTAGCCACGGTTATAGCACCATCAGTGATGCAGCGGTTGGCGACTTACAGACGCCAAATCAACATCCCGTTATCTCCAAAAACATTGTCCATCACATACAGTATCCCTCCGTTTCGCAGAGTACAGAACTAACTTTTGGCTACAAACTGCCAAACAACTATTCTTTTCAACCCTCTGATGTGATGTGACTTTCTTTAATAATTCATCTGCTACATCGTGTCACGCTTGTCACTGAAATGCACTTATGATCCCAGGGCGCCAATCATGACAGACGGTTAAATAAGCTTCATACAATTTCATTTATACCTTACACGTTTTGCCCTCGCCACACAGTAGTAGTATCTATATCTAATACTCTACATGTGCTTTTGAGCCATTCTTCATATGCTTCAGAGGCATGAAAGAGAATAAGAGATTTAACAGGAAGAGAAAAAAAAGTGAATGAGGAAATACTAACGTCGACAATTCCATTTATATTGTCGGCGCTAAGTATATGCTCAGTCACTTTGAGGAGTGCCGCACTTGAAGCCTCTTTGCTGAAAATGTCCATAACTCAATAGAAACTTGGCCGCGTCTCAGGCGGCTTCCTCTCTCCCACCATCCTTCACGGGAATACTTTATGTGCCATCACCTCCCTGCGATGGAGAGCGAAGCAAAAGTGATGTCTGTTTCCTGTCCAGGCGTTTTCCCTTCAGCAGCCGAGACTGCACTCCTGCAGCTGACCTGGGTACTGCTAAAGGTTCTGCCGCCGACGGGCTCGCTTTGCTTTCTCTCTGGACGTTGTTTTTGTTACTTTGCCAGGGTGCGTTATTGGCAGAACATCTAATTTGAACCATTTGAGCTTCCATGATTTCCATGACAAATTGAATGATGGATAGCGTGGTAGACCTTAATAGCTTTTGACCAATTAAACATGTCACAACTGGCCTTTTACAGAAAGTAATGGCTTCCTTCAAAATACATGACGGTTCTCGTCTCAGTTACCGGTCTCTGTGTTGATTGATACTGAAATACAAATGGTTTTTTTGCAAGTCAATGCCAATACTGTTACTTTAAGATCAGCTGATCTTAAATATCCAGTATTTTAAATATTTAGTATTCTTTTCCTTCAAGACTGTATTGTTTAAGGACAACGATGAGACGTGCATTTACTCGATACCGCACGGCACTATAATTATATTTTATTTAGAGACAAATAGGAAAGGGAACGGACGTATGGCAACTGTCCGCCGTCCTCAAAACCGGGGACCCTGCAACTACATGATTCGATGACATTGAGTATTTTCACATTTTAGTATTGCTACTTTTACTTAAGATTTTAATATTTCCTCCACAACTGGTTGAAAAAGAATACGCCTCTGAAACTGCACCAATACTCTAAAATCTAGAGATGGTATGATACAATTTTTCGCGTCCAGATTCGATTCCAATACCTGAACTTGCGTATCGGCCGATACAGAGTACCGATCGAGCGTGTTACAAAAATACATATATTTCACTATGTTTAACAGCTGTATTCTACTATCCCTGTATGGATGTGATAGGATTGCTATCTTTGTCGTTGGTCTGGCTCAGGTTAAACTCTTTGTGAAACATGAACAAACACAAACAATGAATGCCGTGGAACTTTCTTTTACTATCCAGTTTGAAAGTGAGTCATAACGGAAAAAGAACATAAATAAATTACTTTGAAGTAGATTTTTCCTCAGGGCTAAATTACGCGGTATCAGATCGGTGCATAAACTCCCGTACTTTTCGATACTGGTAGCAGCGTTTTATGCGTATCGGAGGCTTTTCTGATACTGGTATCGGTATCAGAACATCTCTACTTAAATCCAGATAGTTTAGGTTACTCCTCGGCAGGTTTATTGCACAATAAAGGCCAAGGAAATAAAGATTCATCAAAGTAGCTGTGGACAAAATGACTGCCGAGATCAAAACGGAAGGCCCAATGACAGCTGGCTATATCGCCACATGAAATATTTTGCCCATCTCTGTTACCGTCTTGCATTTGTCAGTAGTTCTCCACAGCCTATGACGCGCTGGACAAATGGAGTCAATCTGATTTTTTCAGTCTTGGCGGTGTATAGGTGTTTTGGGAGAGACACCGCGGCCGTATCAGCTGGCCTGGATCACAGCATTACTCAGGTTAACACACACACATATCCACCTTGGCTGGTAGTTTTGTGATCTTGGCTCTCCTAATCCATCACATTTCCCATCCGATGGAACATCCTGCTTTTATAAGAAAAAAGGGCAGAATGAACAGAAGAAAAAAAACAATCACTAAAAGAGATACAAGGGGCTGATTTCATCCATCTTACACCCCTGAAGTAAATCTTTTCGAGGGCAAGCGGAGATCTACGCTCCTCTCCTCTCTCTCTATTTCAGAATTGCCTCGGAGCTCATCCATAACGGCTTTGCGGGCCCCCGGGTGCTCGCAGGGGCCGGTCAGAGCAAACAGGGAATTGAATGAGGCGAAGGTAGACAGAGAGGAGACAGAAATGTCTCCTTGGAGGTCACGCCGGCAAAATTGAAAGTCTCAGGTATAGTGGGAGCCTGTCGGTTTAGTAAAATGGATAGAATTTCCATTTACCCTCGGCACCCACCAACACCACCCCCCACCCCCTTACTTAATGCATTGTTCTTGTAAGGGGCGAAGGAGTCAGGAGGCGAGGAACACACTTTATAGACACAAATAATCGTAAATTGGGAATGTCACCTTTAAGCCGAGGCATTTTTTATTATTGTTAGTGGTGCTGCTGAGTGGGTTTGATGCTTTATTCTCTCAGGGATCCGGTGTACCGGCGCTGCCGCCCTCCACTACATCTCTCCCCCAACCCCCTTGCAATCTTTATCGGGCTCCTGGCGACGGAAGGAAGAGGAGAAGAAGGAGAACGAAGAGGGGGACTTTAAGCTAACTTGCTTCCCCGCTACCCAATACTTCTGGGTGATTGATGGCAGATGGCACGCTTTAAAAATAAACCTATCCATTAACAGTGCTCACGGTTCTTTACTCGGGGCGTTTACAGCCGTCTGCAGGCCAGCAGAGAACATCCTATCAGGGTGCCGCCAGAGGACTCGGCCTTCGCCGTACAGGTGTAAGCTCTTTATTTACTGCTATTATTTGGATGTTACAAAGGCCCCTCTCTAGTTTATGGTGGCGACTTTATAGATCCTGCCTTCCACTGGAATATTTACTGTCTCTCCATGATTCAATATGAGAGCAAAAGGGGCTCCTGGGAGCTGTAGACCAGAGCAAGCCGACACAGGTACTTGTCTAATTGAAGTCTCCTGAGCTTTCACGGTATAGGACATATAAATTAGACAGATAGCGAATGCACAAAGTATTGACAAATGTCTTACAGCGCCTTTTTTCACAATCCCTCCTCCGACTGCTGGGCAACAATACTAAGCAGCATCGTTTCCTGTTCGACGGAGACGTGATGCAGCCGAGTCAAGTTCAGGGAAATGGACAAAGCAAAACATTCATATATTTAAATTAGATTTGCAACACTTGACTGACTCGCGCATGTGTGTGGAAGTCAGACACAGACCTGTTTACTCCCCTTTCTGTTTTGCATTATATGTGAGTGTCTGTGCAAATTAACGAAGGAGGCCCTTTGTATTTTTCGGGCTCCATGTTAATTGCGAGAAATAATATTAAGGATGTGTGATTCTTGTGCCTGAGCATATTGCATTATAATAAGTTCAGGAACATTACCAGGGAACACAGCTTATTAAGGAGAAGCAAGGTAGAGGCTGGATAGAGATAGATTTAATTGTAATATACCTAATCCTGAATATATTATACATTTGCATGCAAAACCCTATACAAGATTTGAATATTAATTGAAATATGCAGATGATGTATAGGGTTGTAATTATTGCTGATTTAGAAGTATAATTGGATGAAAACTTTTTTTTTTGGTCGACTGTTTCTAGCAATGTTCTGTGGTGAGAGATTAATATGCATATTCACGGCTGAATCTGCTGAACTCTTATTACTGACAATTGGTCGGGAGAATACGTTTGTGAGGCTGGGTTGAAAAGGCTGCAGGAAGACAAAAGCAAATGGGGACCATGCCAAGAAACAAATGTTCCACTGAGCAATGAGGCAAAAATATGAAAGAAAGGGCTTTGAGCGAGCTGGTTTGGGTGATGGAGGAGTTACAGGCTGATATCTGTTTGTTATAGGGCCACACCAGTGTGTTTCACAAGGCTTAGCTCCTTTAGAACAAACATCTGGCGGCACGGTGGCTCAGTGGTTAGCACTACTGCCTCACACTAAGTTGGCACTGCAGAGTTCCATCCCCAGGTCCGGGTAAGGCCTTTCTGTGTGGAGTTTGCATGCAACTTTGGGTTCAACATTGGAAGGGGGGGGTTTGAAATTTTAAGTGTCAAACACACCATTTTCTGCATTTTGGTGAATTTTTCTGCAACAAATTGTGCCTTTCTGCATCAATTTATGGTGCAAATGTCTTTATTTATTTAAAGGAAATTATAATAGCTTTTTGGGGTGGGTTGCACTGCCCAGTTTTGATTATTCCCCCCTGTAAATTACGCCTATGAGGCATGTTCTCCCTGTGTTTCCGTGGGTTTCCTCCCACCATAAAGACATGCATGCTAGGTAACCAGGACTACGGTTGAAAATTAGCCGTCTGGCAAATACTGGCACATTTACAGATAATGCATTGTCTTAACAAATCTTAAACAAGCCATGTGTAATTTACATTATGGTGATCGTTTGTCAACGCATGCGTGACTTTTTGTTTTTTTTTACATTTTTTGTCATTGGCCAAGATTCATCTCCCTTCAGTATAGAAATCAATCTGGCTTGATGTGGGAAAACTATAGTCTCGCATTGCCAGACCTTCTGATGATGATGGGAGAAAAACGTGCTCTGGTTTATTGGCATTTCTTTAAACCAATAAGAATTGTCTTGGGCAGCGCTAAGCTCCGGACGGAGCCACGGTGCCTCTGCTAAATAGCCTCAGGAAGCAACTTGTTTTGGTGGAACATGTGTACAAAAGTAGTTTTAGTCGTGCAACAGAAAACTCAGATTGGACAGATAGTCTCAAACTGTCAGCTCAGAGGGAGAGGAATAAGTTATGTGCTTACAGGCTGATAAATGGATTAAAGATGACTGCATAGGCTCAGCGCCAGCCGCCGTTGGCCGCTTATACCATCTACTCTGATGGTAAGCTCCATTCTTCGCACGGCGGCCCTGAACTAGACGCAGGAGGTAATAAGATTCAGGTCCTTCCACAGGAGTAAGTACATGTTGGGTTACATGTAGAGCTAATTCACCTTTCGCCTGCTTCGCCTTCCATGACCGCTCCAAACGTGCCTTTTTATCTTCTTCGTCTGTCTTCTTTCAGCAAAACTTCATGAGTCATGACAGGCAGGTTGGCGTTAATGCGACCCACTGGAAACCGCTCCCGCGACCTCGGCTGTCTTGAGCTGCCGACGCAGCCCTCCCCGCCCGCCTCCCCTTGTCACACAAAAGAGAAACGCTGAAGGACCTCCGCAAACTCTTGTCAGAGCTGTCACGCACTCTGCCGGCGCCGCCTCACTTTTGACAAGCGGCTGGTTGAAATACCCGCCGAGACCTGTCGCCCTGCTCCCCCTGCTCCCCCTCCCTTCCGCTACCATCATTACCTCCTTATTTTATATGCTGATTTATTTCATTTCCCTGTCTTTTACTCCCTTCCCCACTTCCAAACTCTTCCCACAGCTCAAGACAGAGGCCTCATTACTCTGAAAACGGCTGAAAATACAATTACGAAAGCTGTGACGCAGATTGCGGCGCTGACCGTAACGTTACCGTGGTCATCCCTCGTGGCGCATATACCCAAACCCCCCCCCCGCGCGCGCGTTATCCCAACTTCACAACCCCATGCATACATCCACCCCTGCTCCTGCATGCAGATGATAAGGAAGACGAGGAAGAAGTCACCACAGCAAAGAGACTTACAGAGTCCCTCATCAAGTCAGAGCTCTGAGACCTGCTCTCAGCCACCCGGGGGCTCATACACGCCTGCTTTTGATATTCAGGCCATATGCGCACATTTGTACACACACATTACACACACATCATGGTTTCCCCAAGAAAAGTTGTTTAGCGCAGTGACACTTTTTTTTTTTTTTTACACAAGGGTCAGGTTCGGGCCAGTCACAGAGTGATGGCAGCATTAATGCAGAGGCCGATAGTTTTTCTGTGATAACTGAATCATGGACGAAATCGCAAAATTGAGACTTTCAAAAATCTATAAGAAAGACTCCATAGGGCCGTTTATTAAGTCAGTGCTAAAAGCTAAATGGACATTTGAAAACTATGACCAGGTCTAAGTTTCCAACCATTTTAAAAACGTCGTAACATACATTAAAAAAGTATTCCCAGACAGTGGTTTAGGCCTGGTGGGGGGGCCACTTAGGCCTGGTGGGCCACCAGGCTTGTAATACACTGGGGGAAACACTGCACATACAGTACATGCGCACAGAATACACACATAGATACACATGCTGGGGGAATGGAAGTAAGTAAAAAGCTCCAGAAACAGTCTAAATGAAATAAATAATTAATAATAAATTTTGTCATTTCATATTCAACCGTGATGCACAAACACACACTGGTGGAGTATGAAAGGTAAAAGATACAGAGGCAACAATCACATTTCTGGCTGCATAGTTGTTGCATTTTATTCGTGGAACCAATATGATAAATGTCAAAGGTCTGTTTTGAAGCATGGTTGATTGAAAGCATTGCTGTGGCCCAATTCCATACTAAATACTTCTGAATATCAATGATGTCATTATGTAGATAAAGATCTGCTTGAGTTGTGTGTTGTTGATGGACACTCTTAAAAAGATGGTCTCTAAAGCTGTACATCTTTGGAAGAGTTTCATTGCCAATGGCGGTCCAAAGTCACAGTTAGATCAATTGATTGATTGGATCAAAATATTGTGTGTTTGCAGTGGTGGAATGTAACTAAGTACATTTACTCCAGTACTGTACTTCAGTCCAAATGCTGAGGTACTTGTACTTTACTTGAGTCTTTTCTTTTCATGCTACTTTCTACTTCTACTCCGCTACATTTCAGAGAGAAATATGGTACTTTTTACTCCACTACATTCACCTGACAGCTTTAGTTGGTGGTTTAGGAGATAACAAATGGGTGTAATGTGCAGGTGTCCACATGCTTTTGGGTATACATACAGTGAATATTATACTCCTAGAATTGAAATGGGACACAGCTTTTCTTTAATTCCTCCTCTCCTCCTGGCTGTTGTTGCCGCCACGTCACCTTGACAACCAGCCACGCCCACGGGAAAATGGTTAACACCCCAAAATGTCCTCAGTAACATTGAAGGGACCACCATAAGGAAACAGGGATTTCAGCCTAAACACATATATATATATGAATGAATGAATGATATTTTATTTATGTGTCATGTCACTAAGTGGCCCATCTAACACTGAATTACAGACCCCAATCCAAAAGATATTTCATCCATAGCTTCCGGTCCAATGTCCACCCACAACAAAAGTCTACTTTGCACAAAATAAAGAATAAAGAAAACATATCACAGCAGCAGCAACACGATAGTGTAACCCATAAATTGTCAAAATAGAAATAAACATGTCATACATAATACAAAAACTACAGACACAGAAAAATAGCTAATTAACTAAATAAATAACAGGGAATGTCACTTCCAGACAGATAATCATCGACACAAAGAGTCTTCCTTTTAGCCCATGCTTGTTCTAAAAAGTCTGCAAATAAAAATGTTTTATGTTCAAACAACCAAACTAACAGATCTATCTGCTGCCTCAAGGTACTGCAGAATAAATGAATAGTTTATTTGCCATGCTAAAAGTTGCAGCTTGAAGTACGGGTGCTGCTCAACGCCACCTCTGCCTTACTTCCAGTTTGAGGCTACTTTTCAGTGACACGGCAGTGTCAGTGTCTGTGTGTGTGTGTGTGTGTGTGTGTGTTTACTGTTGGTTTTTGCCTGCGTGTTGGTATAAGAGACGTGGGAGTTCGGTATTTGTTTAGTCCGTCTGGCCGCCGCGCCGATTTCATGATAAATATTGGCCCTCAAATATGTGAGTAGGGCATTTATTGAAAGTGATCGCTCCAAACCTTGTTTGTTTGTCTGCAAAATTGCAGCGGCCACTTTTCGTCGAGTGGGTTATGAGAAATTTCTCCCCCAAAAACAGCCCAAATGTAACCAATTCGATTTCTGTTTGTTTTTTTGCCTTTTCCAGTTTGTCAATGTTTAGAAGTGCTTGTGTGGAAGTGTGCGTCTGTCTGTGTGTGTGTGTGTGTGTGTGTGTGTGTGTGGGGGGGGGGGGGTTCCACATGTGCGTAACGATGATAGCTACACTACACTCGTGGAAAAACAAACACCTCAAGAGACCCATATATATCCACTCGCAGGCAAGTTTTATAAACCAGACTGCAGTACATTTATCCACCCACTCCGTTTCCCTTTTCTTCTACATGGGATTACAAGGTGGTCAGGCTCTGCCAAGAATCCTCTAGGTGCAGCGCAAAGGGAGCGAGAGCAATGTGTGTGTGAGAAAAAAAAAAGCCAAAGTACGTGACTTTGGAGTCAGTCAACGGGTGGGGGTGGGGGGTGGGAAGGAGAAGGGAGATGGCCGAAAAGGCCGGAAATGGAGAGAGAGAGAGGGAGAGAGAGGCCAAGCAACAGTGGGAGATTGACCTTTTACAAGACAGCTGTTCTCTCTCAGGTGCTTGTTCTCAGCATATCTGCAGCCCCCTTTTTTTCTTTTTCTTTTTTGCATTAGTCATTATTTGGTCCCACGGGATCAGAAACAGGACGGAGCGAGCGTTTAATGTGGCAGGAAGCAAAGCTACACTCTTAGGAAAAGCTCGTGACCCGCTGAGGACAGTGCACAGCTGACACACAAACAATCCTTGAGCTACTTCTCTGTATTAATGGGTGTCACTAAGTACATGGTACTGGGGTGAGAGCAGTCTTGTATGAAGTACTTGAAAGCAATAATTGAGTAAAAGCACAAGTATCACATAAGAAACGACTTTGGTAGAAGTTAAAGTTACCTTTTAGAATATAACTTGAGTCAAAGTATCTGATATTTACTGTACTCAAGTATCAAAAGCCATTTTCTGATATTAAATGTGCCTCATTCTTTTTAGAACTAAAAGTAAAGAACAACTTTGATTATGAACTCTGTTCTAAGCATAATATTCTGGGTTCTCACACCTTCTTAAACATGTCATTCCAAGTCTGACATCAACAAATAGAAAAACAGAAATTTCATTTTTTGTGAGAAAGAATATTTTACTCCAACGTACGAAAACAGTAACAAAGATCCTTAGGGAGAGATGTAGTGGAGTAAAAGTGAAAGTTTCCAGAAATATAAATAACAAAGTACAGATACGTGAAAATTCTATTAACTTACAGTAACGTACAGTATGTTAGAAAGTATTTGTACTTTGTTACATTACAATACTGAGATTAATAATTTTTTTTTTATAAGATAATTTTTTGGGGCTTTTCCGCCTTTCATTTCTTTTTTGACAGGACAGCTAGGTGAGAAGGGGAGAGGGGGGGGAAGACATGCAGGAAATCGTCACAGGTCGGATTCCAACCCTGGACCTCTGCGTCTAGGCATAAACCTCTCAGTACATGTGCGCCTGGTCTACCACTGATCCAACCCGGCCACGAGACTAATAATTCTTTACCTGACTGACACAGAGATAAGACATGGCACAGACAAAAACATTATTTTGTTCCCAGCAACAACAACATATCCCAAGAGGCGCTGGCTGCACGCCAACTGCTAAGCCTTGTGAATTAAACTGAGGTTTATTTTGTTTGTTCATCTATTTTTTTTTAGATGAGGAACGACGAGGCAGCAAAGGTCCAGGAAGTAAAACCGAGACTTTTAATGGCACCCCTAAACCCCCTGAGGAGGCCCCCACTGTTGCTGAATGTTAACTAATTGTTCGTTGTTGTTAAGATGGCGAGGTGATGAAATGTTACTGTTATTCAGTAAATCAGTGGAAAGATCTGCATCTTACAGCGAGGACAAAAACACTCTTCAGGTGATGCAAGAAGCCCGCCAAGTTACAGAAGTTGGCGGGAACAAGGAGGCAATGTCGGACACGATGCACGCATCGGCCTTTAAAGTGGTCTGTGTTTTTATTTCTGTGGCAAACTCTTATGATTGCTGCGTGTCTTTGAAGCATGTTTTTTTTCTTCACAAAACAGAAAACACTTTGAAAAACCTGAGATTATATAGAGTATGTTTACATGCACACTAATATTCCAAACATGACAATATTCTGAATTTGATTCAGGTCATGTAAACAACATATTCCATTTGGATATTCACAATAAGACAATTTAGCATTTTCTGATTAAGCCATATAGGATATGTCGGTATTATTCAGGTTTTAGAGGCATTCTTTGGTCATACACAGTATACAGCACGTTCAGAATCTGCGTCTCATCCAGGGTTTTTACTGCAGCTTGTGACAGTTTACGGCCTGTTTACGGCTTACGGTCAGCTCTGTGGGTTGCTATGGTTTCAGCCGACAGTTTGCAGGGCTGCTGGAGACACACAGCTACTTTCAAACATTATCAGAGACGTGGATATCAACAGGTTTTTGGATATGAGCCGACCTTTTCTAGAAGCTGGTTGAAGGAATGGAAGAGGGACGCTGTGTTCACACCGCTGGAAAACTTTGAAAACATCCCATTTAGCACGGCTACAAGTAAACGGGAATATTAGTGGAATATTCTCTTTCATTAGCCGTGGAAACAGCTTAGTCGGGATATCTTCTTTTTTAGAATGAGGGCATAAAACAGAATATAATGTGCGTGTCAATGCAGTCATTGAAGTTTTTTTGCACCTTTTTCATGTAGTGTTTCCCCTGCCATTAGGTCGGTGCATCATCGTGTTGAAGAGCTGCTAAACAGAGTTCCATCTGCTTGGCTTAAGCAGCAGTGGAATGTAACTAAGTACATTTACTCCAGTACTGTACTTCAGTCCAAATCAACTTCTAAAGGTTCACCTTTAAACGCAGGAACGCTAGAAAGAACGACTATTCCCAACATATACTTAGACTGCTTTTATCCTATAGACCTTCAACAACTAATGTTAAAGATATCCTCAGCGAAGCCATCTACCTGTCTCTTAGACCCCATCCCAACGAGACTACTCAAAGAAGCGTTACCCGTGGTTAACACTTCATTACTAGATATGATCAATATGTCCTTATTAACAGGTCATGTACCGCAGTCATTTAAAATAGCTGTGATAAAACCTCTTCTGAAAAAACCCACCCTGGATCCTGAGGTCTTAGCAAACTATAGACCTATATCTAACCTTCCCTTTCTCTCCAAGATCCTTGAGAAGGTAGTCGCTAACCAACTATGTGATTTGGGAGTGCAGCTGTCGCCGTGGTCCTGCTGCACTCCCTGCTGAGCTCAGCGGTGCCCTGCAATGTCATGCTGCGTCCTGCTGAACCCTGCTGCTTCCTGCTACGTCCATCCATGCTCTGCTGGGCCACGCTACATCCTGTAACGCCCTGCAGCGCCCTGATATGACATGAACTACTACGACTACCATTTGAAGTCACTGTTCCATTATTAATTTGACTATTATCGCCACTGTTCATCATATCCCCAATCGGCCCGTCAGACACCTCCTACCAAGAGCATGGGTCTGTCCCAGGTTTCTTCCCAAGAGGGAGTTTTTTCTCGCCATTGTCGCACTGCTTCCTCTTGAGGGAATTACTGGAATTGCTGGAATTGTTGGGGCTTTGTAAATTATAGAGTGTGGTCTAGACCTACTCTATCTGTAAAGTTTCTCGAGATAACTCTTGTTATGATTTGATACTATAAATAACATTGAATTGAATTGAATTGAAATGTTGAGGTACTTTACTTGAGTCTTTTCTTTTCATGCCACTTTCTACTTCTACTCTGCTACATTTCAGAGAGAAATATTGTACTTTTTACTCCACTACATTCATCTGTTACAGCTTTAGTTACTAGTTACTTTACACATTAAGATTTCTGCACACTAAACACATGTAGTTTATAAAATCTGATGTTTGATTCTAAAGTAAACTAGCCGACAATATAACGGCTACAAGTCCAGCTGAGATGATTAGACATTAAACACACAACTGGTTGGATCCTTTACTCTTTCTACAATGGGAGGAGAGCTCTTTACTTTTAATACTTTAACTACATTTTCCTGATGATACTTACAGACTTTTACTTAAGTAATGTTTTCAATGCAGGACTTTTACTTGTAACAGTGGGTTATTAGTACTTTTAAAGGAAAGTAAAGGATCTGAATACTCCCTCCACCACTGGACTTACAGTGCCTTGCGAAAGTATTCGGCCCCCTTGAACTTTTCAACCTTTTGCCACATTTCAGGCCTCAAACATAAAGATATAAAACTGTAATTTTTTGTGAAGAATCAACAACAAGTGGGACACAATCATGAAGTGGAACGAAATTTATTGGATATTTCAAACCTTTTAAACAAATAAAAAACTGAAATATTGGGCGTGCAAAATTATTCAGCCCCCTTAAGTTAATACTTTGTAGCGCCACCTTTTGCTCGCGATTACAGCTGTAAGGCTTGCGGGTATGTCTCCATCAGTTTTGCACATCGAGAGACTGACATTTTTGCCCATTCCTCCTTGCAAAACAGCTCGAGCTCAGTGAGGTTGGATGGAGAGCGTTTGTGAACAGCAGTTTTCAGTTCTTTCCACAGATTCTCGATTGGATTCAGGTCTGGACTTTGACTTGGCCATTCTAACACCTGGATATGTTTATTTGTGAACCATTCCATTGTAGATTTTGCTTTATGTTTTGGATCATTGTCTTGTTGGAAGACAAATCTCCCGTCCCAGTCTCAGGTCTTTTGCAGACTCCATCAGGTTTTCTTCCAGAATGGTCCTGTATTTGGCTCCATCAATCTTCCCATCAATTTTAACCATCTTCCCTGTCCCTGCTGAAGAAAAGCAGGCCCAAACCATGATGCTGCCACCACCATGTTTGACAGTGGGGATGGTGTGTTAAGGGTGATGAGCTGTGTTGCTTTTACGCCAAACATAACGTTTTGCATTGTTGCCAAAAAGTTTGATTTTGGTTTCATCTGACCACAGCACCTTCTTCCACATGTTTGGTGTGTCTCCCAGGTGGCTTTTGGCAAACTTTAAACAACACTTTTATGGATATCTTTAAGAAATGGCTTTCTTCTTGCCACTCTTCCATAAAGGCCAGATTTGTGCAGTATACGACTGATTGTTGTCCTATGGACAGAGTCTCCCACCTCAGCTGTAGATCTCTGCAGTTCATCCAGAGTGATCATGGGCCTCTTGGCTGCATCTCTGATCAGTCTTCTCCTTGTATGAGCTGAAAGTTTAGAGGGACGGCCGGGTCTTCGTAGATTTGTAGTGGTCTGACACTCCTTCCATTTCAATATTATCGCTTGCACAGTGCTCCTTGGGATGTTTAAAGCTTGGGAAATCTTTTTGTATCCAAATCCGGCTTTAAACTTCTCCACAACAGTATCTCGGACCTGCCTGGTGTGTTCCTTGTTCTTCATGATGCTCTCTGCGCTTTACACGGACCTCTGAGACTATCACAGAGCAGGTGCATTTATACGGAGACTTGATTACACACAGCTGGATTCTATTTATCATCATTAGTCATTTAGGTCAACATTGGATCATTCAGAGATCCTCACTGAACTTCTGGAGAGAGTTTGCTGCACTGAAAGTAAAGGGGCTGAATAATTTTGCACGCCCACTTTTTCAGTTTTTTATTTGTTAAAAAAGTTTGAAATAAAAAATGAATTTCGTTCCACTTCATAATTGGGACCCACTTGTTGTTGATTCTTCACAAAAAATTACAGTTTTATATCTTTATGTTTGAGGCCTGAAATGTGGCAAAAGGTCGAAAAGTTCAAGGGGGCCGAATACTTTCGCAAGGCACTGTAAGTGGACACTTTGAGCTTCCAGTGACGGTGTGAATGACTTTGGCATCCAAAAAAGAGTCAAATGTACAAATTCTGACGACTGGTACATATTACTGTCACTTACATTTTTGAAATAAAAACTGTGCCAGAAAATATGCGTTGCAGAGCCAGCGAGACGGATGTATTTCAAGTATTTCCTCTTTTATGAGTGTACTTAAGGAGTCAGAGGGGTTTTATTCAGCACAAGGAAAAGGCATTAGGTGATACGGCGCACCTCATCTCCGCCAAGCTCTCCAGGTTACAACAGCGCGGGGAAGAGAAGGGGATTTCTCCCCCCCCCCCACTCCCCCCCACTGCGCAAGTCTTCAATCTTGGGAAGCCTGAGGGGCTGAGTAGGTGTTTAATTATTAAAGGTGTTTGAACAAAAGGCTATTCTAAGCCTGCTGGAGCCACCAACTGGACATTCCCCTCAGTGTTTGATGGATGACTACCTTCAGAAACAGTCTGTTTCTCTTGCTGTGTTTGGGTTGAATTACCCCCAAAGACTCCCAGAACCCTGTGCTGTCTTTTTCCCCTCGTCTAATAAACTGATATTCTCACATTCGTGGTGTTTCATAGATGCAGAAACATGCTGTGTTTGTTGCGACCCAGAAATATTTGAAATCTACAGGAGAGTGTTGTTGTGGAGCTACAAAGATGTTGCACAGTTAAGCTTCATTCACTCTTTATACGCTGATGCTGATTTACAACAGTTCTGAGTGACTCTGTACGTCACGTGTGTCAAACTCGAGGTCCGTGGGACAAATCCGGCCCCTTGCAGATTTTCATCCGGCCCGCATATCAATTTAGGTTCACAATCAATTTCAGCCCAGCAAGTTTTCATCACTTTTTCCGACGTTTTTGGGGCTTTTATCGACACTTTAGGTCTAGTTAAGCTAGTTATCTCAAGCTTTCTGCCACCTCTTCCAACTTTTGCCACTTTTACCGACGTTTTTGGCGCTTTTGTAGATAATTTTGGCACTTTTTCCGGCATTTGTTGCTTTTTTTTCGCCTCTTTTGGTGCCGTTATCGACTTTCTGGGGGCTTTTTTCAACATTTGATGCTTATTTCAATGTTTTAGTTTTTTTACGTTTTTGTCGTTTTTTTCTTTGATAGCTAAGGACCTTTTTCATTCCTTTTTTTAGGCTTTATGAGGCCCAAACTAGAAGTCAGAAAACTATATGAGACATGCAATAATACAGTCAAGGACTATAGGGCTGGGTATCGTTCGATACCAGTATCGACACCAATACCCTGGCTTCGATACCAGTTCCTAAACGATACTTTTTAAAATAATTTTATAAAACAAAAAGAAATCACAACATTACACATTACCGAACTAATCTTTTGATTTGAGTGAGCCCCGTCTCTCTGTGTAACGTAGAGTTCTTCCTGCGTGTCCCTACGACATGTAACGCTTGACAGCCAATCACAGACATTATTAGATCTTGGTAGAAGCGTCCTGCGTGTTTATTGGCTCGCTGGCTCTGATGAGATTTACTCCTTAGGGATTATTATTGGGTATAAATTGGGTATTGAATGATGAGGCATCGTTCGATACTTGATACTTTTGTGGCAATTCGGTCGGTGCCTAAAAAGTTATGAATTTGGTACACAGCCCTAATCTTTAGTCAGTCACACAACATTTGTTTGAACAAATATCTAAACAGTGAGTTCTACATACTGCTGGCAGGGAAAACTGACTCCTACATTTTGCTAAAACTGTTCTGGCTACTTCTTAGGTACGTTTTGGATCAGTCATACTTTTACAAAATGAAATCATTTGGAGTGAACCCATCATGTGATATCTTTACGATGGCTTACCATATCAGATAAAGAACTTGTTTTTCACCCAATGTGTAATAAAGTTGTCTTAACTCAGAAGCAAGTTGTGTAACCCTGAAAGAAATCCTTCTTAACAGACACTCCAAGAATCTGGTGTTTTCTGGGCAGTTCCCGATGAAATAAATGAGTTGTTTAAATTACAACTTAATAACAGGGTTGGGGCGGATTGCTGGAGACGATGTTCCCTCGTGGTTGCTGGACCATAGGTTCAGATTGATGTTTCCACAAATTAAAAATACACCCGAAACCTTGTGAAATCAAACCGCGGTGTGCCAATACCTGCTCAGTCAGGACTCCTGGGTCGGTAAAATTCCAGGTCGGAAAAACAAAAAAAGTTAACAGAGCCTTTGACACTTTCTGGTTAAAAAAAAAAACGTCTAGGCAAGGAGCAGCGTTTTGAGGGTTACGGTTAATTTTCCTCCCTCTGAGAAACACAGTTATTCAAGGAAAGTAAGTTATCTGTGTTGCTCAGGGGACCAAGCGTTTCATACGTAACTTTTATATACCAAGTGACAGATGTTTATTCGTGTGAACGGTGTGTAAATATACAGTACATCACACTGAACTAAACTTATTTCCAATTTGCGTCATTCCTAAACTCAAAAGCTAAAATGCATTATATTCAAAAATGAGGCTATTGGAGGTTTTAGATTTCATTATTAGCAGCAAATGTATATTAATAGTGTATATTGTGAGATATTTGACACGCTTGTATGATATTATTCTGGCAGGACATGTTATTCTGCTTCATTTATGACTCTATGTTTGTACTCAGTTGGCTATCCATGTTTCTGATTTGCCTTAATTGGAAGATGCCTTAGAGCTGTTTTGATCAATTTAACCATTACTAAAGGGCATTTCTTATACATTGGCCAGCATTTATTGGTTATGATAACACTGTGTTTACCAAAGTGTTTGTCGCGATCAAGGAACATGGCCATATCGCTACATTGAAGTCCAATGGGGCAAGAAACGCAAGCAGTCGCACAAACATGCAAGTTGGAAACAAGCCATGAGTTTAGTCAGATTATCTATACTGCTTTATTTGGAGGCTAAATCTGAAAGTGAGCACATCTGAAATCCCTTATTGCACAATACAGTAACTTTCTCGTACCGATAGGAATGACAATTCCACTTTAAATATTGTTGGATCCAAGGGCGTAACTTTGGGGAGGGAGTGTTGAGATCTGTCCTGCATTCTGGGGGGGGAGGAGTATCAATTCCCCTCCCAAATCCCCTCTGTAAATTACACTTATGGTCGGATCTCCTCTGAAGCCTGGATGAGAGCACTGGCACTTTGGAAGCAAATGTTTTGTGTGCAGCATGTGGATGTGTGTGCTTCTAGGTGAGGCTTTAAATATCCTACTCTTACGGGTGTGTCTCCAGCCTGTGACCGTACACCGCGGCGAGCAGGCCACCGTTCCCTTTTAAATGACTCTGAAAGCTTCAGCTGAAAACTTCAGCTCTGACCTAGTGACACCGGCACTCGCACCACAACAGCAAGCCTCAGGAGAGAACCTAGCATCAAATTAACTCCCTGCCCGGACCTGTACTTTCTCTGTGTGTGCGTGTGTGTGGGTTTCTGAGAGACAGTACGTGTTTGGAGGCTGTGGGGGTTGGGGTCGTACTTGCCTTGACCACACGCTGACTGCTCGCCCCGGGCCCCTGGGCGTCAGTGTCAGGGAGAGGTGAATCGGACTATCTCCACTTGCAAATCTATCCCCCGAGACCCTGGAGCCCTCGCACCATCCCCACCTCCTCTCCCACCTCTCGCAAAACATCCTTTTAGAGGGGGTCCATCGGCCATTATGTCCCTCCTCACCTCTCTCGCCACTCTGGCAGGGCGCTATCTGAGGGGGGGGGTGAGAGGTGCGACCGCGCCACTAATCTCTTTTCTCCGAGTCGCGTTTGCCCTGCCCACGTCACTCTTTCTGCCACTGCTCTCAAAGGGCGACTACCTTCACCGTCAAGGTGACAGAGTTTAGTTTGTCCTGCAGCCGGCATGGACACGGACCTGGACTACCGGGGTTTATGAATTACAGGCCATGCTTAAGTGGTAATTTAGGCAGGAATTAAGGGATAACGTGTATTTTTAGACAGGAAATCCTTTGAGTTTCCTTTTATAATAGAGCACCTACCTCACAGTGGGTAATTGGAGCCAGATGTTGCTCCATGCAGCATTAAAAGCCCTGGCCCTTTCTCTCCCTTAGCTACGTACATGAAATATCTTGAAATTCTGTCATCATACCGGTTGTTATGTGCTTGCATATACTCCCGTGTCTGTGCCACATAATCACATTAGTTAGATTTAATCTAAGAAGAGGCAAATTATGTGCTTTTCCCATCAAATTTAGCTGCATGACGAGCAGCGTGCAGAATCAGTGGGTACAACCTATCCCAGAGTGCTTTGCATGGATGGCACAGGACTGGGACAAAAAAAAGAGACAGAGGGGAAAGTGAGGCGCAGGATGAAAGGGAAACGCTAATAATGTCTCATATGTGTACTGGCAAATTGTCTGCTAACACCGGCGAGCAACCCACCGCTCGCTAGCTGAGAACATGGCAGCAGCCTTCTAATAAGCAACATGCACTATTTATGATCATAAACCAAGGGCAGGGAGGGTGAGCGCTGTCAAAATAAAAAAACATGTCAATCTTAGCTCCCCCACTGTTGCCTGAGCTCGTTGGCCGTCTGTTAACGCACTTTTTTTTCATGTTTGTCTATGATGTACAAAGGCGGGAAAAATCTCATCAAACCCAGAGATTTCTTAAACTTCTACATGTCTCGAAAAGGGGAGTAAGGGAGGGAGGGGGTGCTGGATATCAAAGGGAATTTTTTAAGTTTGGAGAAGTATGGGAATGCGTCTCTGAAAAAGCAAATATGTTGTCCTGACGGTTTGTGTGTTTGAGAAGAGCACATGTGATGAAAACCAGAGATATCCATGTCAGTGCAGTCGGTAGAAAAAGCTAGGTAGGGGAAGTACGGTTAGGTGAAGAAAAAAAGAAAAAAACAGAGGAAAAAAAAAATGAGGCCAAGCTTCGTTTTAATACTTCATAGGGCATTGAAAATTCCCTCTGAATTTCCCCTAACTTCTCCCCGATCTGTGCAATTATGCATGTTTATTCATTTTGATTAACGGTGATGAAAAAGTCGTGTCCGCCGCCGCGCCTGATATGCGAACATTTGTGCCACTGAGCGAGTGACAGTCCGTCAGAAGCACATGAAAGAGAGAACTACTTTATTTCTGCTTTATACAGTACCTACTAAAACAGCAGGTAACTGAAACAGTCTGAATATTTCACGGGTCTCGCAGGACAACATTCAAAGACGACGGAGGGAGAATCTACGGACTTCAAGAAAAACTTCATTTAAGTTGGTGTGACACAAGTAATACGTTGATTAGCTGCCTTGGGCCCTGAATCCTCTTACGCTTCTAACAACTATCCGACCTCTTTCTTCTCACGAGCCTTCCCTCTGAATCCACCGGCCACTGGAGGAATACAAGAGGGAGCTACGGAATAAAGAAAGGAGGAGCGATGCTGTCAGGTTAAAACCTTCAAAAAAAGATCTGAGAGGGAAGGGAAAAGGGCTGTCTTGTTTCTCTCAAGTTTTGTGCACAGAAGCTTGGCGTTCACATTGCCGTGCAAAACATCTCCATCTCCATCTTATCAAGTCATTTGTCTACAATTATGGCTGATTATGGGGCCATTTTTTGGCAGTTTGTAGATTATCTGTATCTGCGTCTTATTTGCCTGTAGGGCTGTAATTCAACTTTTTTGATCACCAGCCAACATGGCTAGTACATTTTTAAAGTAACCAGCCAATCAGATTTTCCACTAGCCACTTGTATGGGTTTTTTTCTTCTAACTAACTTTCTAACTCATTTCAGCTCCTCTGGTTTGTTTCACGCCATTATGACCGGTCGCCCCCCTACCCCATCAAATTTAGAGTGTCAAACACTTCATTTCCTGCATTCTGGGTTATTTTTCTGCAACAATTTCTGCCTTTTCTGCATCAATTTATGGTGCAAAAGTCTTTATTTACTGTACATTAAGGAAATTATTACTACCATTTATTATGCTTAAAAGTTTAAATCAACATAAATCTGTCTTTAACCCCCCAATGTAGCAAAGTAGACACAATTCTTGTTTTCCATACATGTTTTGAGCCCCCTGAAAGGTTATTTTGACCCCTTTTGGGGAGTGGGTTTTCTTTCTGAGGCAGACTAATCTACGTCAAGGACTGTCTATAACTCAAAACAAAACGGAATTCAAATATGTCTACTGCACTGGCTGATTGAATCCACTTTATGGGCTCACTACAGTAAAAAAATGACTTAAGAGTGAGATCAATGCTGTGTGAGCTCATCCTCAAAATGTCAGGAGACTGGGCTGCAACATAGTGTGCATTTTGCAAACTGAGCAAAGGTCTGAACTTGAGTGGTCATATTAAGAATCATGCAAACCTCCTCCACCTTCAGAGGAACAAATATGGAACGCGTCAGCTCAGCTACAGAGCAAAAAAAAAAGAACCTTGCAATAATTGCAATGACGACGTTTCTCCAAAACAGCAACGGTATGTGGAGAGACAGAATAAAGGTGAGAGAAAAAAAAGCTCACAAGTTCCAGAAAGAAAGCAGCAGACATTTCCAGTGATGTAACAGGGCAGTGTGGGAGACGAGACCGAGAGGAGGGCCAGAGGAAGGGATGTTGGAGGAGACTACGGCAGCTTTTGGAGTATAATAATAAAAAAAGAAGAAGAAAAAAAATATAGAAAAGAAACACCAATTTGGTTCCAACAGCTGAGCACCTACAGGTCATTATTTCCTCTGCTGGGCTGTAATGTGAAAGTCTCGAGCCCCGGTCGGGAAAACTTCCCCGTGTTGAATCAACAGTAAATAATGACTTGGTCAGAAAACAGACTTATTCCTCCCTTGTTCCTTGACCTTTAGCCATACGGCAACAGCCATCTGTAAACAGAGATGTTTCATCACTACAGGCTTCTTTTCATGAAGTCAATCACACATACAGTATGTGTACAGGAATAACAAACTAAGTAATAGGGCTGGGTACGAATTCAAAGCTGTTTAGGCTCCGACCGATTTGTATCAAAAAATGCCTCGTCATTCAATACCCAATTTCAATACCTTAAGGCATCAGTGAACCAATAAGCACGCAGCACGCTTCTACCAAGATCTAATGTTTGTGATTGGCTGTCTAACGTTACACGTCTTAGAGACCCACAGGAAAGACTAACCTTAACCCTAACCCTAACTCTACGTTACGCACAAAGATGGGGCTCACGTAGTAGGGAGCTGAAAAATAAATAAAAAGATTTTCGCTGTAATGTGTAATGTTGTAATTTCTTTTTGTTTTATAAAACTGTTATCGGAAAAAGAATTGTTTAGGAACGGGTATCAAAGTCACGGTATTGGTAACAGTACCGGTATCGATACCCAGCCCTATATGTGTGTACACACCAGTGTTTTCTCTAGGTTTGTGAAAGATTTAGGTGTTTGGTTGGGGGGTTCAGGGGTCCTCCCTCAAGAAAATGTTACATTTTATTTTAATGAATAAATATATACAATTTCAATCATTTTTGACCGTCAGTATCACCATATCTGTGTCTCAAACGTTGGAAAAGCTACAGCGGATAAATAAATAACACTCAAAAAGCTTAGAGACAAAACATGCTCAACACGGCCAAATACCATCAATAGATCTGAGAAAAGTAATTTTAACGCTCACACGGATTTACTTAAATCCGGTTTTGGCTTGGGTGCTGCGCCTAAACCTTATAACGGTAGGGAAAACCCTGCGTACAGTATACGTCTGACTTGTGTCACGGCGTCCACGGAAAGAATATATATTCAATTGGATGTCATTATTGCCACTGCTTTGTCTTCTTTTTCTAATCCAGATGTACAGTAAATACGTTCCCTACTCAGACAAACATCACTTGAACCCCAAGGGGTAACGTTGGGTTCAACACCATATCCACCTATCTAGGGTGGTCCCGGGACATGTATGCATGTATTGAAAAAAGAGACAAACACATTGAAAAAAACGTCGAAATTTTTTTCCAAAACAAACAGAGGAGACAAAACTATGAAAAAATTGCCAAAAAAAAACCTTTGGGAGTGTGTTCCTTTTCTGAACAAATTAGGCACTGTGACAAGAAGACCATGGGATACGCTTGAAAGAATAACTAAGTGGAGCTTGTACTTCAAATATATTATCCAAAAAAAGATTATAATAAAGTAATTCATCTGACTTCCTTTTCCCACCATTCAAAAAGCCTTAACCCTCCCTTCTTCCCTTCAGCACTGTGATATTAACGGATAATAACGCTACTAATAAAGTTGATTTCTGTGTCAAGTGATTTACTTTTCTTAACTTCAACAGGGCTCCTTCCACGACTGATGTAGCTGCAGTCAACAGAACAAATCTACAGCATTCGTTGTAAAGTAATGGACTTATACTGCCTCCTTCCCCCCCCCACCACACACACACACACACACACACACACACACACACACACACACACACACGTTGTGCATTTTAGAGCAACTTTGCTGGTTTTTCAAAGAGCCAACATTCTCACCAGGATAAACACATGTATATTTAATCTACGTGGTGATTATAGTCTAACGTGCCATACATGAATTTATTACTGCCGATGACCCCACCTAGAAAAAACATCCCTCAGCGGAGAGGGGGAGAAGAGAGAGAAGGGAAGAAAAATGATAGGAGAGGAATGATAACAACATGTAAACACTCTGACTCTCGAGGCCGGGGCTAATGAACGTGCGAGGACAGGAATAGAGAGTGAAAGAGCCAGGGCCGTCTTCCAAAATATCCACTCCCACATAGGTCAGTGGACTTTTGGCTACATCCTGAGCGGCGTAAGGGGAGGGAGGGAGCAGTTGAAATGCCTGGGATCTGAGGAAAGAATTCGACAGGGCATGGGAATGGCAGTGTCACGGCAGTCGCCAGAGAACGCTCTTAAAACGCCGCCACAGCAGACAGGGCCTGCTTAGAAAAACTGTCACTCCTGCACAGTCTCAGATTCTTCTGGTTTTATGACTTTGTTTTCTAAGGGCAAGAACCCTGTTTTCCCAAGACGTTCTCTAAACAAATGAAGTGTGAATAAAGAGGATCATGAACGGGTGTCACTTTAGACTCTGACTCCGGTAATTCTTCATCTAAGGGGAGACGATAAGGACAAAGACCAGCTGTTCCGGAATATTGTTATTACCTTTGTTTTATCAGGTGATCTAATAGAGATCAGGATGTCTTTTGCAGAAGAGACATAAGTAAACAGACGAAACCAGTACAGAGAGAAGACAAACAGCCAATCACACAAAAGCATGTCCAGAAACAGCATCAGAAACAATTGCAGACATCTCGAAAAAAAGGCCCAAAGTGACTCAACCCTAAGCCTAAAGTTTTAAAGTCTTTTGTCTTTTATCTTTGTCTTTTATATATTTATTATCGGTAACATAGAAGTCGAGTTAGCCTTAGTCTTGAGATTGGGTCAAGGCTGTATTACCAACTGCCCTGGGCCCCAAACTCCCAACAGCCCCAGATGCACTCCATATGAATCATATGAAATGGATTCATTGCACCGAAGTACAATAGCAATTTAGACAAGTTTAACATCACCTAATCTTTCGACTCTCGAAGAGGCCCTGTGTCAAAATGCAGTTTTTCTAGTTTCCGACTTTTTATGGTTCTCATTTGTATGTATGTATGTATGTATGTATGTATGTATGTATGTGTGTGTGTATGTATGGATGTATGTATGTATGTATGTATGTGTGTATGCATGTATGTATGTGTGTGTGTATGTATGGATGTATGTGTGTATGTATGCATGTATGTATGTAGGTCTGTATGGATGTATGTATGGATGTGTGTATGGATGTATGTATGTATGTAGGTCTGTATGTATGTATGTATGTATGCAGGTCTGTATGGATGTGTGTATGGATGTATGTATGTGTGTGTGTATATGGATGTATGTATGTATGTATGTATGGATGGATGTTTGTATGTATGTATGTTAGTCAAATTGGGTTTGTATGGCGGCCTGATTTTATGTTCCTATGTTTTCCTTCGTATTGTTGTCTTTTATTTTGTATTTGTATCTGTGAAAAGTGCTATATGAATAAACTTTACTTACTTAGAAACATTCGTTGCCCCATGGCGCCGGATCGAAGAAGAAGTCGAAAAGCGACAAAAAAGTTGAAAGAAAACACCAATAACGTAACGAAAAGATCGGAAAAAGCAACAAAAAACTAGAAAAGAAAAACGTAGAAATAAGAGATAACAACATAGGAAAATAACTTCAAAAATTTTGAAAACAACTAAAACGCAGGAAACTCAACTATTTCTTTCAACTAACTGATTAGCTGTAAATCTGTAAAGTGTTCCCCAGAGCCAAAGGTGGCGTCTTTGCATTTCTTGGGTCCGAGCAGAGCAGCTGCCCAAAACCCAAAGATATTGTCATGATGTTAGAGAGAGAAATGTAGTAAATCCTCACATCACCAAAGAGCGCTGAACATTTTTGTGATTTCTCGATTAAGAAAACGATTGTCAATTTTCTGTGGATCAATTAATCACCTACACGTTCCAGCATTGGATATATAATGTGCAGCAAGTGTGCATGGGAGGGTGTGCATTCAGGAGTGGGAGTATCTCCATTTCATCATGATTAGATTCCATTTACAACTTTGAAGGTGCATTCTGAACATGAAGGGAAGTATGTGTTTTGTTCAAGTGCGTGTGTGTGTGTGTGTGTGTGTGTGTGTGTGTGTGTGTGTGTGTGTGTGTGTGTGTGTGTGTGTGTGTGTGTGTGTGTGTGAGTGTGTGTGTGTTTTTGTGTGTAGGGGGGGCGGGCTAATAATTTATTTATGTGTTGAGACTAAATCTGGGTCACTGGAACCTCGTTGTCGTCGTCGTCCTCCCTGAATCCCTCCGTTCCCCGGGAGGGAGGGAGGTGCTGTTAACTAACCACAGATAACAACAATGCTGCACTCTTGTAATTTATTTCAATTACTGCCAGGCCTAAAGAGGACAGCGCTCTTTTCTCTATCAGCGAGAGGGGGGGGGGGTGGGCTGGGGGATACACCGACTCCCACTGAGAGGAGTGCTGGTCAGATTACAAACTAAACAACAAAAAGACTACAAAACTTCTTGATACTAGTGTGGTCACAGTCAGGTTTCACACAATAGAATTCTCAGCTGACTGAAGTGGCAAACTGGGAAATCCACAGACTTGTTTTCTATTTTATCTCTATCCTTTGTCATCTTTTCCCTTTCTTTCCTTTTCACATTGCTTGGTTTGTGCAGGTTTGTGGTGTTCGTTCTTCTTCTAGAATGGAATAGACCAGGGCTCTAGTCAAGTCCAAAGAGGTTCGAGTCCAAGTCAAGACCTTAGACAGGAAAAAAAGAATCCTGAAAAGCATTGATGCCTGATGATTGAGGTATATGACGCAGCCAGGCTAATACCTGGCAACCAATTTCAATGACTGTTCTAGATAGATTACGAATTAAACCAACACCTGTTTTTCTGAACAAGCGCGCTTCATCATCACAGTTTGTTTTGAATGAGGAAATTACTTTAGAAAAAAAAAAAGCATATCGTGCTGGACTTGGTTGAGATAACTGGAATATTTGGCGAGTCCAATGGCCAAGTCCAGGTCCAAAAACCAACGAGTCCAAAACAAGTCCGAGACAGAAGACAAACATCTTGAGTCCAAGACCGGACTCAAGTACTACAAAGAAATTCATCTCACCTGATTGGATGATGGGGGGGAGACATCGGGCCGGTGGGCAGGGTCGGCTGGGAAAGGTAGCGGTCTCGCTCCAGCGTGGAGACGGGAGTGACGAAGTGAGTGTAGTTCCAGCCGTCCTGCACACACAGAGTTCATCAGTTCAGTTAGAAATACTCACACATGTGCATAGCAAATTATAAGCATGCATTTTAGGGCAGAGACTCAAAAACTACCAACTACTATGTTTTTTTAAATCAAGATAATAAGCTAAAGGGTAACTTGTGTTTATGTCTAAGTGACTGATGGGAACAACAATATTTGACATTGGTCCAGTATTAAGAGAGAACGCTGCAGTCGGCAGTCAGAGAAACAAGAATGTAAGTTAATAGGACAATTGCGCACTTTCTATTTATGTCCATAACAGTGCTTGTTGTGCCGCTGACTGGCTCAGATTAATATTCTAAGTGTCTGACAACATTATGAAAAGGACTTCTAAGGAGGTCGACCTTTCTGTTGAAGAGTAAGATCCCTTGTTTTGCACATGAAAACAGCCCCCTAAATCGCTATCACTAAACATACCAGACGTCATGTAAATAAACCGTAATTTCATCATCATAAAATACACTCTGGTTTGGTTCAAATAAACCCCCAATTTACTGATTTACATGTGAAAATATGTTGGCTCTATACACGCTAAAAGTATAGTTTTTTTTAAATGGAGTCTGGTGGGTTTAGCAATAGCGTTCACGGAGCTGTTTTTGGGTAAACAAAAAGGATCTTACTGTTAACAAAAAGGTCTATCTCTGTAGGGATCCTTTCCATAATGTTGTCAGACACTTAGAATATTAATCTGAGCCTGTCAGCGGCAACAACAGAACTTTTAGTGGACGTAATTGACGATGCACATTTGCCCAATAGGATTACATCACAGCCTGGTTCGCGGCTGCTGAGTCAGCGCTCTCGCTCAATACTGGACCAATTTCAAAGATTGTTCTTCACATCAGTCACTTACACACAAAAACATGGAAAAAAATAGTTCGAAAAAAACAAAACAGTTAACCTTTAACAATCCTACAAACAAATGATCTGAGCAAGTCTTCCTGTTCGCAGAGCTGGGAGTTTTTAGTGTTCTCAGGTATTTCTGCAGCTGTGATTAATAGCTGCACGTCTGTTGTTCAGTGTCTGTACGTATTTTGTCTTTCAGGAAGAGAAGGATGCATTAAAAGCCCCCCAGACAGAAACTACAAGCTCCACCGCTCACACAGGATGTTGTAGTACACAGATCACACGCTGTGACAGTGAAGTTACCGTGACTCTGTTTCATAGTCATTTCAAAGAGGATAAACCCTTTTTTTAACCTGCCGGAGCTGTCACTCGCATTAGGTGCTGCGGAAAAAGAAAGAAAAAAAACTCACAACCTCAATATCTCGGGAGTTCACAAATAATTTTGCAGTCATTAGTTTGCAATTATAGCACAACTATCTGCCAGCTTTGCAATTATCACTGTGAATATGCAAATTCGGGTTGATTTCATGGCCCGATTTAAGAAAAACAATACAGCAAAGAATCATCATGGTGTGTCAAGTTGAAAAGTGAAAGGCGGAAAAAAAAAAGGGGAGAAAAATAACGCTTCCAGAATAAAAAGGACTCTCGATATGAGCCGCGTGTATGAAAGCAGAAGTTAATCAACAAAGTGTTAATGGAATACAAGTTCCATAATTGTTGTATTACAAGCACAAACAGTACTTTCCTTAAATATTGTTAATGCGTTTTTTTTTGTTGTTGCACCTATTAGAGATTCTTGTCTTCTGAGTTAATTTCATTATGCTAATCAGGCCCTCATCCGTACCGAACCTCCGCTTTGATCCGCGTTAGTTGTCGTGATCTTCAAAGACAACGTCACCACTTACTTTAAATGAATTTTACATATTTTTTAAAGGAATCTTATGGAAATGAGGAGAAGGGGGGCTGGAGGAGTAATTAATTTTTTATGAAGTGTCTCGGTGTTTTCAATGCGGGGAGAGTCAACGGCACGGGTTGGATTTCATTTCGGCGTTATAGCATGGAGGAAGTGTTGGGGGGGGGGTGGTTTCAGATGTGAAAAGATTAAAGAAGCTGTGAATTCAAGACTTAATTTGGACTGATAAACTTCAGTGTTTAATATGCTCTTTTGTGCTCCCAGCGTGAAAAAAAGACAGAAACTTTTTTCTCTCTCTCTCTCTCTCTCCCCTTTTTCTTCTTTCTCACACCCCCCCACTGCACCCGGTCTTCCCAGCCTAACTTTTCTCTCACGGTGAGCGTTTCCTGTCCGGGCCGGTTTTATTCGACATCGCCTCAAGGAAGTGGTCTTCTTCAGGGAGGAGGGGCAGGGGAGATGGACTCCGAGGCAGGCGGGCGGGGGTCGGTGGGTGGGGGGGGGGGGGACAAACCACCCGCAAACACGCCTGCATTATTAAAACCGGACAGCGCTGTGAATCAAAGGCCTGGAATCTGTATTAAGACCTGGCTTCAGGCAGTACGACTCATCAGAAAAGAAGAAGAAAAAAAGAGTGAGGGCAGGGGCGGGGCTAGAAGGGGGGGCACAGGGTGGCAGAGCCCCCCCCCCCCCCAAAATGTGACGTCAGGGTCGACTGAACCATGTAGCTTTTGTCCTATTCATAAGGTTCAACCTGACCTTTTGGATCTTAAAAAAAGATCTGTCAGTTTCAGTGACCGGCGCAAAAAAAAGATCTTTGGATCATTTTAGAAGGCCTGATGTATAGTTCAAAGACAGTAACTACAGTAACAACGGTACTTTTCAACAGTACTTTTCACATTGTGTTTTACTGTATCGATTTACTTTCATTTTTGTACTTTATTTGAAATTGGCAATTATTACAATTATACATACATTATTACATTATTGTACATATATTATACATAATTGTCATGTATTTGATGCAGATTTAACTTTGGAGCATATGGCTTTAACAAGGTCTCATTCTCTAATCATTTGTTGTGGAGATGTATATGATTACAAAAAAAAAACATCCTGAAACGTGTGTGATGTTTTAAATATGCAGAAAGTTTTGAACAATAGAATAAAGAACACATAATAATAATAATAATAATAATAATAATAATAATAATTACATGTGCACCATGAATTGATGCAGAAAAGGCACAAATTTGTTTCATAAAAATTCACTAGAATGCATGAAAGGAAGTGTTTGACGCTCAAAATAGTTTTTTGTTGAAAAAGTAATAAATAAGTAAATGTTTTTAAATTTGACTGAAAGAGACGATCATATTGCTAGCCACAATTATTTCTGAGACAATAAATTGTACAGCAAAAGTTTGGAGTGGTTACAGCTCATAATGACATTTCCCTGAACATCAACAACAACACAAAGCTGGATTCCCTTTGCTGTCTGTCTGTGTGTGTGTGTGTGTGTGTGTGTGTGTGTGTGTGTGTGTGTGTGTGTGTGTGTGTGTGTGTGTGTGTGTGTGTGTGTGTGTGTGTGTGTGTGTGTATGTGTGGCCGTGTGTGTGTGTCGCCGTGTCCTTGTTGGATGATATCACGTAGGTGAACGCGACAGATTGTGCTTACCTACTAAATCCGGCATTAGAAAACATTTGTAAAAAAAAAAGCCTCTTACACACCGAAAATCAAATCGGCCCACGTCCTGTCTGAGTGCTCAGGCATTCTGCCAGATCTACTCAGGTAATGCAGGCTGGAAGCTGACTGCACAAATCTACCACCAGCTGGGCCTGGGATAACGCAGCTATAATTTTCCATCATCTATCATTTGAAAAACATACCGTGGCATGTGAAGTAATTAATTAGGGAGACAAATACAGGCAGAGAGGGAGGTTTTATGTCGATGGGAGTCCCATTTTGATGGATAGGACGGCAGGTTTCGGGGGGTTGAAATGGAGCGTTGGGCTTATGCGTGTTGATACCGATGCAGGGATAAGCTCTCTCTCTAATTCCCTTGGTCACTGCGGCCAAACTCTCACTCTAACCCTATCTCTGTTTTTTTTAATCTCAGTGTCTCTATCCTTCTCTGTTTCTGCACAGCACTAATGTGTTTCTGTCAAGTTGGGGATTTTCTTTCTCCATTTTAAATGTTGTAAGTAGGGCTGCACAATAGGTTTGATTTTTATCGCCATCGCCATATCAACTGGCGCAATAAACTAGTGTTGTAGTCGAGTCACCGACGGTCGAGTCTCGAGTCCCGAGTGTTTGAGTCCGAGTCCAAGTCTGGGTTACCAAAGAATAGTCTGAGTCGAGTCACCATTACCTGAGTTCGAGTCTGTGTCGAGTCACGAGTCTAGAGAATAGCGACTCGAGTCGGACTCCAATCCGAGTCCAGGACTCAAGTACTCAATCACTGCTTATTGCACATAAAAGTAGTCCGAACCAGATGCGTTGCTAGACAGAAAGCTCTACTAGGGCACAGAAACCACCCCCCACAAAAAATAAAACAACTGGACTTATTCTGCAATAATAACAATGAACCCAAAATGCAATAACAAACAAATACAAAATGCACTTCATGATACAAGGAAAATAGGACCTAGTTATTGCAACTATTGCAACAACTTTTGTATTACGAACAAGATTAAAGAAGTACATATCAAAATCCTCGGACTCGGGTACAGGACTCCAGTCCGAGTACAGGACTCGAGTACCCCATCACTGCAATGAACACTACGTGGAAGATTTTTTTTTCTGTGTCAGTTGAAAGAAAACTACGGCAGAAAACTGCACTTTAAATTTTGTCGTTCTTGTTTTTAGTGCTGCCTTTTATGTTCAATTCCACATTCAATTTGTTCAATGAAAGAATGTTGGAAATGATTTCCTGTTATTTGTTTTAAATTCAACAAGCAGTTTGTTGTATTTTAGCAGAATACTGAAAGCAGCAGAACTGAGAACATTTTGTTTGTTTGTTTTTCTTTCAAGATTATTTTTGTTGGCATTTTAGGCCTTTATTTGTGACGGTCACAGGACAGCTTAGACATGAAAGGGTAGAGAGAGGGGGAACGACATGCAGCAAAGGGCCGCAGGTCGGTTAGTTATATCGTTATAGTGACACTCAACGACGTTACCGCATATTTGCCTCACATCCTGCAGGCCTAGTTGAAAATACAGCTTTTCCTCCCTAAATCTGCTGTAATTAACAATTATTTTAACATACGGGCCAACAATGTCAATTGATGTCCCTACAACTCAACTCAAAATACACCTCATATATACTGTATATGCTTACATAAATCACGGCCTGGTTGTTTTAAAGCTGAGGTCAACACTGAATCACGCTCATTATGCCCGATTGCAACGACACAACTTGAACTTTGAGTGCGATATGTTGAAGGCCACCTTTCCCACAGATGAAAATCGAGTAACTCACAGCTGGAAACAATTAAAACTAATTGTGGATGGTGGGGAGAGCTCATGCAACGTTTTGGAAAATGACAGTAAAAATTTTAGAATACACGTTGTGTACTCTTGGTTATGTTTAGAGTGACAGTAAAGTGACAGTTTGATCTTCTATCAGCACACGTATGGCATCATTTGCTGTTCACACACAGCAGTAAAGTACAACTCATACTTTTACTGTTAAACAGCGGTGGAGAAGTATTCAGATCCTTCACTTACAGTAAAAGTACTAATACCACCCTGTTAGAAATACTCTGTTACAAGTTAAAGTCCTGCATTGAAAATGTTACTTCAGTAAAAGTTCTGTAAGTATCATCAGGAAAATGTAGTTAAAGTATTAAAAGTAAAGAACTCTCCTCCCATTGTAGAAAGAGTAAAGGATCCAACCAGTTGTGTGTTTAATGGTCTAATCATCTAAGCTGGACTTGTAGCCGTTATATTGTTTGCTAGTTTACTTTAGAATCAAACATCAGATTTTATAAACTACATGTGTTTGGTGAGCAGAAATCTTAATGTGTAAAGTAACTTGTAACTAAAGCTGTAACAGATGAATGTAGTGGAGTAACTAAAGTAACTAGTAACTAAAGCTGGAACAGATGAATGTAGTGGAGTAACTAAAGTAACTAGTAACTAAAGCTGGAACAGATGAATGTAGTGGAGTAACTAAAGTAACTAGTAACTAAAGCTGGAACAGATGAATGTAGTGGAGTAACTAAAGTAACTAGTAACTAAAGCTGGAACAGATGAATGTAGTGGAGTAAAAAGTACAACATTTCACTCTGAAATGTAGCGGAGTAGAAGTAGAAAGTGGCATTAAAAAAAGACTCAAGTAAAGTACAAGTACCTCAACATTTGGTACTGAAGTACAGTACTGGAGTAAATGTACTTAGTTACATTCCACCAATGCTGTTAAAACACTACAGAATGAACACAATAACACAGTGACTAATTGACTGGGACATGGCCAGTAGTGCAACATGCTTGCACATTACAACCCATAACTAATGAATTATGTGACATATTGTCAGCTCCTGGGTCTTTGTTATGTAAAGTTATTGTCATGCAAAATTCTAGAAATAAATATAAACCACTATACAGGCAAGTGTAATTATCCTTGGCAGTGTGCACTTCTTTCACATCCTTTCAGAAAAAAATAAACTTCCATGCCTCCATGTGAAACTATGCCTTGTGAGGTTGTCTATTTTATTAGATTTTTTGCAGTGTGCTGCACCTTGCAGACTCCCAACAGGTGCCTGCTGGACTCGGGTGGGTGTTGATCCAACGCCAGCTGGCTGTGTTGATGCATGACCAACCATCGGCCTCTTTTCTTCTTTCTTCCAAGCTTGCAATGCGAGCCGCTGATCCAGGAGGAGAGACTAAGGAGCGGATAGTGATCTAAGAACCGAAAACTGATTGGGTTTCAAAGAGCTTGGCACCGGTCTGCAGCAGGAGGCAACCTGCCAAGAAAAGGTTCCTGTGTACTTTCAGAACGGTAAATGGGAAGTTTAATCAGAGCTATATTGAAATGGTGATTTCCTGCGTGTGCACGGACACACACACGCACGCGCGCACACACACACACACAGATAAACATTCAGGCGCATAGTCGCCCATGCACATGTTATATAACTCTACGCACACGTTGAATATTCATGCAGGTGCAGTGCTTCAATGAAGTGCCTTTTTCACACACAGGAATGTATGCACATGCACATACGTGCATGATCAAACACATAGAGACAGGCGGCCACACACAAAGGCTCTGCACCGAGAATACAGCGGGGTTAAAGAGAGCTTCAGTCTTCGGTTTGGGAGAAAAACGAGTTGGTTTAAAGCCGTTAACAATAGAAATACTACATAAACAACTAAATGAATTGTTCAGTTTTCAAAATGTATCATCTCTGTCTAAACAAACGGATGAACTGCATGACACACACTTCAGCAAGGTCATGTTGAGGCTGTCGTCTCGTTTGTCTTATCACGAAGATGAATGCGACTTTGAATGAGGTTTCTTTTTTCCAGTACAACAGTCAAATATAATTTTTTTTAAATCACAGAAATTTTCCAGGCGTTTTGGTTGCTTGTTACGGCCTTTTTTGGGGCGCTTTTTTCAACGTTTTTGTTGCTATTTTCTAGGATGGCTAAGGACCTTTTCTCTGACTTTTTAAGGGCTTTATGAGACCCACAAGTGTAAGTGAGAAAGCTATATGAGACATGCAATAATATAGTCAACATATTTGACTTTTTCTCTTAAATAAAAGCACGTCAATAAACTCTACATGTCTGGCCCTCAGTGAAGTTGAGTCTGGTCTGATCCTTTCAGCTGGACCTGTAGGCCGTTATATTGTTTTCAGTTTCATTTATATTAAAACATCAGTACCTCACTTCAATCAATTGATCTAACTGTGACTTTGGACCGCCACTGGCAATAAAACCCTTCCAAAGATGTAGCACTTTAAGAGACTTTCTTTTGGAGAGTGTCCATCAACAACACACAAATCAAGCAGATGTTTTAAATTAAAGTACAAGTACCTTAAATTTGTACTTACGTACAGTACTTGAGTAAATGTACTTAGTTACATTCCACCAGTGCAAACACCTCTGTATCACTGCATGACCGGGAGCTTTTAGGAAAAGAAATAACCAATATGTGTCTCTATCACTGCCTATTTCCCCATATGTACATTCATAAGGGCAATGCATTGCTTTATCCTGTAGCAGCCGGGAGGATTAACAAGCCTCGGCTTGGCGCTGCACCTGACTGAACCTGCCACTCGCCTTCTCAGCTGGAGGATAATGCCTCTCCGTCCAGCGCTCCGTCCGCCCCTCGCCCTCAATTTGCTGGGATTTGAACTCTTGAATTATGGCTTACTAACGGCGTCTAACAGCTGGTACAAGGAGGGCTTGCGCTGCATATTTAATCGCATGAATTAAAGATGACCAGGAGGCTGCTTCCCTGGGCCCTTCTTCTTTTTTTCCTCGTCCCACCGACACAATGAGCGAGCAGGAGTCAAGTGTAGAGGTGATCGCCGTTACAAGACGGGTCGAGGTCTTCCACTGCCCCTCACATCAATTTATGTAATCTAGTCTCCATATTGTGGGAGAATGCCAATGTACTCACTGGACTCGAGGCTCGAATTGCCAGACCTTCCTCCGCTGCGCTGTGGAGGATGGTCTGGCTAGTCCACACAGCGTTCCGGGATAAAAAATGTGCTCTGATTTATTGGCATTTCTTTATACCAATCACAATCGTCTTGGGCGCTGCTAAGCTAAGGAACTTGTTTTGGTGGAACGTGTATACGTTCAAAAGTAGTTTTAGTCGTGCAACAGAAAACTGAGATTGGACAGATAGTCTAGCTAGCTGTCTGGATTTACCCTGCAGAAATCCACCGGAGGTTAGAACACCAACACAGAGACAGAGAAATGAGGGACATCCAGCAGACATTTCAGTGGCACCTGAACAAGCCCGAAAAAATGAAATGTTGTCGATATAGACCAGGGTTTCCCTCATATTTCACTCATATTCCCTGTATTGCAAGCCCGGTGGCCCAAATCTGAAGTTATCTTAAGCACTGACTTAATGTAGGGCCTGTGGAGCCGGTCTTGTAGCTTTTATAAATTCTTAATTTCGTGAGTCCGTCCATGATTTGGTATCACAGAAACTACTGGGCTCTACATTAATGCTGCCATTAGTCTGGGACTGTCCCCAGCCGGGTCCACGTCAAAAAAAAAAAGACACTTTCCACCGAGCTAAACAACTTTTCTGGGGGAAACCCTGTAGACTAACTGGACTCTGATATCAGACCAAAATGCCGACATGTTCACGTATTACAGCGAGACTGAAAATCATATTGCAGGTATTATTATAAGCACCTTTTTTATATATATAGTTCAGCATTGTAGCTGATATTCTAGTTCAGTTATACAGTATCTGCAACTAAACTAACTAAAACTTCCATTGTCCCATGACCTCATTTGCCACCAAATTCAATTGAAATGTAATACAATTGAAAAGAAAAGAAAAAAGCAAACAAACAAGGAAACGAGACCAATAAAAAGACGTAATTTCTGCCTTAGTTTGTTTTTTTGCAATGTAATGTTTTAACAATGTATGTTGACAATATATTTTATGTCTACCAAGCTACAAGTGGGCCGGGTACTTGTCTGTGAATAACAAATAAAATAGACTAATAAAGTGACAGAGGTTAGACATTCAAATTCATGTTCGCTTTGTGATTATGAACACATCCCATCGTTCAGCCCTGGGACACTCGTGTTGCAGTGTGAGTGCAGCCTCACTCAACTCGACTGAAATTGGAATTCAAACCACAACACACACACACACACACACACACACACACACACACACACACACACACACACACACACACACACACACACACACACACTTCACTTGTGCCAGCAGTGGCGCCATGCTGCATCCGTCGAGCTTCAAAGCCTACAGGGGAGTGCAACCACAGCCAAGCCTGTGAGTCTCAGGTGCGGTGGGTCTTAGCCAGACGGCAGATGTATAGAGAGCTCCCACAGCCCTGATCCCCATTAGATTTCCACAATTACCCCCCCAACTGCAAACTCTGCTTCAAATTAGCATCTGGCTCCCCGGGGCAGCATGGGCCTCCTGTTAGTTCAGACTGGGGTTTAATGTCAGGTAAAGCAGGTTGACTGCAGTTCGCTGCCGTCGTCGGTGATAATTACATTTTGACCGTTTGACCTAAGTCATTTAACACTGGGGGGGGGTGGGGGGGAAGCCACCACTTCCTTTCTTCACCACAACACTCGCCCATCACCGCCACGACCACACACACTCTTTATATTCTCGGATCTCCATAATGACGAGAGAAGCCACTTATGTCCTCTTGTTAAGTACACCAATGACAAGCAGGGAGGGAAAAATGTGAGGGCGGGGTGGAGGAGGGCGAGAGAAAGAAATCCTCTAGTCTCACATTCCCTTTAAACTATCGTCGTTTTTTGTTTTGAATATTGGCAATTAAGAGGAGCCTGAGAATCGACTTTTTTGAGCGTATCCTCACGCTGCACATTGTCTCCCATTTCCTAACTAAAGTGATCCAGTGTTATTTCTCCTACTGGGTGTATGACTCCACTTACAGACCCCGGTGCATCCGGTGTCGGCTCGGGATCTGAATAATCTCTGTGTAAAGTAATGTCCTCTGTTTACAAGCCATTATCTGCATTATCAGTCCCTCTCTTGTCTCTCTCTTTGTTACTCTCCTCTCTCTTAGCGGTAGCCTAATTGCGTTATCCAATATGCACTCCCCTCTTTGATCACTTAGCGGCACTTAAGGTGTCTGCTAGAGTTGCTGGAAATTGTCGGAATAAAGCAACAAAAAAAAAAAGAAAAGAAAAGGGGGACGAAAAAAGAGAGGGGAGCTGTCGGCGGTGAGAAGAGGCTTTCTTAATTGCGGGGAGCCTTTGTTTCGTCAAGTAGATAGGTGCCACGGGCGGCTCTGACATGGTTTATGTGAACGCTTGACAGCGCTATTCTCTCAAGTTCAAAACATGGGAGACATATGTCGCGGAGAAGCCGCGCAGAGAAGCTCGAGAGCCTTTTCCAGACCATTAAGAGGCAAGGCCAAGGAGGTGGTAATTAATACACAGCTGTGATAGAGTTGACAGGTGGAATGTATACATCCTGACTTTAATGCAAAGACATCTACGCTTCTTTTTTAAATCTGCTTTTTTAATCTTGATGCAAAAAGGCCAAAGAAGTTAATCTGAGCAAGTGTTATATCATTCCAGGATTTTAAGTGTGTGTCTTTGTGTGTGTGTCTTTGTTGTGTGTGTGTGTGTGGGTGGGTGGGGAATAGTATAGGAAATATTGGATAGGATAGAACAACGCAATGTAATTTTGCTAAATAAAACATCACATTCATTACTAGTTTCACTTGTTTTCATTTTAAACAAATTCTATATCAGAATACAATACAGTGACAGGACTCTAGCCCAATGGATTGGTGTGTGTGTGTGTGTGTGTGTGTGTGTGTGTGTGTGTGTGTGTGTGTGTGTGTGTGTGTGTGTGTGTGTGTGTGTGTGTGTGCCCCCCTTCTAGCCCCGCCCCTGCATGTTATTTCTTTAGCCAAATGCATTTTGGGGATTGTAGGACTTGTGATGCGATTATTCGCTTTTTCCTTTTTTCCTTTTAATGTACATGTAGGAAATGTTACATTTTCATACTAGAAAAAGAGGACAGGGTGGATAGCTGAAAGTGTGGAGCACAGGACACCAGCTAGGACAGGGGAACATGGTGATGAAACGTGGTTTTAAAGGGCTGAACATTTCTTGGCTGGTTGCCAAGGAGAAGATGAGGGCGAGTCACTGCGCCCGGTCAAGAAACAGTGTTGGGTCAAAGCACATAAGTGTTATTCCAGTTAAGTCGAGATATTATAGCTAATCAGTCTCTGGGATTTAGCCAAGCAAATCTTCCACTGCTGCCTCTTTTTAAATGACAAATTAATAGATAGAAATGCCAACTTCTATTCAAGATGGAGGCCAAAAAATTTATGGAGATTTATTCTCAAGCGACCGAAAACAGTAGATTAGGCAGATTTGCATGGAATCTCCTAATATGTTGACTGTATTATTGTCTCATATAGCTTTCTCACTTACAGTTTGGGCCTCATAAAGTCTCAAAAAAGTCGGAAAAAAGGTCCTTAGCCATGATAGAAAAAAGCGACAAATAAATCGGGAAAAAGTGACAAAATCATTGGAAAATGCGGCAACAATGTCGGAAAACGTGGCAAAAACATTGTAACAAGCGTCAAAAGCATCGAAAAAAGCGGCTAAAGCGGCGGTAAAAAAACACCAAAAATGTCGGATAAATCGTTGATAAAAAATGCCCCAAAAGTCACCAAAAAAATGCTAATATGACGCAAAAGAGACAAAGACGTCGGAAGAAGCGCCAAAAACATCGGGGAAAATTGACAACAACTTTGTGGGCCAAAAGTGATGGTTAACCAAAATCGATATGTGGGCCAGATTTGGCCCACGGCGCTCGAGTTTGACACGTGCTTTAAGACGTCAACGTCCCGATGTGCTGACGCTGCTCTCCCACCGGTGTGTCTCCGTCTCCCTCAGCTCCATTCCACTTACTCTATAATTGCATTGTCCATCCACCTTTCCCTCTGTTTCTTCCTCTCTCTCTCTCTCTGTGTCTCTCTGTTGATGCCGTGTTGCAGAATAAATGCCAGCAAACAGTGTACATACTTACAGTACTGGCTGTAAAAGGAAACCAACAACTGAAAGGTAAATACCATTTTATCTGGCCTGTCACAGCAACAAGCAGCCAAGCACTTTGTTTACCTCGGCGCTGAGTGAAAGTGGCTCAGACCCTGCTGCCGTTGTGATAGGGCCTCTAATTAGCTTGCAGGCAGCCTTTACCTGCTTCTCGCTCAGCGGGAACCGTCAACTCCGTTGTGTTTTTAAATGTCCGTCCCTTGTTTCTTCTTCTCTTTACCAAAGCCCTGTGTTCGCCACTTCACATCCTCCTGAATGTTTTCTTTTGTTTTGTCAAAGATTGAGCCGTGTTCCCCCCCGTTACTCTTCGACATCTTCATGTAAATACAAAGCCTGTGTTGTCAATGTGATGCTGACCAAACAACAGTAATTTAATCAGTCTAACTACACTCTTTGGCTGTGTTGGAAACCATTCCCTATCACGGATATATATATATATATATATATATATATATATATTATATATATATATATATATATATATATATATATATATTGTGTTGTCTTCCCGTCAACCTTGAAAAAAACTTTTTTTTTTCGACGTTTTTCAAGCTTTTTTTCACAGTTTGTTTTTGCTTTTTCCATCGTTTTAAATTGTTACATTTTTCTTCTACACATTTTCAGCGCTTATTTCTACGTCCCATATTTTCTTATATAAAACAAAAATTGAAATTGGGTCAATGTATATATATATATATATATGTCATTTTGTTTAGGTTTGTTTACATGATGCGGGGTGCGCCTGCCTCCGTCACACAAATAACCGGTGCCTCTACTGATGCAGCGATGTGGAAAAGGTTTATGTCATAATTTAGTATGTCTATAAAAAGTCATAAAAAAAAAAAGGCCCAGCCTGGACTGGGGATGGAACCAAGGGTCAGAGTCTGCAGTGCCTATTGGCTGGTGCTATTTGTAGCAATGATCACCACTGAGCCACCATACCACCAAAAATAATATTTTGAAAACAGTCAAAGCATAGTAATTAAAAAAGTGAATGAGTGAATAAGGGAACGGTTTCCAACACAGCTCTTGTGTCAGATGTGTACTGTATGTTTAGGAGATTTTTGTTTTAACAAACACAAGGAAATCTAGAGGGCTGAATCCAAATATTTGTTCGATGGGTAGGTATTTGATTTTCAATTTTGGGATTCCAATATTGTTTTTTTATTTGAGATTCCCTGTGGTATTTTATAAGGGTTAAGCAGTCTGATGTGTGTAGAGGTCTGTGTGTCTTGATAAAGGTAAAGATAATAACGTTACGGCATTCACATACAGCATTCATTCAAGCACACTGCGTCGGGCGTCAAAAAATGTATTCGGTACAGCCCTAGAAATCTAGCCAGTAAGAATTAGCAGCAATAGCTTTTTAAGGGTAAAGAAACCAAAACCCCACTCAAGTGTACGTCTGCTTATAGTCTTTATTTCTCTTATTATCATCAAACTCCATGAAAACAACCATGAATACGATGATCCTACTAATAAGACAGACAGGGAAGTTGGAAAGTTGTGCATTGCTCAAAGGCAACTAATCAATCATTGCCGACAGAAGGATTGCTATTTTCCCCCACTGGGTGTTGGGTAACAAACCAGCAACCTTTAGGTCTGCCTCCAAGAACATTTTTCGACTTAACCTCCTAATCTGCTTCTCTCCTTCTCTTTCTTCCTTTCCCCTCGTCCTTCACTGCTGCCGGTGTGGTTAGCCGCCACGCTCCACTGAGCCGCTCCCGCTCCCCCCCAGGAGAGAATTTCTGCACGCATATACTGCACATAAACTTTGGATAAATAAATAAACACAGAAAGAGCTGCTAGATAATTGAGCACAAGTGAGAAACAGAGACACAGAGACACAGAGAGGGAGAGAGAGGGAGAGAGAGAGAGAGAGAGAGAGAGAGAGAGAGAGAGAGAGAGAGGGAGAGAGAGAGAGAGAGAGAGGAGGAGAGAGAGAGAGGAGAGAGAGAGAGAGAGAGAGAGAGAGAGAGAGAGAGAGAGAGGCGGGCAGGCGAAACAATTTCTCCAGGGACGGCGGCAAAGAGACGGCGAGACAGGTATGATTAAAACCACAGTGATTTATAGGAAGGTGCGCCGCCCGCCGTCACGCTCACTGCGTGTATTAACGTTTTTGTTTTGCATAGAACTCATCAGGAGACATGTGACCCCCACATCCAACCCATATGCACACACTCTCTCACACACACACACACACACACACACACACACACACACACACACACACACACACACACACACACACACACACACACACACACACACACACACACACACAGCCGAAGCAACTGTTCTGCCTTGGTTTTACCTTGTTTATGCAGAAACCAGCTGGAATTTTGAGAGATTAAAGCGAGCATCGCAGGGCGTCAGTTGTCGTCATTGACCCCCCCGCCCCCACCGTAGGTGTTTGGCTGCCGTCCTACAATATGTTTCATCAACACTAAAACCTGACCGGCCTCGGACTGTTCTGCAGGAACTCACAGGAGTGCAAGGTGCTGTGGGAAAACACTGCTCTCCTTTCTGCAAGAGTCAGGGACTCCCATGCACGGGCGTAGGTTTGGTTTCAACATTGGGGGGGGGGGCTGAGTGTCAAACCCGTCATTTCCTGTATTCCAGTGAAGTTTTCTGTTCCTTTTCTCCATCAATTTATAGTGCAAATGTCTTTATTCATGTAAAAGAAATTTATAATTCTCATGTATTGTTTAAAACTTTTTATTTTTCAAGTTTTCTGCAACAATGTGTGTCTTTCCTGCAGTTCTCAATTTATGGCGCAAATGTCTTTATTTATGTAAAGGAAAATTACTTTTTCTCATGTACTGTTCAAAATTAGTTTTACGGAGGGGGTGGCGGACACATTATAACCAGGGGGGTCTGGGGTTACTCCCCCAGAAGATTTTGAGCGTCAAACACATTTCCTGCATTCTGTGAAATCTTTACGGTGCAAATTGCTCTATTTATGTAAAGGAAACGATTATACTCCTGTATTGTTCAAAACTTTCTGCATATTCAAAACATCATAAGCTGCAATGTTTAAATCTACATGAATCACATCTGGTTTTTCCCGCTCCTGTTGTGTTCCTTTAAGTAGACACAGTTCTTCTTTTTTTCTTTTTTCAGCCTCCTGAACGGTTATTTTGACCTCTTTTGGGGAGTGGGTTGTCTTTCATATTTTTTTAAGGGGGACACATTAGACGCTAAGGGGGACACTACTTCTTGTAAATCTTGGAGGGGGGACATATCCCCTGCATCCTCCCCGAAATCTACACCTATGCTCCCATGTATGTTTTATCTGTTGTACATCAGCACCACATTAAAAGCCACTGTAGTAACATTTTGTATTTAATTATGCATAAAAAAAAACTGCAAGAGGAATGCACACTCAGTCCAGAAAAGTAAATGAGCCTTGGTCTCAACCTCCAGGTTCTTTAACAAACACTACCACAAACATGACAGACAGTCATACACATCGGAAGATGGAAAGGCTCAGCTGCAGCGGTATGACTGATGCTCTGTGTAGCTGCCACAGTATTTCACTTATTAGTTCATTTATAAATGCCAAAATAACACTGTGTCAAAACATTTCTTTAAAGATCTTAAATATATATTGGGCATCTTGTTCATTAAGGTAGCATTGAAAATGTGAAAAGCACACATTTTAAAAACAAATTCATGATGTGAGTAACACTGGGCATGTGTGGAATTAAATTAGCTGCCATTTGTATTGAGACACACATTTAGAAATCTCTTAACACACGTGTCAAACTCGAGACTCGCCTCCTCGCAGATTCTGATCCAGCCCGCGTATCAATTTAGGTTCACAGAATGTTGTCGTCACTTTGCTGCCGATTTTGGTGCATTTTGTGATGCTTCTTGGTGCTTTTTCCGATGGTTTTGACGCTTATTTCAATATTTTTGCCACTTTTTCCAGACGTGGTTGGTGTTTTTTTCAACATTTTTGGCATTTTATTCAATGTTTTTGCCGTTTTTTTCTATGATGGCTAAAGAACTTTTTTCCTGACTATTTTGGGGCTTTATGAGGCCCACACTGTAAGTGAGAAAGCTACATGAGCCATGCAATAATAAAGTCAACATATTTGACTTTTTCTCTTAAATAAAAGCATTTCCCTGCCTTAACAAGTTAAAAAACGTGACATACATGAAGTAGCTTAAGTCATCTCTCTACAAAAAAAACAATTAGCTTAGATTAGGAGATGCTTCAAGATGCTTTTTGGAAATCATCCTTCATTTATATCGGTCTAAACTCATCCCTGATGTAATGCATGTCATCTCCAGGCAGGAGCTTCCTTTAAACGCCAGCAGGTTTGGCGTGATTCACTACTTTCCGAGATATTGATGTCCATCTCTGCAAAAAGCAGCCATGTGGATAATTAAAGTGGAAATACAGTGTATTGTCAACCAGAAATCAATAAGGATGAAAGTAATGGTCAATATCCAATAGTGTTCATTCAAAAAGACAGAGTCAGCTTATTGCGCAGAGCCATCGTTTCCAATAGCAACGCCGGAACACCTACACACTGAGATGTTTTGATCACTTTTGATCATCTGATAGCTGTTTCCGGTGCAAACCTCTCCCAACCCTACTGGCTATAAATTAGTGTGTGTGTGGGGGTTGTGTTGTCTGTGTATTACTTGAGGCAAGTGGCCACAGAGCAGTTGGTCAGAGCAACAACAGCAGAGAGGAAGAACCTAAGGGCCACACTGGAATATGAGGGCACTGACATGCTTTTATTTAAGAGAAAAAGTCAAACGTTTTAATTATTGCATGTCTCATATAGCTTTCTCACTCGAGTTGTGGGCCTCATAAAGAACAAAAAAAAGGTCCTTAGCCATCATAGAAGAAAAAAAGGTTGAACAAAGCAACAAAACGCCGGAAGAAGCGACAAAATTGTCTAAAAAAAGCGACAAAAATATCAGAAAAAACGGCCCAAACATTGGAAAATGTGCCTAAAGTGTCGGGAAAAGCGTTGAAAACATTGGAAAACAGCACCAAAAACGTCATGTAAATTGATATGCGTTATTGGCCTGTATTTAACAGTGAAAAAAGCCACTTTTAGCTTTAGATCACATGTGTCAAACTCAAGGCCCACGGGCCAAATCCGGTCCCACGCAATTTTTTATCCAGCCCGCATATGGCCTATCTAGTTGTGCGCCAGACCTAAAAGATGGGAAACGGTTTTCAATTCCCAAACAACCAGTGAGTTTGCATATTCAGGCCTATGAAACAAGTTGCTGTGAGTCAGCTGTTTGGTAGCCCACTTTTAAAAAATATAATCAGAATGCACTTTTTTTTTGCTTCATTTGCTGATGTCCAAGGAACTTTTTTTCTGACTTTCTTTGGTCTTTATATGGACCAAATTGCATGTGAGAAGGCTATATAAGACTTATACAGTCAAAAATATTTTACTTTTTTCGAAATTAAATAAAAGCATGTCAATAAACTGTACATGTCTGGCCCTTGATGTGATTCTCATTTTCCAGTCTTCTTAGTGAAGTTGAGTCTGTTCATTCTCTTCGCTCGGTATATTGACTTAGAAAATTGTGGAATTAGCGGCATTACACACTGACAGGCAGAACAAGGACAGAACAGTCACATCCAGCACCCAAAAACACACTGTACAAAACACATTTGCAGAGATAACTATGCATATGACTCTCCCTCATATATGCACATACATGTTCCTAAGAAGTGTGCAAACATTCATATTCTGCCGAATGAAACCTAGACGCAATACAAGTGTTAATGGAGCTCTAATTGAAAACGTGTCGAGGGCCACTGATGACACAAACTAAAGTAAAAAACCAGGAGCCTGCATGCGTTATGGCAATATCTCCATGCTGGTTAAATGATGATAAGATGATAAGGCTCAGGTGGCTCATATTAACCTGGGAAAATAGAGGCAGCGTATTTCCTCCCATTTAAAGCGTCGGTGCACGCCGGTGATGGCGATGGCGGCGGCAGTGGGGGTTGGGGGTGGAGGGGGGGTAATTGAATTCCAGGCCGTCATACCTACCTCGGCTATGGGCTTCATTGAGATTAATTACTCGCCGAGACCTCACACATACGCCTCAGACAGAGATAGCAGCCGTTTTCAGCTCCAATGGCGTCCGGGACAGCCACCTCAGCAACCTGAAGAAGAGAGCGGGTGGCCAGACAAAAGAGGGAACTGCGCGGGCACTGATGCTATCGCCCCGGCGTTGTTGTGTTACGATTAATTAATTTCAAGGTGATTATACATCACTGAGCACACTGTGGCGTTCCCCCCCCCCCCGACCCCTCCAGAAACAAAACGCGGGATGCAGGCGGGTTGTGGTGGCGGCGGACGCGGTGGTGGGGTAGATAAGCAAAACAATGCTTGAGGTGATATTCAAATGCTTCCAGGACAGACTAATAATAAAGGGTAGCAATCTAAATATTCATTTAGGAGCATATGTGTGTGTTTAATATACCTTGTAGTGAAGCATAACGCACAATAGTATATCGCCCCGAGCGGTGTTTGCAGCTGTGACCTACAAATCCCATATCTGAACACACTGCCATGTAGACATTAGCTTTACAGTGCACAGGCAGGCGGGGAGTGGGTATGCAGCAGCGTTACAGGGCCAGTAAACGCCCATTTTACAACCCTGTAGCACTAAATAACCATAATGGATGGGAAAAGGGGACAATAGACTCGGGATCAAAACCAATGTATCAACACTTTACTTAGACAGGTGATTCATGACTCTTAAAAAATGACTAGCCCTGTTATCAATAAAAAAAAATGCATTTTTCTTTTGTTCTTTTGGTTTCATTTTACAGGTTAATGATTGCTCTACTTAGCGTGGAGACGTTTCAACCCCTTGTCTACTACAAATTACGTTTAAATACTACTAATTTCATTTGCATGGGACATCATTTCTGCCGGGGTCATGTGCAGTGGCAACTTTATTTCCAGTGATGGAAGAGCTACGTTACTTCCTTCCTACCTTCTGACCTACATCAGTCTAAATACTGTAGGACGGGACTCACAATCTTTTGGTCTCAGGATCTTTTTCTTGCCGTCTGTTCCAAAGGTCTGGACGTTCTCACAAAATCTAACGTGTTTGATATGATCCTAAGTTTGAAGTCTTGGTAGTGAAGTTAAATCACGTGAACATTGTCAAAAACCAATGGGTGCTCTCTCTCCAGCACCAATCAGGAAGCAGCAAACGGCTAGAGCCAGTGGTGTTTATGGTTGCTATGGCGCCGCGCTAAGCGAAACGCTAAAGAGGGAAAGTTTCTGATTTTCAACCCTTCTAAAGCGAGTCATCCAACGGGAGTTTTACCGGTGGATAAACACAGACCTCCTGGTACTGGAGACATTCATCTGCATGTACGGCAGAACAGAACATCTGCTGACTTTACCTTAAAGTTAACAGCTAACGCTATCGGTGGCTAGCTAGCTTGGTTAAATCTTTCAAAACTAATCTAGTTGTAGTCTTGCAATGTGCGACCCTGCAAGACCCCCAGTCTTTACAGATGAAATGCCTTCTCCTAAAGCTAAAAACCCCGTTTGCAGCGGTGGAAGCCCGGTGCTCAGAAGCTCCCCCGGCCGCTACGAGTTCATGTCGCTGACCAAGCCGTTGAACCGGTTCTCACTGTCACCTCTCCTCCAGTGGCAGGGCCCGGCTCGCCTCCGAGCTTTGAAGAGACCCACTCGGTGCCGTGCATGCGTGTGCACACGTGCATGCGTGTGTGTGTAGTAGTAAAGAGAGATAATGAAATTTGTGTGAGGTGACCTGGTCAGCAATCTTCTCAGCTGTTGCTATTGTCATATGCTGCACTGTCTCTTTATGTGGCACATTATGTTTGGCACATTGTATATGTTTGGCACATTGTATGGGTCACTTCAATATCAAGGTAATACAATGTGTATCATCAAGTGATGACTGATTAACAGTAATGTAAATGTTAAATGCCTAACTACAACAATGCAAAGTATAGGCTCTTAACCTTGCAGTTTTGCACATATCATGTGTAAGACTCGATTTCTCCATTTCTTTGCTGAAAACTCTCCAGAAAGTGCCATTTAATGGTTTATTTTTCAAAATATTTTCCCGGGGGGGGGCATACCCCCGGACCCACCTAGGGAGAGCCCCCCCCACATAACATATACCAATTTAACCCCTGGTGATCAGCAAATATAAAATAAAAGGAGATAGAACTGCTCATTGTCCTGAGTTTCCCTCCAGAGGTCCAAAAACAGGTCTGAACTCGGTTCAGGATTTTAGCAGCGCTGTCACGCCCGCTTTCCACAGCGCAACACTTGTGTGTGATAAAAACAATACACACCTTTCAGCATTAAACCACACTGCAGCCAGACACTCGCATCAGCGCACTCCCACAGGAGCGAGTGGGCTTCAATTATCACACCCCCACCACCCCACCACACACACACACGCATGCACACACAAACACACACACACAAACAGGGATACACACAGAGACACACACACACACACACACACACACAGCATGCATGTACACACATGTGCATAAAGGTGTCCCGCTGACAGTAAAAGATGCATTCAAAGACATTAGCCACACACACACACACACACACACACACACACACACAGACACACACACACACACACACAGGCTACTGACACCAATAAAAGCAACAAAAATATGGAGATGGACATATAGATTTGATTTTGAATGAGAGTGCACAGTCACATTTTTCAGGTCCTATCTGAACCCCCATGGATATTTGGACCCCCATGGCACGCATCACATGCCATGGGTGACTGCGTGTGACTGGAATACGAGTATTCATTCACCAGTTGTCGTAAATGTTGGCATCTTGAGCCCATGTTAGCGTGGAGGGAAACAAGAGACAGAGGAAGGAAAAGAAAGCCAAATAGCTGTCTCTACTGGTTATTAGGAATGATAAACATACTGCAGCTGCTGATGGAACACAAGCAGAATCTCTACCTCTGAGATCTGCAAGAGAATTCAGCCTCAGACATAGAACACACAGTGCTGGGTCTGATATGGACTAAATATGCGTACTTGACACATATTAGTTTAAAGGGTACATGTTAAGTGTCCCCTGGAAGTACTTGGACTTGTACTTAAACCACGTGTCAAACTCGAGGCCCGCTGGCCAAATCCAGCCCCTCGTAGATTTTGATCCAGCCCGCATATCAATTTAGGTTCATAATAAATTATGGCCCACCTACTTTTTTTCCCATCATTTGTTGTGGCTTTTTTCGAAGATGGCTAAGGACCCAACTGTAAGTGAGAAAGCTATGAGACATGCAATAATACAGTCAACACATTTGACTTTTTCAAATTAAATTAAAGCATGTCAATGCTTGATGTGATTCTCATTCTCCAGTGTGGCCCTTAGTCAAGTTGAGTTTGACACTCCTGTGCATCTCAACAAGGATACATATAGATTATGGGCCTATAGGTAGAAAGACAGATAAGCGATGATTGGTTATTTCTGCTCCTCTCACTGTTTGATGCCTAATTATCTCTCACACACACACACACCAACTCTGACACAAGTGAGCATAAAAGTGCATGCATCCATATGCTCACATCTGTCCGTGCCTACACAACTCACACAAAAAAAAACTTCATGCCTGAGGTGTCTGCACCAAAGAAGCAAAAACATGTAAACAGTAGCTCATTAGGCTCATTAGCACAACACAGGACCCAGCACAGAAAAACAAAGTGCATGCAGTCGTCTTCCAAAGATCACAAAAGAGGTCCACCTTGCCAGTCGATAGTCTTTGTGGTGCGTGGGCGTCCGGTTACAGATACCTCCCTACTCCGGTCCCCTTGCTGAAGGGGGGGGGGGGGATCCGTTTCATAGCTAATCGACAATATTGACAAATATCATATGCTATGGGATGGTAATGCTCTGAGCTGCAGTTAACTCTTTGCAAGCTCTGTATTATGGAATCAAAGAAGGTGTTTACAATGGATTAGGCTTTATACACGTGCATTTGTAATTTTTAATGACTTTTTTATGGTTTAATTTGACATAATACAGTATGAGTTTATTCAACATACTATACTGTGACTTTCTTATGACTTTTCGACATACAATGACTTCTCTATGGCTTTTATCGACATACTATACTATGTGCCTATGGAATTTATTAGTATTCAAATCATTTCAAAAATCAACGTGACTGATAATTTAAAATAGCAATCTACTATCTTTAGGATCAAGTGTTTTGTACTAATTTGACTTGAAGTAACATCTGTTCTTTAAACATACATACTCGCAAACTATTCTACCAATCAATTAGGGCCGAAGAGCTTTCGACATACATAAAATATGGGAGACAAAAATATATGGTCGACGAAACAGCTATTTTGCCGCCCTTAAATATCACAGTTTATTGTGAACAGTATATTATTGTGTCAGAGTTTGTGTCAAACTCCTCAGATCTCCAATGTCTGTATGATTTTCAAAGATTCATATTCGGCAGCGCTGACTGCATGTTCAGTCGGTTACACGTCCTATTGTAATGTAAGGATTATAATTGACTGGGTGGTGAAGCTATATGTGTTACCACAATGACAATAGACAGTGTCACAAAAACTGTTCTAATGGGCATACAAAAAAGGGGCTCCACTCCAAGGGGTGCATACATATTTATACCCATGTCCCCTTTCATGTGTTTCTACAAATCTTATCTTGCACATCTCCTCTCTCGGCTGCTCACTAGCTGCGAAGCTCTTTGTATTAACAAAGACCTGCACCGTTCAGGCTCTATTTGGTTCCAGGGAGCCGATACCGTCTCATATCAGCGCACAATTTGACCGCGAAGAAAAAGGGGATTAGACCTGCAAAAGTGTGACCCGTTTTACATCCGACCTGCTAAATCAGTCGACTTATATTCATATCTCGCCCCGGCTTCCCACTTCCTCGCACATCCCCTGCTCACTTCCCCCTCGGGGTCGGCACAGATAACCTGAGATGAAGATGAAAACGAAAGAAAAAATAAAAAATAAAATAGGAAGGAGGAAAGAAGCAGCCATGCAGGTCTTGTACGGTACAGTTGGTGCTTGCCCGGGCCCCCAACGCAAAGCCAGGTTCTCTGTTTTCCCTTCTAAATCAATAAGAGGGGGTCCTGTGGGTGCCCTGGCCAGCCATCTGGACTGAAATCCAGGGGCTCAGGTTGTCCCCTGGGCTCCCCCCCTTTCAACCTCCGTACACACAAGGACCTGGCACTAAGTTAATCGTCCTGCCTTCCCCTTCCCTTCCTTTCCTCCCCCAGTCTCCCCCCCCTTCATCATCCTCCTCCTTCTGTCCCTCTTCGTACACCTTCCATCTAATCTGTCCGGCTGCGACTCAAATGTCAGGCCACCTGGGAAAGGCAGCTGTTGGCCTTGCAACGGGAGCCGCTGCGGTGGGCCTGGGCCTGGGACGCTCCCAGCATGCACTGCCCTGCCATGTTCCTGACGTGCTACCTCCAGGAAATAAAACCGTTTCAATCAAAAAGTGGAACAAAAAACAAACAGAATAACGGTAATTATAATGGTCTGGCATGCCGGTTGTTTGGTTGTTTGTCTTGTCTTATTTGTGTTCTCTACTGACGCCTAACTATCGGTAGCTGCAACCTTCGGTCACACCGACACATTATGTACGTCATTTCCGTCGTCTTGGTGTTAGCTACAGAACACCCTAAACTACTTTATTTTATTAGCAGGGAAGACTTTTTTTAAAGGACTTTCTGACAATTGAATGCACATGCCCTGTTACTGAACTCTTAATCGTTGATTGCTTTTTGTCCTTTGCTGTTTACGTCTGACGGTTTTTATGTTGAAACAGGACTCCCTTGTAAAAGAGAGAAAAAAAAAGAAAAAATGAAAGTATACTACTGTTTACTTCAAGTGATGCCCTGCAAGGTATCACAAGGTATCGTTCATACAGTACATTCCAGTAAGTGCATGGCAATTATCATACAAGAATCATATTGTAGTGAAGAGAATAACTGACCTTAGCTCAAGTCAATGCAACCGGTCGAGGGATCAGTCAATATGTTACGTGCAAACACAGGTATTTCTGAAATATCTTTTTAAAGCCAGGATTTTGGAAGCCTGGTGGAGGTGAGATGGGGAGAAGTGATTGAGACAGCTGTCAATCAAGCAAACGCCAAACACAACTCTAAAAATCATCATACCTACTGAGACTCAATTTTTATGGAAAGAAAACACTGACTTGAATCATTCAAAATATGTTGCACGCTAATTTCAGACTTTAAGGCATGTTTTGTATAACTATATATTATCTATTAAAGGTACATTTAGCGTCTTCGATCATTTAGTTCACGTGTCAAACTCAAAACCCGCAGATTTTGATCTGGCCCACAAACCAACGTTGGCCCACATAGTCTGTTGTTCTTTTTTCTCAAGTTTTTGTCACTTTTTCCAACGCTTTAGGCGCTTTTTTTCGAACTTTTGATGCTTATTTAAATGTTTTTGCAACATTTTCCCACATTTCTGAAGCTTTTTTAGACAATTTTGTCGCTTCTTCTGGCTATTTTGTTGCTTTTTCCACTTTCTTTTGGTGTTTTTTCAACGTTTCTGGCATTTTTTTTCTATGATGGCTAAGGACCTTTTTTTCCTGAGTTTTTTGGGGCTTAATGAGGCCCAAACTGTAAGTGAGAAAAGCTATATGAGACATGCAATAATACAGTCAACATATTTGACTTTTTCTCTTAAATGGAAGCATGTCAATAAACATGTCTGGCCCTTGACGTGATTCTCATTCTCCAGTCTGGCCCTTAGTGAAGCTGAGTTTGACCCCCCCTGAATTAGTTTGAAACAAATGTTTTCTTGACTAACTTTATAAGGCATCTTGAGTGCAATAGGTGTGTCACAAAGAAAGCGGTCAGTGCAATGTTTCACAAATTCATAAACATAACTGTAATGGAGGTCCAGGACAGAGGTTGGGTAATTGGGGTCGTTGCCATTGGTAACAGGCTTATCCTGGATACGACAGGTTTTACCAATCAATGGCTTGGGGAGATATGAAAGAGAATTATTTGTGTTGACAGAGATTAGTGGAGTCCATGCTGACACACACACACACACACACACACACACACTACACACACACACACACAATGCATGTATGTACACATGAGCATAAAGGTGTCCGGCTTACAGTAAAAGATGCATTCACAGACATTAGCCTACATATAATTATTCAGATTAATCAGCTATCATTAGTATCACTGTTATCTTCATCCTCAACATCCCAATCTGCACCGCAGCAGGTTATACATCTCAAACTGAAGTACAAATTAGAGCAGGTACACAAGTCTATCATTTGCCCGTGGAGGAAGGAAGGAGGGCCAGCAAAATGAGGAGCGATTTTCATCAATACATCACCAGATAAAGATCCATCTGGATCCACTGAAAGGAGGATGGAGGGGATGGTAGGGGAGGGGGGGGCAGCTTTTGGCATCAATGCGTGGCCATTGATTGTGCGTCCCATTACCAGTATATGATCCAATCTAAAAAGGGGGGGGGGGAGAAGAGGAGCGACGCTGTGAACGAGCCCTTTTTCTCTGCTGCCCTGCCATCAAATAACTAAGACACCCCCCCCCTTTTAATCACTCAGGAATGATTCGGGAAGGAATCCAAACATGAACACAGAGAGCAACGCTTGGTGAGAAAAGAGGCAGAAGAAAGGAAAAAGAAAAAAAACACAGTGACTAGGCCTCCCTACAAATACCCGGTCCGCTCCGTGGGGGAAATAGGAGCAGAAAGGTAGCAATCAATATTGAAACACAGAAATTAAGCATTTAAATCAGTAATTAGGGAGCAGGCCCGTTCTTTCACACCTGTACGCCGCCGAGGCTGCCAACCCCGGCGCATCTGTTTCCCTCCACCTGCCAGGCACCTGGTATCGTTTCAATGGAGCTTGATTGCATTCAAACGCCGAAGACTCTTTTAAGCTTCTTAGTGATTCCCCCCACCACCCCCACCCATTTCTTCTCCACCCCCCCTTGCATTATTTTGTATTTATTTGTATCTGTTCATTCCAATGCAGGTGCCTCGCAGTAATACTCAAGTGCGCCATACATGAGTGATTCTTTTATGCCTCAGTTCCTGCATTTGTCATTTTGGCGAAAGCAAGGGGGGGATTAGGGGTTTGGATGTGTACCTCCCTTTTTTTTTTTTTTTCCTCTTTCTCTCTAACACTTTTAACAACATCCTTCCCGAATAATTTGCATACCAAATGCTTTAACCCTACGGTGGTCAGAGAGGACTGTCAAATCCCCTCCCTCTCCACTCGGCTTGCTCTGTGTGTGCATCAGACCTGTGACCGCCGACTTAGTTCCATCACAGTAGATATATAAAAAAAGAAAGAAAGTCAAACGTGAAAGAGGTTAATACGAAATTAGCTCCCTGTTTCTTGTTCTTTTCTCTGTCACTTCTTTTTTTTCATATACAGTATAATTATTCACAGGGACAAACATATTTGTGACTTCCAGCAGTAGCCTCTGTATTCTTCACTTTTGGCAACTTTCAACGTTGCCTATCTCAGAGTCCAAGCATATTCAACTGCTGTGCTGACTGTGAGTCTCTAAAACCTAAGTATTAACCCAAATTTGGATCTCTAACCACAGCAGCAATGGCGACATTATTTGGTCATGTTTCTGCAGTATGTATTTATAAGTACAAACATAGTTGATCTCTGATGGACTTATTATTTTAACTGCCACTTTGCACCATTGTCAAAACAGGAAAGAGGAACAAGTTGCAAAGACTACCATCTAATGCAGATACCAGTACAGTGCACTGGCCTGCAGACAGAAGGATGCCACAGTTCTGATTAAGAAGGGTTATGAATAAATGTATATATAAATGATATATATATATATATATATATATATATATATATATATAAAGCAATCACAGTTTGTGAGAGCAGTGTTGCACTTTGTAGTCTGGTTGTGTAATAATGTACAAAACAATGTGGTAGCTAGGGCTGCACCTGAATCACATTTGGCTGTTCAACACGTATATTTGACTATTCATTCAATTTTCTCAATAAAGACTATCAAACAACGCTTTATTGAACTGCTAGATTTCGGCAGAACGTTGAGGGCAACAGTGATGTTCACATAATATAGTCGCCAACAAGCCAAATTAATAATAAGTACCAACTACGCTCGGATCAGGGCTTACTGGCTGTTACCCGTACATAGTCTCACATGTCCAGACCTTCCTCCACAGCGCTGCGGAGGAAAGTCTGGCTAGTCCACCCAGCATTCCTGGATGGGAGAAAAATGTGCTCTGGTTTATTGGCATTTCTTTAAACCAATCACAATCGTCTTGGTGCCGGACAGAGCCGCGGTGCCTCTGCAAAATAGATTCTGGAAGGAACTTGTTTTGGTGGAACATGTGGATGTTCAAAAGTAGTTTTAGTCGTGCAACAGAAAACTCAGATTGGACAGATAGTCTAGCTAGCTGTCTGGATTTACCCTGCGGAGATCTGAGGAGCAGTTAACCATAGTCCTCACAAATCCACCAGAGGTTAGAATGTCAACGCAAAGAAAGGGGAAGGGGACGGGACATCTGGACGGCACCGGAGCAATCCCGGAAATGTAACGCCGTCGATATCTAGACTACCCGTACAAAGCTGAAAACAAAAGGGGACAGAGCTTCTGAAACAGTGGCTCCTAGACTGTGGAACGCTTTGCCTCAGTGGCAGCCAATGTTGATATTTTTTTTTAAAGACAGAAATCTCTTTAGTCAGGCGTTCCTCTGGCCACATTGTTGACTGTACAACAGTGTATTTCATGCCTTTGTGATTTACTGTGATTTATAGTGATTTTTATCGATTATCTATACGTTTTAATGTATTTATTTATTTGGCCTGTGAAGAACTTTGTGACTCTGTAAGTGCTATATAAATAAACTTTACTTACTTAATAACGGCCGAGCGCAAATGTGCAACAACGTTCTTTTGCAGACGCTAGATATCAAACAAAAGCCAAACACTATATTTTAATAAGTCGCTGTGAATTGTAAACACTGCCACATTTTCCTACAGGGCCATTTCTGTGTTAAAAAAAGTCTGCCTCATGAAGTTCAGGTTAGGGCTGCATGATATATCGTTGTTGTTTTTTTTCTTTCTTCATCGCGATATCAACCGGTGCAATAAACACATCGCGAAAGGCTGCGACATATCGCGAAAGACACTCAGATACTTTCTGTGTTAGTTGACAGAAAATATCAGCAGAAAACTGCACTTTAAAAATGATTTCCTGTCATTGGTTTTAAACTCAACGAGCAGTTTGTCGTATTTCAGCAGAATACTGAAAGCAGCAGAAACTGAGTACACTTTTACATCTGTTTATTTATCGCAAGTAATATGGTTATCGCGATATACAACAACGTTATCGCATGTCGCGTATATTCCTCATATTGTGCAGCCCTACTTCAGGTAATGGCATTGCTTCCCAAAAATGGATGCAACGCATAACAAATTAGCCTTTCATTTGTACAGCAATTTCATTTGGATTTCAAGGCTTGAAATGAACCCTGGCCACCTGAGTCACCCCTGACCCCCCCAAAGCACAGAAAATATCAGATGAAACTTGGCCGCCGGCTGCACCGTGTGCAAGTGTTGCAAATTTCCAGAATTCCCTCACTTTTCTCCCCCCCGGCCCCCCTGGAAACTAATGGGATCATTCTGATTCGGTTACGGAGATTCAACAGTTAGAGAGCCACCATCTGGGTTTCTGTTAACCTGAGTCAGATGTGAGCCTGTCGCTACTGCAAGGTAGAGCAGCTTGGTTAATGATTCTTAATCTTTTCTTTAATTAAATTGTGCAGCCAACCTGAAAAATCTATCTTAATGCAAATGAGGAACTCCTTTTTTGGCATTTGCTTACCGTAATGCACTAATAAGGTTAATTTAATAAAAATCTGTTCCAGTTTTTAGAGATAATTGTGTGTTTTCTTGATCTATTCCGTACAGAGCGGGTGGAGAAAAAAAAAATGTTTGTTTGTGGAAATTGCTAAGGGAGGGTGAAGGGGCTCACAGGATGAGCCAGGGAAGAGAGACCTGCCATGGATAATAGTATTTGTGTGAACTGAAAATCTATTTTTGCTCCACAGCGGTGTGCCACTTCAATCCACGGTGACAGTTCTTGTCACAGAAAAAAAAAAGGTAAACGTGTGTTTGCTATAAAGGTCTAAGGTCAGGGTGTAAAACTGTTTCCTGAAAAGAACAAGTGAAGGTTTCATTTTCCAGAAGGGACAACTTACGATCACAGATACAGAACCAGCAAAAGGGGTAGCTCAATGTTCCAAAACCCAGCATCACAAAACAACCCAGTGTCACGGCAGTTCGTGAAGTAGTCACTGCATTTGATATTTAACCCTAAGCCTAACTCAATAGGTCCTGTACGATAATCAGATTAGATAAGAATGTACAAAGCTGCTCCACATACTTATTGACATTACGCTCAGATAGTTATGGCTAAGAGTTAAGCTAAGAGCCAAGGGGGGGGTATTTATTGCCTATAGCTTCTGCAATATCAATGAAGGGTTGCCAAGTTTTGCAAAATGTTTCAACGGAACAACGCAATGCATATGTGAGTTTTTCCGGTTTACGTGCTGCTCTGTGATCAACATAGTGAACATGGGAAGTTGTGCCGGTTTCCAGTTCAACAGAATGAATCGGCACGCTAGAAGGGGCATGAGTCTTGCTACCGAGAGAAGGGGTCCTGTCCGGTACTCGGCGTTTAACCGCGTCGCGTGTCCCAGAACATATATTCAGGAGATGTTGTATTGTACTTTTTTAATAATCCCCAAGGGGACATTTTCTTACTTAATTACGTGTGGTGGAATGAAACTAAGTACATTTACTTCAGTACTGTACTTCAGTCCAAATGTTGAGGTACTTGTAGAGTCTTTTCTATTCATGCTACTTCTACTCCGCTACATTTCAGAGAGAAATGTTGTACTTTTTACTCCACTACATTCATCTGTTACAGCTTTAGTTACTAGTTACTTTAGTTACTCCACTACATTCATCTGTTACAGCTTTAGTTACTAGTTACTTTAGTTACTCCACTACATTCATCTGTTACAGCTTTAGTTACTAGTTACTTTACACATTAAGATTCCTGCACACAAAACACATGTAGTTTATAAAATCTGATGTTTGATTCTAAAGTAAACTAGCCAACAATATAACGGCTACAAGTCCAGCTGAGATGATTAGACCATTAAACACACAGCTGGTTGGATCCTTTACTCTTTCTACAGTGGTTTAATACTTTAACTAACATTTCCTGATGATACTTACAGAACTTTTACTGAAGTTACATTTTCAATGCAGGACTTTTCCTTCTAACAGAGGAATTTGTTACAGTGTGGTATTAGTACTTTTACCAAAGTAAAATATCTGAATACTTCTTCCACCGCTGACTCATATACTCTATATGTGTGAGCCACTAATATGGGCTGAAATATGTGCCACCAGAAACTGAATTTGAATCATTTATATTTGAATTTGAATTGCTAAACTTGAATAATTGCATTGAAAAACTGAATTTGAATCACATAATTTGAAATTGTATTGTTTAATTTGAATCATTGCATTGAAAAATTGAATCTGAAAAGTATAATTTGAAATTGAATTTATTCGTTTGTAACTGAAGTCCAATAAAATTTGATCTTCAGTGAAAATTCAACTCTCTATATATCCTCACATTCAGTTCTCACTATTCAGATTCAGATCAGCAAATTCAATTTCAAGTTACTGAGACAGACATGTAATTGGAGGATGAAAAACAATCGAAATATCGATAGGTAGAGTTCAGTGGCGCAGGATTAGCACTAAAGATGCCAAACTGTTTTTGGATGTTGGAACGAAAGAAATGACAAAAACCAAACAGCAAGGGATAACAGTTCACAAGTGAGAATGTGTTTTATGATATATATGCCGCCTTGGACCTGCAATCTGAGCTCCGCAGCGGGAGGTGGAGGTTCGTTCGTGGCGCGGGGCAGCGTCTCTTCTCGGGGGGGAACACCCCGCCGTCTCCGCTGCTGCGCGGGTCCCCCGTGATCCAGATCGGACCGGCCAAAGACAGAGTGGTGATCGGCAGGATCTATCACGTAGTCCAGGACGACCTGTATGTAGATTTCGGTTGGAAGTTCACTGCGTTTGCTGGCGGACGGAGAGAAGCTAAAACGGGCAGCAGAGTCCCGTTTGCCGGCTGCAGGTCTGGAGCTCACTGCCCGCTTCCTGGAAGCCAAAACCGACACCACGCTGCTGGAGGCCCGGGCGCGCCGCCGGGACGGGCGCTGAGGGAAGGGAAGCCCGGAGAACTAGAACCAGGACTCAGCCGGACGGACTGTCACAGCCTGCTGAAGTTTAAATCAGAGGTTTCCTAAAGGGAGTCTGGTGGGACTCGGACTGTTGACGACGAAACATGATTTTAAGTCTCGTTAAATAAATAACTACATGCAGAAATAAATGAATGAATAGTGGAGGAGTGAGCCTGGACATTTCAGTCTGTTTAAACTTCACTTTGAAGCAGAACCTCTTAGTTCAGAAGGGTGAAGTTTCTGTTTGGACTGATTATAATAAATATTTTCTTTTATAAACACATGAATTAGTCTCTTTGTTTTGTTTGTTACTGCACATGACGATAAAGCTACACTTTTAAATCACAAACAAAACTAACTTTAATATGTATATAAACGCTCTAAGGAAAGAGACACTCGATCAGATATTAGAGTTGATTAAAAATAGTCAAATAATAATTTACTATTTTGCGTTTTAATGTGGAAACATCTTGTATAAACTCGATAGAGCGATAGTTCATTTTAAGTTTACTTAAGTGGAAGAATGTGACTAATAAACCTAGGCCTACTAACACCAGGCATTACATTTTGAACATTGTGAACAGGTAGATTATATTCTCTATGAGTCTCTGGGTCAAGGCAGGCTGTGCTCCAAAACGTAGGTGCTGGGCCGAGAGGAGTCCTGTGTATCTGCGCCACTGAACTCTACCTATCGATCTGCGCTCGATTGCTCTTCCTTCATCCTCCAAGTACCCGGATGTCTGTCTCAGTAACTTGAAATTGAATTTGCTGATCTGAATCTGAATAGTGAGAACTGAATGTGAGGATATATAGAGAGTTGAATTTTCACTGAAGATCAAATTTTATTGGACTTCAGTTACAAACAAATAAATTCAATTTCAAATTATACTATTCAGATTCAATTTTTCAATGCAATGATTCAAATTAAACAATACAATTTCAAAATATGCGATTCAAATTCAGTTTTTCAATGCAATTATTCAAGTTTAGCAATTCAAATTCAAATATAAATGATTCAAATTCAGTTTCTCGTGGCACGTATTTCAGCCCATACACTAATAACTCAGTTTGGGATGTTGTGTATCATCCAAACAATATTCAGAAATCAGGAAACTAATATAGCAAAAAAGAGGTAGTAAATAAATAAGGTAGTAAACTGGAACCGACCTGGTGTTGTTTTATGACATCTATGAGAGCTCAGGCTAATTTGAAAAACACACGTTTTAATGAAATATTCAGAGACATTCACCTCATGCCTCTGAATGTCTTCAATTATTTATATTTACAGCACAACTGATGTCTGGTACTTGCAGCACGAAGGAGCCCCCTCTGGCTCTGTGGTTTTAAATTAACACTGCATACTACTCTTCCTAAAAATGCTGGACGTACACAAAAGTTTGGTGCAGATTAATGCTTTCATGTATTGCGATAGAGCAGTGTTACAACCCCCCAAGCAAAGAAAAGCCTTTCGTCCGAATTGTTGCAGAAACATTTGCCAGAATGCAGGAAATTAAGTGTTTGATGCCCCAAATTTCCTGCCCCCTGCTTTTGGCATTGTTCATTTTCAAAAGGACAATAAAGTAACTAAAGGAAAGAAAGGTGCTGTAAAACACAGGCACAAATGATATACTGTATTGTTTGAAATTAAAGAATTTGAGCAACGCAATAAACAGGATTTAATATTAACATACAAGAATATGTTTTTGTTTTTTAGGGGAGATCTGTTGTTAAATAGGTGAATGAATAAGCAGCTTATTTGCAAAGATTTGGACCAACTGTGGTCCAATCACAAGCCCAACTTTTGCACCTTAGTGGGCAGACCTCGCGGTTACATGCATTGAAAAAACACGGACGCATCGTCTGTGAAGTTCGAGTTTGCAGCAGGCTCAGGATGAAAAAAAAAGTCATTAATTAACTTGTATCTGCTAGCGTACGTGCAATCTTAGTCGTTTTGTGGTAAAGTTCTACATTTCACACACTCTCACACTCTTTAGTTTTGCAGATTGTTGGAATATTGGACCCCACGTCCTGTAAATGCCTGGATAATTATTCACAAGAAGAACAAAATAAAGTCATTAATTGACCCATAAATTGATGCAAAATACATTACCAAAAGCTGCTTTTTAAGTCTTAACAATGTTTAAGGTGGACTTTCCTTACAGCAAGCATACAGCCAACCTATCTTTCTACTCTTCTCAAATGTGTTTCACTTTCATTGACAGTGAAAAGACGAAATAGCACAGAAATCTCACACTGCCCCACTACATGTAGTCTGTGAAGTTCGAGTTTGCATCAGGCTCAGGAAAAAAAAAAGAAAAAAAGTCATTAATTAGATTACATTAGCTGCAAAGGCTTAGGGGTGGATTAATGTTGAGAAACGTGTGCACTCAAAAGCAAAAGATAGTGTACCTGGGTGTGCTTCAAACCTGATTAGCTCTGGCGGCGGTAAGCTACGAGGGGGTTTGACGGCTCACGTCTTGTTGTCTACCTGGTTCTTTGCGAGTAATCTCTCCATTGTGCTTGTGGGAGGAAAGGTAGATTTAGACATCGGTGTGTATTTCTCAGCTGTCTGCCGGATAACGCACACTTGCTGTCTCTTTTTATTTCCCGATTTTTTACTTCCATTTCTTTCCTCCTGTCTCGTACATCTGCTCTGTGCACGCGAGGCCTGCCCCCCCTTCTGCTGCTCCTGGCAGCAGCTCATCCAGGAGGTGTGTGTTAAGTGTGCGTGCCACAGTCAAGGTGTGTGTGTGACACATTTCCGAAGCCAGTTGTAATAGGTGAATCACTGCAGCGTATCCCCAGCATCCTCCCTGGTGGCGGCCCAGCACTGGCAACGGCGGCAGGAGGCTCGTGTCAAGAGACGGGAAGCTGGAGCAGAGCGTGTCAGAGGCTCCCTCGTCATCGGCGGCGTTGTCCGGGGCGACAGCTCTCCGGGCGGATGGAAGAAGACATCCGTCAACGTCTCCTTGGCGCGTGATTCCTGTGCTGCTGGGAATAAGGATGGCGCTGCAAGGCGAGGAGGTACATTCTCAAGTCAAATAAAGAAATCTCTGGTAGAGGTAAAAGAAAAGGGGACGGGAGAGGGCTCTGGGCTAAGGGCAATTACAGAAAGAATAGAGAGCAGCGACCCCCCTTTCTTTGCTCAGTGAAAAAGGTAAAAATATTATCATACCACGCGTCATAAAGTGAAATCCAGCCAATAACTTGACGGCCCCCGATGTCAGACAGGCTCACTAACAAGTCTGACAATTGAAAGTCGAGGTGAGCCTTCAGAGATGGAGAGGGGGGGGGGGGAAGCAAAGGGCCTGTTGGCTAAGTGTGCTCACTACCACCTGCCAAACACACACACACACACACCGCCTCCTCCTTTAACAGTGAATAAAATTGACTCGCTTACAGTGTGGAAAGCAAAGGTGCGGAAGCCGGTAGCATCACCTACGCCGAGGCATGCTGATCACACCTTCGCTTAATGAGCTCCTTAGAAGGTCTAAAATAACATACACCCCCCCACCCTGTCTCCTTCTCCCTCTTTTTCCTCACCCAATTCTGCCCCCCCATCCCCCCCCGGTGTCTTGTCAGCTCCGGCTGTCATCCACGGGGGGGAGTCGGTAAGGTGTAGTGAAGGTGGTGTTGGAGCTGACGCAGAAAAGTTTAGATTCTACAGAAGGAGGAATGATGGCAGTGCATCAGGCTCCATGGAACAAATTTAGGAAATAGCAAAAAATAAATAACAATACAACACACAATTCAATAACGGCTCAATGCTACCTATCCCATTTGTGTACACCATGTAACAATCTGTGCAAGATTCCTTCGCAGTTCATTGCATTCAAAGTTGCACCTGTCAAAGATTTTGAAGCTTATCGATGTAGTCTCGCATTGCCAGACTTATTTCCACAGTGCTGCAGAGTACGGTCTGGCTACACCACAGATGCATTCTGGGATAGGAGATAAAAACGCTCTGGGTTGTTTGCATTTCTTTAAACCAATCCCAATGATCTTGGGCGGCGCTAACCCCCGGACGCAGCGACGGTGGCTCTGCCAAATAATCTCGGGAAGGAACTTGTTTTGGAACATTTGCACCCCGCAAAAGAAAACGCCACATACAATAAGTATTTTGTCCACACCAAAACCCCGCCAATCAGTCCCAAAACGTGAGAGGAAATGCCGTAAACATATTCTTTGTTAATCTTTACAATCATTCCCCGGAAGAACAAAGCAGGCCTGACTTGTTGCACCATCCACGTTTTCTTCAAAACTTGACATTTTCAGCGAGTAGCTCGCTAGGTCGAAGTGTGTTGTTGTTTCCCGAAGAGAGCGGAGTTAGACAGAGATTAAACTGGAAATGAATTGTCGTCTTTTTCTACCATGTAAAGTTAGGGACTAAAAGTACTTGCTTCACTAATTCAAATTTAAGAGACATTAAAGTTGAACTGAAAATGAGATGATTTGATATGTTGCATTTGTTGCATTATCAACATGCGTCCTGTATTTCCAATCAGATCTACTGCAAACGTTTGTCTGCTTGACATCAGAGTGAATCATAGAGGCACTTTAGTTCATAAGGTACTGTATGAGCAACCTTATCACAACTGGGCCCATATTTGTAAATTAAAGTCAGATGAGGTGAGGCGGCTATCTCCTGAGCAGCCAATTCATGGGTGAGGAATGGAATTAGTTAAGACTACAACCACAGGCATAATGTATACAAACACATACACCAAAATACATTTGGGTACAACACATAATTCACAGTCAGTCTATAATTAATCCAGGAATACCTGCTCCCAACACGTGTAATCTTCTTAGGCTTATATTGGGGGGGAAAGCGCTGTCGTGGCTATGACAGGTGTTCCTGCATTAGCATCTATTAAAAACAGATTATGTGGCAGTTGCTCTCATTTTGGCGGCTGTCGTGGAGGAAAATGCTGTTGTTGGCGGTGTAGCAGTTGCACAACAGATATGCGCCCCAATCGGAGGACTGCGCTGCAAACTGCCTCTGTAATCACGGACGGCTATTATCTGGCTGTTTTTTAAAACCCTTTATTTATCCGAGGACGGTTTGCTGAGCATGCACATCCTGCTGCAGCCGAGTCCTGCTCTGCATGCAGACAATTACACATCCTATCTAGACTTAAAAAGCTGCCCGTTGCAATGGGCCTTTTTATGTTGGACACTGAGCCTTAGCAGGTGCTATAACAGTTTTAGTAAAACTCCATCACATACACTGTTAGCGTATGTGCATTCTTAGTTATTTTGTGGTACATTTCACACACTCTCACACTCCCACCCAACGTCCTGTATATGCCTGGATAATTATTCACAAGAGGAGCAAAATAAATTCATCAATTGACCCAAGAATGCAAAATGCATAACCAATAGCTGCTTTTTTAGTCTTGACAATGTTTAAGGTGGAGTTTCCTTACAGCAAGCATACAGCCAACTTATATTCTACTCTTCTCAAATGTGTTGACATTGAGAAGACAAAATAGCACAGAAACATCCCACTACCTCCAGTGTATTACATCCCTGATACCACCACTAACTGCAAATTATTCTTATGTTTCTGACTAAAAGATAAAAAATATTTTCTACTAATTTCAAGCCCATTCTGACATCTGTATACACATATAAATAAAAGTATGGTTTAGAGTCAAATCATTGAAACACTGAAATTAACTGCCTACAAAAGACCAAACCACATGAATCCTGATCAGCCCTCTACCCCCCCACCCACCCACCTCTTCCTCCAGCTGCAGTAATGTCTGGCAGGTCACACATGCACACTGGCAAAGAGGAAGTGCTAGCGTTCAGTCACAGATGCGAGTCTATATAATGAGGCCCAGTAAGAAGACGCCATAATATCCTTGCTAATAAGGTATAATCGTCTCATTGTAATCAAGTTACGTGCAATTTATGAGGGTTAGGGAATGGGCCTTTTGACTCGTGATGCTTTTTTCCCTCCGGATGCAGGTCTGGAGGGCTGAGAGTGAGCATTGTTAAACAGCTGAGGGAGGACACATATACCACACATGCATGTTTTTGAACAAAAAAACAGTAAGAAATGTAAAACCCTAAACTGTCTTTTGAACTTCATGGTAAATCTCAATACGTTTGTTTTATACAAAGACAACTGGGGAAATATATAGGGATGCACAGATACTGATGCCAGTATCGGTCCCGATGCCGTGCGCATGTACTCATATGTGTAATCATAAAATGACTCTGATACTACCACGTGATACCAGCTCATAGCAATGTGACATTAACTTCTCTGTCGAGCAGGTATAGGCAGCGGAAGCCGAGCAATGTTAGCCGTTTGTAGATTTTTGGCTGTAAAAATAACAGAGGCTTTTACCCAATACGTGACTGCATTTGACGACCAGCCATTGTCGGTCGTCAATAACACCGGGTTTCTATGTCTTCTCAGTTTACTGGAGCCGAGGTATGAGATTCCCAGCCCAAACCGTGTTTCTGAAGCTGCATGACTTTGTGAAAAAGCACATCAGCAGCCTGTTGCCCGTAAGCTTTACCACTGATATTTGGAGTAGCAGTGTCAGCGCAATGTCTCTCATCAGCTTAACAGGCATAAACATTAAGTAAGCTATATTTCAATCTGCTCCGTCTACACACCGCTGTTTTAACAACCAAAGGGATACTCTGCATATAGCAATTTTATTTTACAAGCAAGCTAAAACAAAAGCTCTCGGTTTCAGTCTTTAATTTTGGACAAAATCTTGTAAACTGCTGGCGTGAATAAACCATCCTCTCCGCTGGAGCGGTAAATCCACGTGGATACTTAATATGCACGCGACTTTGCGTTCTTCATTCTTTCTAAACTTCACTCAGTATTTAGATATCAGGAATGATATGATTTATTGCATTGACCCTAGCTCAGGGAAATGTCCAAGTCATGGGCACTAAGCTTTGAATACAAAAAAACTAAAGGCGTGGTACTTATACTGCTTTGGTCCAATTTGACAACAATATCAGAGCAAGACAAAATTATCTGTCTGAAAACTGATTATAAAGTACTCGTATAGGTACTCGGTATCGGCGAGTACCCAAATGTAAGTACTTGTACTTGTAGTTACATATCGGTGCATCCCTAGAAATGGAGTTGTCTTTACATTACTTGATTATTGTGTTGTAATTTTTCTTTACAACACATTAAGAAATCTGCTCCTGCGTTGTGGCCTGTGAGTTCTCCTTCCAGTACACCATCATATAATCAGCAGAAGCATATTTAAAACAAAAGTCACTTGTGCCACCTTGGAAGACCAAAGTAAAGCAGCTCAACTCTTTTCACCAAATGTGTTTTCCATGTACGCAGCTATCCTCGTACCACAGTAATTGCATTTCTGAGCCAAACACCCACCCATCGGTGATTTGACACCGTCTGTTTGATGCACCGTGTGTGTGCGTGAATGCCCATAAATGTGTGTTTGTGGCGCCTGGAACACATTACTGTTGGTAAGCCAAACCTGCCTGCGATTGTACTAATAAAGGCCATGTTCCTTCGACTCAGCCCCGACGGTAGACAGCACCAATTACATAAAACGACTGGAACGCGAAGGGGTCGTCTACCGCAGCCTCACTGACACCCGCTTTGAACTTCCCCTGACTTCAAAAGGTATTCGCTTAGTGATTACAGAGTAACAGACTTGGAAGAGAAAAAAAAAGAAGGAAACGAGAAAGTGTATCCTTCGAATCACCTATATCCAAACACTGACATTTTGATGCCTTTGAAACATGCGCAATTGCCTGAAAACTTGCAGATACAGGATGACAACAACGAAGTGGGCGTATTATGAAAGACGATTAAAAAGCCTTTATGTTGAACCACAGATGTCGTATAATAGACAAGGTTAACCTCACAAAAAAACAATATTCAAATGGACAATTTGTACACGTGTAAATTAGAAGCTACTGTATGTTTTCTCTGACAGAGGAGCTGTGGATCAGGAGAGCCTTGCACAAAGAGGGAGTTGGCAGTCTAGTGGAGTCTGAGTGGGTGAGCACCATGCTGAGACAGCCCATCAATCAGCCCTTCGAACACCTTTCCCCCCCCCACTTCCTGTAAGTGCTCTGCGATCCACAGCAACCGCCAGGAGTCCGCAGGAAGCCACCGGGTGAGGATTCAGCAAACCTATTTTTTCCTTTTAATTTGAGCAATTGCTGCAAGTATTGATTGAGCGAAAGCACAATGCAGTTGCAGGAGAGGTGGAGAGAGGAGCGCTGAGGGGGGAGGGCCCGGGCGCCGTTAATGTAGCTCCGACAGGGGAATCAAACGCTCCCTCTTGTTTTAAGCGCTCCTCCAGCCCGGCTGCACAAGGCAACAGTGCCGGGCAGGTCGATAGTGCTGATTAAACGGCGCATATCCCGGTCATCAATATTATACACACTCTATTTGTAGGACACCAACGTTCAAGTCACACTGCTGGGTGAAGTAGATGGATACAGCAGAAATACAGACAGTGTAGTGCAGCTGTGCAGGGGCCTGAGAGTACCCGTGAACCCAATCGCAAAGAGCCGGAGGAGACGCACTCAGGAAGTCACTAAATAATCCTCAGTCACCTGATTAATGTTGATCCTCACTCAGTATCCATCCAATCAGATGGAAGAAACTGCGACATGACTGGAACTGGGATCACCTGATTCTTTGGCTCTTAACTGAGGCCATCACTAACTATATCTGTACCTGTACAGGCTGTTCTCATGAAAAGCTATACATACAAAAAGCTATGTAAAGTAAAGCGCTGTAATTAGTAACCATTCCATGTATTTTACACCACAGTGATTGCTGCTGTATAGGAATGCTGTGAACCATGTATGTAGGAGGTTGGGGGGTGGATGGGTGGGTCATAAAACAGCGCTTTCAAGCCGCGGATCGGAGTTCGCTTCCCGGGGAAAATCAAAAGACTTTCACCCAGGAAACGTGTTGCTTGGGAGTGTTTTGACCCAAACCACAATCTTTTTCCTAAACATAACTAGTCGTTTTTTAACTCTTGTCGCCCCATGACGCTCACTTTTTGTCAACTAAACGTAACGGTAATGTCTGTCGAAACGACCAGCAGCTCGCGGTGCCCTTTACCCGGCTCAAAGTCACCTTTTAATCGAGTAAACTCAACTACCAACTGCCGCTGATTCTGTGACGCCTCACAGAGATCTGTAGCTGCTGCCATGTGACCAGCAGGCAGTCACCTATTTTCATAAGATATTATATGTATCGTGTGCATAAATCTTTGTAAGATATCCACGAACCCGTTCAAGAGAATGCACTGACCTGGGTAGAGCTGAGTGAGTGTAGATCTCTACTGTATATTTCATATCCTTAGTATTATTTAAATGTACATGCTGTTGGTTTGATTCCCAGAGACAATGTTTGAGTTTATCCACCAGAGTAGGCAATACTGAAGGGTCTTAAGTTAGATGCATGTACATCTGCTGCTGACACAGGATCTTTATTTGAATATATATCTGGATTAGAAAAACTTTTGTTTGTGTATAAACGCACACAGAATAAATACATGTCCACAACTAGGTGCCAGCTCGGGGGTAAAAACAGACACAATTACCAAACCCAGATAATGTCACAAGCCTTAACTAACAATTCACATCAAGCATAGGAACAGCAGTGCTTTTCAATCTGAGTACTTACAGTTCAGAAGATATATTTCAAATATGATGAATTTATGAAGGTGTCTATGATGTGTAACAGCAAAAGATGAATCTGCAGTTGCAGAAGACACTGCTACACTTCAGCAATCCACAAACAAAAACCTAGCCCCTGCCAAACACACACACACACACACACACACACACACACACACACACACACACACACACACACACACACACACACACACACACACACACACACACACAAACACAAACACATACAAGTGTTGGACAGTCGATAGCACTACCGCATGATAATCGATTGCCATTTGTAACAGCAGGGTAGGCAGAGGGGTCCGATCAGTGCAAATTATTGTCACCGCATGCTGACGTGCTGTGCAGTCAGCCAGCCGGCATAGCGGAGCAAGATAAATGACAAAAGAGTCGCGGGAGCAAGATAGCAGTTAGTCATACCTGGTAGTGCAGGGGACTCAACATGGGGCCGCGCATCAATACGACAGGGGAGGGCAGAGGGGTGAGAGGGGAGGGGGAGAGGAGGAGGATAAGGGTTAGAACCAGGAACAAATTAAAATACAGTAAACGGCAGATTTCATGACAGATAAAGCATGATATGCATACATTCTTGGACAGGAAATACTGTACTATTACACCTGTTGACAGGGTGCTGTCAATATGTGCACTCATTCATTTCTAGTGATTTATGAATCGCACTCGGTTCACTCCTACGTTGCACTTATTGCTCTTCTCTGCTAACGTCTGGGACTCTATGCCACAGATTTATTTGTCTTACTTTGGAGCAGCGTTAATTCCAATACCTCAACGAAGAGGAAACGTACTGTACGTCACAATCAAAACCAAAGCAAAGTGCAACAATTGCTGTGCGGCACAGCGACAAAGCCAACTCAAGAAGTCAGCAGTGTTGCATCAAGCAGCTTCATTGATTTCAAAACGGGGGAATGGAAGGCTCTCATTGATTGGAGATGCTCGGGGTCTTATTAAACAACTGTGACTGTCCCTAAAGCAAATGTCGGGGACAACTTACCTAACATCTGACTAGACTCCATTGATTTTTTTTTCTTCTTCTTCCTAGGTTGTGTTTGCATGTCCCCCACACCGCTCGCTGATGCCTCGGCAGCATCAGGGCAGAGCGGTGGCGACACAGCAGCTGTAATTTGTGATAGCCGATCAGACATTCTTCCGGGTCAATACTGTATCTTGTGTGGAAGCTGGCTAATAGGAATAAACATTTCACCTTTGTCTAAACAATCGAGTCATGCAAATTCCCCTTGGGGCTGCAGGGTCAATGGGTGACGCAGTCGGGTAACAGGGCTCCTATTTTAACTGGCTCCCATACAGAAAAGACCATTACAAATCAATGGGAAGTCATTTTTACCGGCCAAGCGGTGCAGGTGCATCTTTAATTGTTGCAGTTGGAATAGTCCTAAACAAGAGCCGCAGAAATCTATGAGGTGTGTGTATCTGCTCCATGATGTGTATGCTACAGTAGAAGGTAATGGAAAAGTGAAGTCGCGACAGAGAAAACTGGGAAAATAATGTACTTTCAAGTTTGAGGAAACTTGGCTTTGTTTTTGTTTTATTTAGATAATTTTCATATTTAGAGCAATTTATTCCCTGAAACTGCTGCAAACCTACTTATTGGTTTATGTTCTTGAGGTACAAGTAAAGCAATTGCAGCTCAATTTAGTCATTTATAAGAGCACTTGGATTACTGAATGGCTTTGGCATTATTTCTTTTAAACTGAGATTGTGTGTTTGAGGTATTGTAACCATCCCTTTCTGTTTAGAGTGATTTGCAACGAGTGCAGACATCACACATATTACAAGTGAACAAGTGCAGTGGACAGGGATTACTGCTCAGCCCGATGACAGAAAACTTCATTCAGCAGTTATTAGTTTCAAGGATGCCTCTTAGAGAAAAATTACCATTTGGCAAAACATTGGACTTTAATACCTCTGTCTTTTTCTAATTTCCACAACTAGGTGCCAGCTCGGGGGTAAAATCAGACACAGTTACCAAACCCAGATTAGGTCACAAGCTTTAACTAACAATTCACAACAAGCATAGGAACAGTATATATTTTTTTTTATATTAGTACTAACAGTTCAGCAGACATATTTCAAATATGATTAATTTATGACGGTGTCTACGATGTGTAACAGCAAATGATGAATCTGCAGTTGCAGAAGACACTGCTACACTTCAGCAATCCACAAACAAAAACCTAGCCCCTGCCACACACACACACACACACACACACACACACACACACACACACACACACACACACACACACACACACACACACACACACACACACACACACACACACACACACACACAAGTGTTGGACAGTCGATGGCACTACCGCATGATAATTGATTGCCATTATTTGTAATGGCAGGGTAGACAGAGGGGTCCGATGATTTGGCAAAACATTTGACTTTAACATGGCACACCTCTGTCCTTTTCTCATTTCCAACCGCGAGTCAACACTGTTTCTTTTAAAACCATGACCATGAGTGTCCTATAACTTTAACCAAGGTTAATTATTGTAATCATGACAACAAAGGCCCCCTGACCTAAAACAAAGTTGTCATTGAAACCCTAACCTAAATATTGTCCTTATTTCAAGCTGGACCCAACCGAACCATAACCACAGGGTTGTCACATCACAAAACACATTTGGAACAGTTTGGGAAGGCAGAGACAAATAATGTTTACCTGTGATAGTGGCATCTGATCACATTCCCACCCAAACATCTACCGACACCATCTCTATGATGCGGACAGGGGTAAGAAACTTCCTGTAATGGAGCAAAATGTTGCCAGTGAATGTATAACGGGCAGCATTGCATAACATCCAAAACATATATGCGCTGGTGCAAATCAGTTGCATTATGTATTTACTTTGTAGGACACAGGGTTGTAAGGGTGCACACCTCCCTGACAGCTGATAAAATTACACCTTTGCCTGAGTGACTCTTTGGATACATTGCTCAAGGGCATGTCATTTCGAAGGGAAAAGGAGATCAGTTTACTGTACAAAGTTTCTTAGACTGGAATTTAAACAAGCAATTTAATGTCCTTTAGGACACTTTAAGGAAAGTCCAGACCGAAGCATATAATTAGAACCAGGTCCTATCTCTGTGTCAACCACCCAATTTCTACATTTTCTTTGATTATCCCAAACATGTAGCAACCACAGAACTTTTCCCTGAGTGTGAGCGATGCAGAGAAAGCGGGCTGGAAACGAAACGAGCCAGCTCTACTGAAGGAGCACATTTCATCTGAGGGCCAAAGAGTCAGCGGAGAGTGAAATGACTGTTTGACTCTATTCCATCCTTCTCTCTTAAGTCACACAAAGCACAGCGACTCCCAGCCAACTGTGAGGTATTGTATAATCGCCATGTAGCTCTTAAGAGGCCAGGGAAGGAAATCATTGTGGAAGGAAGTGCAGAGAGTTAGTGTACGTTCAGGGGCACAGTGGGAGTCAAATTGAGTAGGGTTGGACTGTAGAGCTGTTGGTTTAACCCACATTGTACGCTGAGTAGAAAAACCCAAGTCTCATGTCTTTATAAGACACTGTTAACAAACCAATTTGTTTCAAATAGTTCTAAAAGAGCAGCACAATCGATGAAAAAGAGCATGTTTCTGATATGAAGGTTATTATGAAGGTAGAAACTGTGACTAAACAATGCTTAATTTAATAAGAAAACATACATGAGAAGTTGGGTCCAAACTAGTTGAATGATAGCCAGAAAGATTCTTTGAAGAGGATGGAGGAATGAAGGGGTGCTGCCAATTTAAGAGTGCGTTTGTGAGATGGCTAGGGTGGCGGCGTTTGAAAAGATGTCATACAAACGGTTCGCCAGATTGGATGTCTAGACGGGAGAATGGGGAAGGTACTTGAGAAGCTTTGTGCTGGGGAGAGACGTGCATGATGGATTTATGGTGTTTATGGTCTTGAATATTGCATCTTTTCTGGATTTTTGTCTGGGTGGGGGGGTAGTCTCGCATTGACAGAATTCCTGGATGGGAGAAAAACGTGCTCTGGTTTATTGGCATTTCTTTAAACCAATCACAATGGTCTTGGGCGGTGCTAAACGCCGGACGGAGCCACGGTGCCTCTGCTAAATAGTCTCGGGAAGGAACTTGTTTTGGTGGAACATGTGGACGTTCAAAAGTAGTTTTAGTCGTGCAACAGAAAACTCCGATTGGACAGATAGTCTAGCTAGCTGTCTGGATTTACCCTGCAGAGATCTGAGGAGCAGTTAACCATAGTCCTCACAAATCCACCAGAGGTTAGAATGCCAACACAAAGACAGAGGAAGGGGACAGACATCCGGCCGAAAATGCGGGACATCCAGCAGAATTTCCGGCGACACCGGAGCAATCCCGAAAATGAAATGTTGTCGATATAGACTAGGTGGGGGCGGGTGTTGAATGAGGGTGTTCATGTTGAAAGGGTGTATGTTTTGTGTGTTCTGTTAAAAATTATAAAAAACTGTTAATCTCAAAAAAGAAAAAAAAAACAGAGGAAATTTCCATGGGCGCTCCCTCATCATTAAGTCGGGACTCATCTATCTTCAGCTGAAAAAGGTCACACAACGCTTTACAACCTGGACAATTAAAGTTCATCTCCTTCCCTGGTTGACCACCTGTATCAAAGCCGCTATTAGCCTCGGCACTTACAGCGTCAGGTCATTGTGTGGCGGAGAGAACTCCACGGATGAAATGCTGATTTTAACTAAGCCGTCTGTACCAATGTGCCCTCGGGGGGGGGAGGGGGTGATCAAAGGTCAGACCAAAAGGCTGTTTGATGTCCAACTCGGGGTCTGTTAAGGTCTCGTGGCCACAAGTGATTCGTAAAACAGGAGCCGACTCAAAGGGCAGAGTGGCGGACATGAATACGTTTTATGAGTGACAAATATATTTTAATCTCTTGTTTTCACAAGAGCAAACGGCGGCGACGCAACGCCAATTAACGGATGAAAATTCATGACGGGGAGCTGCTAAGCAGGCAGGCGCTCATGCTGCCATTGCTCTTCGATGGGTAGTGTGGCAGGAAAGTGCATGGTCGCTACCATAGCAACGACAGTCTTTGTTAACCCGTGTGCGGTCCTTCCGTCCACTGTGCAACTTGTTGTCCTCCCAGGTCAAAATGAACCCTTTTTTGGACACTTTTTTTTCAAGGTTTCTGATGGTTTTTTTCTGTGTTCTACTACACTTATTTTTGGAATTCATAATTAATAAACCTCATGTATATGAAATTATACCTAATTTTGGAGTTAAAGAACAATCTGAGATTGTGAATTATTTTGACAAATAGTTACGATAAACTAACTCAGTAATACAGTGGGTAATATATGCTTTCCTCCCGTGGATGTTGCCGGCAGGCACTTTAATTCTGTCTGATTTAAATATCAAACTTAAATAAGCTTAGATAATACCCAAGCTGTTTTGGGCAGCACCTAAAGGCGAATGAATGCAACTTAAAGACTTTTTTCAGATCCAACGATTGCAGTCGGACTTCTAGCTTAAATTTTTGTCTTTGAGCTTTTTGAGTGTAATTTATTTATCTGCTCTACTTTCCCAACGTTTCAGGCACAGATATGGGAATAATAATGCTACAAATTGATGTGAAAAAGAGACGCAAAAACCAACAAAGAGACATAAAACTTATAAGGAAATTGCATTTTTTTTTTCAAAAACATCATATTTTCTAGAGGAAGGACGCCTAAACACCCTGCCAAATGCAAGCACCCAAGTCTTCCATAAACTGAGGAAAAAACAGTACTACATGTACTCGCAAATTTGAACTTCAACACTATACTGTGAAGTGTGCTCCGTTTACTCTATTCTAAGTTGAATGGATGGTGACCTGTATTGCAACAAGCATCATGCAGTGGTTCAGTCTATGTACTTGGTACTTGGCCACGTTCGGAGGACATTATGTTCCAGGGCGCTGTCTTTTTTTAGAAATTACTGCACCACTTCAACTGACTACACTTAAGGAAAACAACATTCTTCAGAAAGTTCATTCCCTCATGCCGACTTGGTCTATAAACCTTCACTGAAACCACATAAGGAGGTTCCATCCTAATTTCAGTTTGGGGATTGATGGACGACCGCATCATCTTTTCTTCTTGAAGGAGATTTTGGCCAATATGGAATCTTAAAAATTCTTTTAAATCTTTGAAAATTACTATAAATGTCAGATTGATCTTATCTATTCAGAAGAACTTAAGAAATTAAACAAAGAATCTTTCAAATGTTAATAGCTTTAATTCCCTCTACAGTACATCACATCTGTCAAACTCGAGGCCCGCAATCCAAATCGCAGATTTTGATCCGGCCCGCTAATCAATTTAGGTTCAAAAGAAATTTTGGAGGTTTTGGGAAAAACATTTGACGGTTTTGGCGCTTTTTCCAACGTTTTTGATGTTTTTCCCAACGATTGTTGTTTTTTTTAAATAAAAGCATGTCAATAAACTCTACATGTCGAGCCCTTGACGATTCCTATTCTCCAGTCCTGAGTGGAGTTTGACACCCCATCATGTACACAAAAAACTGAACACGATAGAAGCCAAAGGAATTACATTTAATAAACCTTTGGTTGTCAGTAACGAAGCAAAAAGAAAACCCTCCGTCTAATTTAAAGAGGTCTTTTCTCCAGATTGATAAACTCCACTGCGTTTCCTGTGCAGCACCTGTGCCGAGCGCGGGGCAGATGACACCATATTGGATTGATGCCCTTGACTTGTTTCAATGCGGCGAAGGTACTGCGAGGACAAACAGTTAAACACACCGATTCATCTCTAGCCGAGCGCGCTGGCACACACAGCTGTGCCGTACGGCGAGCTTATGGCGTCTTCATCATACTTCAATTATGAAAAGAAGCATATTAGAAAATGTAAATTGTGTTAAATGGAAAAAGTGCCTCAGGATGTAAACCAGGAGGCCGGTTGGATGAACTAATTCTTTGACAAACTTATTCTGTAAATTAGCATGTTTTAGCATTAGAGTATGTCACAACAAAGAGTTAAAGTCACGGATACACCGACACTATTGAGTATAGCTTCTTAGGACCCAGATTTGACAATAGCAAATTAATTTGTGCATGTCAGATATAAGTTATTATTTTAGGTCCCTGTAACTTAAAGCTAATTAAGACTATCAGCTCCAACAAAACATCTTCTTCAGAAGAGGTCATTATCTTCACTCGAGTTTCTGCGTGCGAAAGTCACCGGACTAAACCATTTTCTAAACATAGCCATACTGACAAATACAGAGAGAGAGCAACAAGAAACAATCTGGGATCTGGGTCAGGCCAATTGTAAATTACATTGGGATGGGTAGGGTCCATTTGCATAGCCGCGGGTTTCCTGTCTTCGTATCAATCAGTTTTAGGTTCCGATACAAATTACCTTCTAGGTCTATACAGGTCTAAATGTACTGAACTGGGTTTGGGCAGATTTTACACCGGCTTGTTTCCAACATGATCTGGAACTCTGGACCTAGGGAGACCTCTGGATCTCTAAAATGACAACTTCAGATCTATTGTTTTCATATTGTTTCTAAAAGCTTAACCTCTTGTTCAACATATGCTATGAATGTTTAATGTTACATTATTATGATCAGAGATAGCAGGTACTGTAGATGAATAGCACACAGTAGATGCCCATATTGATGTAATTGTTTGATGGTAAATGAATGAAAACAGCATGAATGATGTTTTTCTATAAATAAATATGCAAATATAAGCAGCAAGGTTTCCAAAAATAGATTCAAGTCATCTACCTGTCATCTTTAAGTGGATTATTAAATTAAAATTTTGTAAAATAAGCACATAATAAATTTCTATCAATATCATCCATAGTTCTGTTTGTGTGTAACTATTATTAATGTCTATGTCAGGGATCTTCAACAAGGACCCCTTAACTGAAAGAGACATGGAGCAGGGACCCCCTACTACTAATATTGTAAAAAGTCAAGTTGCATAGTAAACTGGGCCTACAATAACATTCCACTGCAAATTATCTGCCATATTTCACGAAGCCAGAAGTATTCAGTCCCATGTGAATCGCCTAAATTTGGGGTCTTTTCGCTTTTCAAGAATTAGTTTGTTTTCTACATGTTTTTCCTTTCTCTTCTGGGTCGAGAATTATTGCTGCTGCAGTGGATATTATTACATTTTGGGCACAAATTCAGGAAGTTTATCATGGATGGGATAGCATAAAAGGAGGACAGAAGAGAAGAAAAAAAGAGTGATAACTAACAGGACTGTCTTTCGGGAGTCCGACTCGGTCCAAACCATGATTCTGGGCATCCACCTCCACCTCGCTAATCACAACCATGTTTGGGCGTCGTGCCCCAGAGGTAAGGTGAGCGAGAAGATTGGGACTCCAGATACAGCGCAGCAAGCCTTCATAAATCAAGCGCTCCCACAGATTCTCATGCACGTTATCGCTCCGTCTGGCTGCTTGCTACAAGCTGTAATTACACACCGGCTAGCTGTTGTGTGGAGCTGAGGAATGAACTACAACATAACGCACAATAAAGCCTGTCATATAAAAAATGGTGTAAAATAACTGGATCAACACTGCATTTTATAGTCTCCTAGTAAAATGACACTCAAATGTACAAAGAGGAGGATAAATAAACCCTGTTGTAAATGAATGGATGGTAGACAGGGTTTCCCCAAATCCCCTGATTTTATTCCATGTGGTCTCTGACAAAATGTGTCGTCCTCTGTGCTTTCATTCTCCATCTCACCGACCCAATCAAGACAACTGCTGATAATTATTATTACACAGAATGCAACCGAGAAGAAAACAAAGCTGAATCTTGCGCCAGAAGATTCAAACAGTGTCTTAACAAGCTGGTTACAGTAGGCCAGCGTGTGAAAGTGGAACATTTGTAATTTTTGCAAACCGTTCCTGTCTATTGCCTCATGCAAATTCTGCAACGTCTTACAATAAGACCCCACACATAACAACTATTCCCACCCAAGTTTTTTGTTTGTTTTGACAGTAGGAAAGAAGCACATATTGACTAAGAAAATACAAAGCCACTTGGACGGCAGGTAGACCATAATTAGAATGGCACTTTCAGACATCACCAGAAATCTTTAGGGAACACAACTTCTCGAGTTCCCGCAACAAAACAGAAACACATTTAAAAGAGTTTACCTCGGTAATTTATGCTGCACTTAGCACAGAAAAGGAAGAGAAAAGGAGTAACTTGAGACTAAAAAGGGCATTGTGTCGAGTCGTTGTTTTAGTGCTGATGGGATGATGGTTTTAGTAATAGATCCGTGAGTTTGAAGAATGCCAAAATAACAGCGTTGTAGTACTGGAGATCGGGCTCAAGACCACTTTTTGAAGGTCTCGGTCTCGTCTCAGATCCGACTACATTTTTTACTCTGTCTTGTCTCAGTCTCAGATAAAGAGGACTCAGGATTTAAGTTATCAATCTGCCGGTGGTTAGCGTTTTCCACATTTTATCGTGTCATGCAGCGTGGGACCCCGCTGCTTCTTCCCGCTCCTTTTCGGACAGATTGAACATATTGTTTGTAACACTTCATAGAGATACTGTTTTTCCTTTTGGTGTGTTGCTACGCACTTTATTGTGTTTCTATATTTTATTTTATTTATCAGATAAAGAATGAAAGCCTTCTTTCATTCATATTGGGAAAATTTCACCAAGGCAATTTTCCACATAAGTGTAAGTTATTGAGGCAATAAAACCTTTCTGATATTGACAGGTACGGCTATTTCATTCTATGCATTACTCCTGTTGATATAGCCTGCAATATATGGAGAAAAAAAAATTGCAGAAAGTGACCAAAAGAAGCAGGACACGGAGCTGGGGAGTCTGAAAGCACAGAGGTTGTAGAGGTTTGACCTGGGCTGTTCAGCCTACGAGCTGCAAACGGCAGGAAGCAAGGGTTAAAGTCCGATCTCAACAGGGGCTTGTAGGGAAACAGTACACTTAAACCTGACTGGGCACTTCCTGCTTTAGAAACAACAGAGGCCACACATGGTAATACTATAACTCCTCTGGTGACACAGCTCTTAATGGACCAGGGGAAAGCCTGAAGAGAGCTGGGTCAGGGGGGGGATCAATCGGTATCGTGGGAAGCTTTTAAAGACTCAACCCTGTATTTGAGATTTAAAAATAGAGCCGGGCCTCGCTTCTCCCATAGCGGGGGAGCGCTCCGTAGGATGCATCTGGACTGATGCAACGGGCAGCAGCAGTCCCATAGCTCAAAAGAAATTTCCATTCGCTGATGTTCTTGCGCTGTTACATATCATCTAACTGAGATGTTCAATGCACTCCTGGTGGGATTCTGTAAAAGCTATGTAATTTACTTCCCCAATTAACTTTATTGGTGTATACACTTTACCTCATAAGCTTCTACTTCACTTTATTTCCTGCATTTCAAGGGGTGTAAAGCTTTTATTTTCAGATGGGGTTTTATAAGTAGGTGGAGAACAGTGAGGAAAGTGACAGTGGACTGAGACGCTATCCAGTTTCTTGTGTCAGGCTGTGTTGAATTCAGAAAGTGGATCAAACGGGTTTGCAGCTACACAGAAAAATATCTGGATACACCCTCGCATCACCTACACTTGACCAGCAGGAAAAAAGGCATTAATTGACCAAATGGGTTAAGGTTGATTGGCGCAGCTTTGCGCAAAGCAGCCAAGGGAACAGCTAGCTATCTTTTACAGCTCAATATTAGGTTGTGGTGTAGTGTAAATAAATTCATTAACACCATTTTCCAGGAACATGAACAGCGTGATTCATTTCATATCACAAGTGTGTAGTGCAATAGAGAAGTCTGTGAAAAGAGAGGCACTTAAATTAGAGGCACTTTGCTTCCCCTTCTACGGTCGGACGGCTCCGTTTGAAGGATCTCTTGACAAGAGAGAAAGTCTGTTGTCAGACTGAGCATCCCCTTCCTCTAAATACACAATGGGAATGTCAGAGTCTATGAAGCAGCGAGCCGGTACCTGAATAAATCGGAGAGCGCATGTGGAATTTGTTTTCCTTAACCCATGTGTGAACGTCGGCTGACGGGCACGGGCATAATAAGGGAAAAGTTGAACTGGCTTAAAACAAAATCTGAGAGGTTGATGCACAACATACAGTGCAGCTGCTAAATATATATATATATAGTAAAGGTTTAAAGATCTTCAATCACTGTTTCACTTCATTGCAGCAAACTGCAACCTTGCCCCAGCGTTTCATTTATGAAGCAACATAGATCTTATTCAGACATTGTAGTCCAATCTAACTGCGGTAAAAAATAAAATCCACAGAATACAACAACAGATTCATTCATTTGTCCTTGAATGCAAAAAATCTAACTTGTCTCTCTGAAAGAGAGCATTGTCTCATTCTGGCTCCTTACATGCATCACACTGTAAACTTGATGAAATGTTGGACCACCTTCATGCACAACGCTCTTTACAATTTGCCAAGTTTGTTTAATCTTCCTTCTGGATCCACTTAGGCATGATTAGGATTGTCAAGAGTGTTTTTGCCACCAGTAGCTATGAGAGGCATTGTGTCTCTGTTTGACAAAGGTACACTTGTTTTTCGGGCTGCCTGCTCCAGCCCGCCGCCCTCCTCCCGTCTGGGCTTGGCCTATTATATTTCAGAGCTCGGAGGTACGCTCCCTCGACAAACCGTGGCTAAATGAAGATATTTGTTTCCACTCAGGTAGCGCTGGCACGCGCCCACCGCTGCCTCAGCTCTCGGAGACAATTAGCCGACACCTGCTCGCAGCAGATTGCTCTGGCAGATATCTGCTGCTCCTGTTGCCTTTGACACCGCCATCTGGCCTGCGGAAGGTGTTGCGCAGGTCGGCCTTGCTGTGTGGCAAACCAGCCAGCCAGGAGTGACTTGGAAAGGGAGAAAATAGACAGACAGAGAGAGGGAGAGGAAGCAAATCCTCAGGGGTGCAGCCGGTCTGCTCTCTTGTTTGAGCCGGATTCTTCATTTTATGAACATTTGATCTTTGTGTTTGGGCAACCATTTGATCAATTCCTAGGTTTCAGTGGAGACTTTTAGTGTCCGATGATGACCTAAATGCTGTTTTTAGATAAAAAGTTAGCTCTGTGCTGGCTGCAAGAACACAAACTCTAATTTCTCTCTCTTCCGACGTTCTTGTTGATCTGTGGTTTGGATTTTTGGGAGTGATTTGGAGCAGGTGGAGGCAGGAGAGAAACGGGAATGTTGGCGCTAATGAGTGCTGCGTGTCAATATGCGACCGTCCGCCCTGGACTCCCCTGTCTACTCTCTCCGTCTCCGTACTTCACACCTACAACACCGACCCATCTGTGCGATTGCAGCTCCCGTGCACGCAAAGACAAACCAATCACAGTGCACGGTCGGGGATGAAAATGAATGCAGACACCAAAGGTCAAAGCTGATTCTGGCTGCTTGGCATGTCACAAAAACGTAGGTTTCAAAGGCAGCCTATTTCAGGCTCAATCAAATCATTCAACCTCCAATGAATTTTTAACATTCATTAGTTAGTTGCTAATCTCTCTGCCAAGTTTTATTTCAAACGCCTCTGATTAGATTTTGACAAAACGAAGGATTCTGGCTTCTTCAAAATTGCATTATTTGACACAGGGAAGCACTACAATTACACATCAGCCCAAACTGACATGTTTGTTACTGATTGGCCCAGAGGGAGACTGCATCATTGGCCAGGAGATGTGTGGGTGTTAAGGTTTTGTGTGTGTGTGTTTTTTGTTTTACAATCACTGAGTCACTCTGGATGAGAGCGTCACCTAAACGCCTCACATGTTGGAGTAAATACCCCCTCGTCTCCCCCGCAACACAAACCCAAACTGACCAGCAGATCACTGGGGATTACAGGCGTGACATATTTATTTTATTCATCCTCCTGTGATCCTAATGTGCTTAATATTCATGTTTTAGACAAGAGGAGACAAAATCCCGCTGATTTATTTGATCATCTCACTTGTATACACTCCACTACCCTTTTCCAAAAGGATTCAGGTTGCATGGAAGGAAGGGAATAGCTCCAGGCTTGGCGGCGCGGCGCGGCACCCCCCCCCCCCCAAACACTGCACCTCACCCCTCACCCACACACCACGCTGTACATGCATGCACACATGCACACAGTGGTGTAGACAAACGAAAGATATACAGAAACACATTGCTAGCCACTAAATAGAAATTTATATTATTGGAGGAAGTATGCAGATACTTAACTAAAGCAAAATAATCTTTACAACAATGTCAAATCTTTTCATTAGAACTATTCAACAGTAAAAATGCAGATGGATTAGTACCAAAATGCACTACCAAGGACCAAAAGTGATTTGTAAAAAAAAAGTGAAAGTATTTGTCATGTGGAATGGCCCTTTTTAAGAATGTTGCTTGGTTAAGATTTGTAGGCATTTATTATACAGGACAGCTGAAGATGTGAAAGGGGAGAGAGAGAGAGAGGTGGAATGACATGCAGCAAAGGCCCTCAGGTCAAAGTTGAACATGCGGCCGCTGCCACAAGGACTGAACCTTTGTACATGGGGAGCACATTCCACCAGGTGAGCCATGGAGGCGCCCCGACTGTTACTTGAACATATACACAGCGCTTACATGTTGAAGCAGGTCTATTTGGATCTAACTTTAATATAAGTTGATCATATTTATTGAAATGTACTGAACATTTCTGTTACAGGATATACAATCCTCTATTCCAGACTCACTGAAAACAACAAAAAGAAAAGATTGTGATAAAACAAATTTGAATCACACTAATTTCATGAATCACATTAACTTCACAATTAAAAATGTCTTACATTTCATAAATAAATGACGTAAATGAATTACAAACCAGCTTTATAACTTTGCATGATAAAATGTATCCGAACCTATACCTGGGTCTATTCTAAGAGTTAACCGATAGGGAAACGCACAACTTCTTCTGGGAGCTCGTTCCATGATTTTACCGCACAAAGTGTGAAGAAATTCTTCCTCTTCTCAGACAAGCATGTTCTGGGTTATAACTTTATATAATTCTCTCCTAAATCGTACCCATTGTTTCAATCTCGAGAAAGGTAGGCTCAACAGTTGCATCATATATTCCATGGTCAAGCCTATACACCTGTATCATATCTCGTCTGTATCTTCTGTATACAAAAGTCGGTAAACTAAAACCTTCTCAATCGCTCTTCATAAGATATGTTTCATTCCTGGGATTAATTTCCAACTTCCCTGGACCTTTTCAATCTCTTCTACATATTTGAATTGTTATGCACACTAGACTGAGCTAGCAAATTCAATATGAGATAAAGAGTGGTAAACAAGGACTTACATAGAATTTTTTTTTATTATTGCAATCATAGATGTTGCTTTTAAAAAAAACTTTCAGAAATGTGAGAGTGGAATTTAAGTGAACCATCCACCACTACACCTATTCCTCTTGTACTTGCTGAACCACAATATGTCCAACTGAATAATTAACTATGTCGTCATTGGTTCTACCAATATTTGATTTTAATAGCCACTGTCCACCCCATTTGCTCATGCTATGCACATGTACTGACACTTGTAACGATGGCTGTCAGATAAAAATAGCCATATTTCCCCCTAGTCTCGCATAGCCAGACCTTCCTCCACAGTGCTGCAAAGGAGGGTCTGGCTAGTCCACACAGCATTCCTGGATGGGAGAAAAACGTGCTCTGGTTTATTGGCATTTCTATAAACCAATCACAATCGTCTTGGGCGGTGCTAAGCTCCGGACGGAGCCACGGTTCCTCTGCTAAATAGCCTCAGGAAGGAACTTGTTTTGGTGGAACGTGTACGTTCAAAAGTAGTTTTAGAAAAGTCAGATTGGACAGATAGTCTAGCTAGCTGTCTGGATTTACCCTGCAGAGATCTGAGGAGCAGTTAACCATAATCCTCAGAAGTTTAGAACGCCAACACAAAGAAAGAGGAAGACAATGGACATCCGGCCGAAAAAGAGGGACATCCAGCTGAATGTCCGGCAGCAATTGAGCGATCCTGAGAGTGAAAAGTCATAGATCTAGACTATATCTGCCCCTAAAATGTAGTGACGCAGTGCACATTATTATACATTTCTGTTCAATTGGGTACAGTAATCTATAGCTTAGTCCCACCACTTTCTAATGAATGCAATGTTGTGGTTATTGTTAGTGTTGGGTGTTCAAATAATCTGTGAAAGTAGGAGAAAGCGTCCGGCTGCTCTGTGGGATTTATGTTGTCTGGTTCAGTCAGAAAGCTGCTGTGCAACTTTAATTTCTGCGTGCTCATCCAAACTGGAGCTGCACAGACCCTGGCAGGGATCAGGGTTTTCACATGTGCACATGGTAGTCAGCGGTAGAAGAAGTATTCAGATCCTTTACTTGAGTAAAAGCACTAATACCACACTGTACAAAAATACTCTGTTACAAGTAAAAGTCCTGCATTGAAAATGTAACTTCAGTAAAAGTCTGTAAGTATCATCAGGAAAATGTAGTTAAAGTATTAAAAGTAAAGAACTATCCTCCCAATATAGAAAGAGTAAAGGATCCAACAAGTTGTGTGTTTAATGGTCTAATCTTATCAGCTGGACTTGTATGCCGTTATATTGTTGGCTAGTTTCACGTACCTCAACATTTGCACTTAAGTACAGTACTGGAGTAAATGTACCTAGTTACATTCCACCGCTGATGGTAGCTGATGTCTATGATTATGTTGTGTTTAAAGTGCTGGATAAATAAAGCTGGGTTGAGGTTAAATCACTATTTTTGAAATATGTGTTACTAATTGGTACCCTGAAATTAATAATTTTGCACGCAATTCCTGCTGCCAAATGCTGTGCAGGCGGCTGATTTAGTATAAAGCAGCATAGCATGGGAATACACAAGCACCAGTAGCTTAGAAACTAGAGTACAAGTCGTTTTCACCACTGGAAGAAACAGAGATGCAACCGCACACATGCACAATAATAGAATCACCTTAACACACACACACACACACACACAACACACAACGCACACACCACGCATTACAGCGCACACGCACACACACACACACACACACAAACCAACACACACGTACACACACACACACACACACACACAACACAATTTACTGTAAACAAACAATGAAAATATTTATGTTTAATAAAAATTTGAAATGTTATAATTGATGTTAGTTTATCATTAGTTTAGTGTCATATCAAATAATTAGTTTGTACATTTAGATAGATGGTTAATAATTGCTTTGTAAACAATCTATAAAGATTACTTAACTATCAATAAATGGTTTATAAAGCATGAAGTAGCATTCATTTGGCCCCATTAAATCTTTTGGGGTGATCTATAAAAGAGATGATTATTATTTGTGCACTGATAATAGCTTTCTAAATAATGTTCATAGATGCTTTACAAAGTATTCATTAACCATTAAAAACACATTATAATCAAAGATGTGAATAGGCCTAGTACTGGTCAGTGGCTTATGGAAATGTCTTCTTGCCTAACAATGGAAAGAATAACAATAACAGATATGGTTAAGGATAGACGAGATACTTTCAGGTTTGGGGACCATTCTTGGACTTTGTTGAACTAAATGATGTGGGTGATATTCTGGCAAATGAGGGGAATTTGGAGTAATTTAGTATTGTTCATGCAGGAGAGACATGTTTATATTGGCTTCTGACACTGTCTGATTGGTTAGATGCTCCAGATATATCCTAAAAGAACGGTTCAAGCAAGGTAAAAGGTAATTTTGTCTGCATTTACTCTTTATAACTTGTGTTTTTATTTTATTTTATATAAGTTTTTTTTTATACAATTGTATTTTTATTTTTAATCAGTTGCTGTGATTGCTGTCTGTAGTTTGGTTTTTGCTTATATTGTTTTTCAGGGTTTGTCTACACTTATGTATGTCTTGGTTAAAACGAAACTCAATAAACACATTGTTTAAAAAAAATGCATTATAATCATCATTTGCAACTTTATAATAGGCAAATAATGTTTATTCTTAAAAGGTTTACAAATCATTAAGAAATGTAAAATTGATGATGAACCTGGGTCTCAGAACGAGGTCTGTTCCTGACACAAAGTCAGTCTCTTTAATACCACAACTAAAATCATACTCATATTTACATTTTAACATAATTCTTCTGAGATCCTGACGTGTTATCACAAAACACAAAAACAATCAAAGGGACAAAAATTTGTTTTGAATCATGACCCCAACAGAACATTCTCAGGGTGTCCATCATAAATAAAAGTACTGTAACAGAATAATCTGTTGTTCCTCCAGAATCAGAGATGAATCATGATCTCCATATTATTATTATTATTATTATTATCAAACACGGCCGGCTGCTCTCGGCCTTCACAGAAACGGATGTCAAACACAGTATTAGTAGAGAAAATGTGATGATGTGTGCAACCATAAACTGTTAAAAAAGCTAATTATAGCATTAATTAATGCTATAATTAACATTATTAATTATCATTTCATTGTTTGTTAACAGTAAAAAAAACTATTGACTAAAGTTTAATAAACTATCAATCACCATTTATTAATGATAGTTATTATAAAGTGTTACCCAAAAACAAACTGCAATCAGGACTTGGGGAAAACATATACAGTACTTATTCTCCACATGCACACATTCTCTGGCACAACACACAACTGTAACCCCCCCCACACACACACACACACACACACACACACACACACACACACACACTGCAGGCCTCCTGATGCTCGTCTTTCATCCACGGCACTGCACAGCTGCTCACCTTATTGCCAGCAGTGCTCACTTCAACCCCCAACCTTGCCTCCAAGGTACACAGTGGATGTGTGTGGGCTTTGTTTGCCAGAGTGTGTGTGTGTGTGTGTGTGTGTGTGTGTGTGTGTGTGTGTGTGTGTGTGTGTGTGTGTGTGTGTGTGTGTGTATATATCATGTTTCTTTACTGCATGTGTGTATTTAGGTTTGCGCTAAGTGTGTCAGCATTTATGTGTATGGCTATACAGTTGATGCCAGTGCCTGTGTGTGTGTTTGTGCATGTGCATGTGAGGTTTGTGCGTGCGTGTGTGTGTGTGTGTGCGGCAAACTTGTGCAGGGTCAGGCCTCAGAGGCCAGGCTCGCTAGCTGCTTTTCCTGCATCGACTGTGTGCATGTTTTCCTGTGGTTGGTGTGTGTGTGTGTGTGTGCATGTTTGTGTGTGTGTGTGTGTGAGAGCTCGGCCTGCGCGACCCTACATGTACACATAGAAACAGGTAGCGGGGGCGCCATGTATTATTCATACAAGGGATATAGAGGGGGCTGGCGGGGTCAGAGGAGTACAGCGGCTCCTGTTGAGTTGTGCAAGTGGGTTTGGATGTGGGCAGGGTGGTCAATGTCGACTTTCATTTCCTGGTGGTTCAGCTCGGGGGAAACGGGAGATACTGTGCTTCAAAAGCACTCGCAGTGTGAGTTTGAAACTGTTAAGTGCATTCTACAGTGAATCCCCCAGTGTGCTTTGATATGCAATTACAAAAAATGGATATACAATACTGACAAATGTCAGTATACAGTTAAAGTTGGTGGCAGATGGTAGAAAACAGAGGGCTGATGGAATTAAAGGAATCACACAAGACACCATTATCAGTCAATCTCCACCTTTGTCTCATTTCTCTGGCGGTGTAATCACACCAAGGCATCACAATTCTTCTGACAACGACATGTCGATTGTTACAAATGCCGGGCTACATGTAGCACCTTTACTCTAGCAGTTACGACTCCATCCATTTCTGCAAAGAGCGGGCCAGAGACAAACAACAAACAAGCAGCAGCATCGCCCACACAGCCTGTAACGGATGCCTGGATCACAGAGACCCTTTTTCTTTTCTCTTTTCGAAACATGCCTGTATGGCCTACGGGGGCGGAGAAGAGGTTAGACACCTCTTAGCCTTACACCTGGCACAAGATGCACACAGGCAGCCAAAGTTCAATTCCCTCTGCGTACGTGTGGTTGTGTGTGTGTGTGTGTGTGTGTGTGTGTGTGTGTGTGTGTGTGTGTGTGTGTGTGTGTGTGTGTGTGTGTGTGTGTGTGTGTGTGTCTCAACGGGCAAAAATGCAATATGAGGTGTGAAGAGGCGGCAACAGACAGCACAGGAACAGACCTGCATAATGGAGCAGATCAGGAACAGATCCCCCGTTGGTTCCTTTTTAACACCTAGCAGTAGTCTGAGAGGAGAGTGAGACGGTGAGAGAGAGAGAGAGAGAGAGAGACAGAGGGCGACAGCCAGACACAGAGACAGAAACAACAACTTGCAATTGAGCACACAGCAGAAGAGTGAATGCAACAACTACTCGAGACTTCTGCGAACACTTTTTCAGAAGTTGTTGCGCCGTTGTTTTGGCCCGGCTTGGAGAAAAGTTGCCTGGCGCAGAATCTATGAAGACGAGGCCTTTGATTTAAGGGTCTGGAAATACCTTGTCTTTTGGCTGTACAAACACATACTATTCAGGCTTAAGGGAGGGATGGGGGGGGCGTATCGATTCGAAGTCGGACACAACTGTCAGAACTTCACACACCTACATGGGAGGGATTTAGTGTGCTACCTTTTGGTACCCTCAGAAGTTTTCATCTCTCCCTCACCCTTACCGGGTAAGACAGGGGGGGTCGTAACTACAGAGAGGGAATGGCTCTTTGAGAGGCAAGAATTTCAAGCTTGCTTTGGGCAAATGGGGGGGGGGCTTTGAAGCATCCACTCCTCTATTAAAAAGGAGAGTGGGGTGGAAATGGGGGAGAGAAAAATCAATGTTGACACAAAAAAGCGTGCTATCTATGGCTGGAAATCCACATGGATGTAAAATTGTAACTTAAAGTATCGTGAACGTCACCTTTGTTGCGAGGAGAAGGGGGACTTTAAGTTTTGGGCTCATTGCGGTTTCTCACCATTTTAAGTCACTGAGTTTGTGTTTAATCGTTTACTTCGATCTCTCCATTTCCTCCAGTAACAACTGCCGTGTCAAGAGTTAATTAATTGAGTAATCCCAGAATTTTTTGCGGGGTTAAAATATAAAAACCTCATTCACAACAATTGAAATTCAATACTATGTTTATGATGCTTTGGCTGTTAATATTACAATGAAACACAGGTAGCTATTAGAGGTGTTGAAATTAATCAAATAATCGATGCATCGAATCGTGGACATGGATGATGCTGCATCGATAATCGACAGGCTCAAAATCGATTATTTCTGTTTACAATTTAATGTAGGCCTAACAACATTTCTGTTTACATATTCTGTTATGTTTTGCACATTCAGGAAGTGCCATGTGCTCAGTGCTGTAGGTTTATGTATCCAATTTATCTAGTATAAGAGCACTTCAGAATGTTTGGTTTTTGAAGCTTGAAAAGCTATGAATTAAATATCCTACATGGCTTTAATAGAAAAATGTATTTGATGCATCGAGATATTGAATCGAATTGAATCGCTGACATGATAATCGTAATCAAATCAGGAGATCAGTGAAGATTCACACCTCTAGTAGCTATCATGTATTAATAGATATTTAAAACTCTTGGAAAATTCCGGTTCATGAAAATTCTTTTTGTCTTCTATCGTTTCTTGTATAGCCTACTTTGAAAATCAAATTCAAGGCAGTAAATACTAGAACAAGTCCATTTCAGAAAAAGTACAGATACTGAATAATGGCCATCAGGTAAACAATATAAACTAAAAGGAATGTTGCTTTGCTGCAGAAATAAAGTGCTGTTTGGGGGGAAAAGGGCACATCTTCAGGATATCTTTGCTTTGCCATGTTTTGCTGCATTTATATATAGATCTTCAAATCCAACAGAGCATATGCAGAGCTTTTAGATTTCCCCCAAATCATCAAATCATCAGCTGAGCCTCTATGATGCATCAGATCCAATAGGATCGCGCCAAAAATGCGAGCCACGCCCACACGCGGCCCTCCAGCAGGGAATTACCAACAGTTGAAAGACATGAAAGGATAGAAAATACTTCTCTAAAAATCTCTGCTACATAGAAATTTAGTCTATTTATCTCTTTAGCATGGGAAGTACTGGAAGTCTGGGGGGCGCAACTGCATCTTTAGACACATTTTGGCCTAATTAAAGTATCTCAAATCGTTAGCCATGTGGGGTTGTGCCAAGCCCCTAGTTAGGAGATGGTAAATGGACAAGGATTTGTGACTCCGGTCTTCTCACATCAAAGCTCAACTCAGGGGGAAGATGGGGCGGGAGAAAAAAAAAATCGCCCTGAACCCTTCCATGTCCGGAAAAACTCGTCGTGGGTGTATCGAGCCCCTCCGAGAGAGGGATCGGCACCAAGGAAGAGAAAGTGATGCAGACAAAAGAGAAGAAAAAGGAGATAGAGAGAAGGAGTTTGACTTCAGAGTATCACGGTGTCCTTTTCATCGCAGCAAATTAACTAACAGGTGGTAGCTGGGAGGTTTGGAAGTATGGATCTGAGACGGGGGGGTGGGGGGGGAGGTTGGCCAAGAGGTAGAGCCCAGACTGCAGTCAGATCACACACAGCATCGTGTGTGATCTGACTCCAAGCTGGCAGCAACGCTATCAACAACGGAGACTGCAGATGTTGCTGGGTTCCCCTTTTTCCTCCAACATGGCCCTTAGCTTTTTACCCCCCCACCCTCACCCCTCGCCCCCCATTCCCCCTGCCTCCCAGATCTTGTGTGTGTGTGTGTGTGTGTGTGTGTGTGTGTGTGTGTGTGTGTGTGTGTGTGTGTGCGCTGAGTAGGAGGTCCTGTGAGCAAATCCTGATCAAGGCCTCTGACTGTGACAAGCAATGTCAGGGGCTCATTTCGAAGTAGTTGGCTGTTCCTTTCTTGTGTGTGTGTGTGTGTGTGTGTGTGTGTGTGTGTGTGTGTGTGTGTGTGTGTGTGTGTGTGTGCATGTGTGTGTGTGTGTGTGTGTGTGTGTGTGTGTGTGAGAAACAGAGTGAGTGTGTGTGTTTGTGTGGGTGTTCGATTGAACGTGCATGTGTGCTTTACTGGCATCTTTCTATACCCATTCTCTCTTTCTAGCTCTGTTTTCAAAGAAGCCATTGTTCCCTTCTTGTGTACTGCATGTGTGTGTGTATGTGTGTGTGTGCGTGTGTGTCTGCACCCTGTGTGTTACAAGGTGTGCGCTGCATGAACACATCTCATCCGACTCTACAGTGTCTTTTGCTCCTCTTACTGTCTTTCCTTCATAGGAAACATGTATATTAGCAAAGAAACTCCCGCACTGTAACTTGCAAAAAATATATAAAGTTTAATAGTAGGCATCGTTTGGGTACTAGAGCATCTTCAGGTAAATGGTTTTACATCTTTAGAATGCATCTTTTGTGGATGGATGTCGATTTTTGTACAATGAATGCAAACAAAAAAATATATCTAAGTATCCATACACAGGAAATATGACTACGGAAGAGGATTAGGGCCACATGAGAAAACATGTATTTGAGTTCTGGGTTTAAAGTCAGAATTCTGAATTGAATCTCAGAATTCTGACTTTATTTGAATGTCTTTTTAAGTTTTTAAAAATAAAGTCAGCATTTTCACAATTTCACGTGGCCCTAATCCTCTTCAGTATATGTCTGTCTATGAATGCTCTATATTATTTTTTGTGTGAATGTTATGTAATCTATGACGGGATTCCATGTGGAAGTTGTTGATTGGTGCACAAAAAACAGTCTCCGCCTACAAAAGATGGCTTCTCCGGATGTAACACCTGTTGAAATGGTTTCAAAACAGTCTCCTGACTAAACGTTGACAGATACCAGTCTGTAATCCACTCGACATCCTCTGATCTGAACTATTAGTCAAAATAACTCATCACTTCTGCTTTTTGGAAACTCAAAATTAGGTATAATGTCATATAAATTAGGTTTAGCGTTGAAAAAAAAAAAGCCAATCAACTTGAAAATATAGCTGATCAGCGGTGGGTTATAAATTAATTACATGTTTTTATACAGCTTATAAAAAGGGAAATGGGCAGGACTTAATGACTCAGGAACTGTTGCCTTGTTCTTGTGCAGTCATAAATGAACGTGTGTGTAGGCCTGTAACAGTTATTACATAATTATCTAATCCCAATTTTTTTTTTTTACGTAATCGCAGTTTCTTTGTTGAACCGCAATGCATTGCTAACATTAGATAGAATCCTAAGGCTCTTGATGGTGATTCTTCATTTTGTTTCGATATGCCAACTTGTAATTATAAGTGATTATTGGCTGGACTGTGGAGCTTTCTTTTCAGAGGACTATTATTATTATTATTTAAACCGTTAGCTGTGGGCACGTGTCCCCATATATGCACCACAAATGACAAGGAGGGAAGTAGTTTTTTCTGCTACAAAAATGCCTCGTTGGGCAAAAAATGCACATTATCTAGGTCACATGACAGTATTATACAGTATAACCAAAATATGTGTGCTGGGATTCCTTCAAAACTTTAATTTGTCTGAAAAAAGTAATAAATATATTTTCAAATTTGACTGAAAGAAACAATTATATTGTTAATCGCAATTATTTCTTTTGCAATTATTTAATTGTACAGCAATAGTTGGAATTGTTACAGCTCTGTGTGTGTGTGTGTGTGTGTGTTTGTGTGTGTGTATGTGTGTGTGTGTGTGTGTATGTGTGTGTGTCTTAAAACGTTCAAACATTCTGTCAACCCATTTGTTTTCTTAAAATGTCCTAAATTTCTGAGACATTTAATTGTACAGCAACATTTGGAACTGTTACAGCTCTATGTGTGTGTGTGTGTGTGTGTGTGTGTATGTGTGTGTGTCTTAAAACTTTCAAACATTCTGTCAACCCATTTGTTTTCTTAAAATGTCCTAAATGGTTTGCATTCCTTTCTTCTCTGTTTGCAGCGTGTGTGTGTTAGTTATTGTGCAGCTTTGATTCCTCTACCCATTCTCCCCCTCTTCCTCTTCTCTCTCTCTCTCTCTTTTCTCCCGTTTTTGTGTCTGCGAATGCAGAAAACAATTGGATGCACAGGTGGCCGGTCCACTTCTCCTCTTCCAAGTGTTAGATTTCATTACAAACAGTGTTGGAGGTGGGTCGAGAGTGTGTGTGTGTGTGTGTGTGTGTGTGTGGTGTGTGTGTGTGTGTGTGTGTGTGTGTGTGCGCATGCGTGCATGTGTGCATGCGTGTGCTGGCGGTGGTTGGGGGGAGTCCTCTCGACATCTGCTGGCTTATTTCAACAGGCGGATGAGACACAAGTCTGTGGCGAGTTCCTCCACGGAGCGGAAAAGCGTGGCCAAGGGACCGATCGCGAGGAGATTGTCAGTTTGAGATTTTTTTTTACATTTATTTTGAGCAGGGTTCAACAATTAGAGTTGGCTGATGGCCCGGGGCGAGTGAAACGACAAGTCGGGCAAGTAAATCTAACAACCCAGTTACTGGTTTGGGCATCATCGTATCATAAATTATGTTATTGTTCTCTTTCCCCATCGTTAGAAAATGCTTGTTGTTTTTTTTTACATATTTTTTTAATAAATACTTGATTTGTATAGGGGCCAGTAGAAGTAGATTTGGGGTAAGTAGAATTTGTTTTTAATTTGTTGGATTAGATAAGTGAAAAATGGATTGATTGTACGTTTAATGGTGTGAGTTTGGAGGGACTCCTGAATATTTTAGTTCAGTTTTTCTTTTTTTTTAATAAAGCTGCAAGCAAAGTCCGGAAAAGTGTTTGTCATTTTCCCCATAATATTATTATTACCAGAAGATAGTTATTGTTTTCTCTGAATTGTTGCATTTTGTCGTGTTTTTCTGTTCAAATGAGAGAAAAAATGAATCGTTAATGGTGATGTCATGCTGTTCCAGAATGAAATCCCTCCCATCTCTCCATCCTTCCCAACAAGTCCAACTGCCTGTCACATTCATCACCGACCTCTCACATCCTTTTCTAACAGGAAACGCAAACTGTGAATGCAAGTTCCTCTCACACTATTATTCTGAATATGACAATATTCCGAATATGATACAGGTCATGTAAACAGCATATTCAGTTTGGTTATTCCAAATTATATAAACACACTGTGGTAAAACCCAGAGTGAGATGCAGATTCCAAATGCGCTGTTTACATGTCCTCTAAAACCTGAATAATACCAGTATATACACATACAGTATATATATATATATATATATATATATATGCACACACACCTGTATATTTTTGAATTTTACTTTTTTCAGATTAAGACGTGTGATATTCTGGTATTATTCGGGTTTTAGAGGCATTCTTTGGACATGTATACAGCGCATTCAGAATATATGTCTCAACCTGAGTTTTTACAGCAGTTTGCGACAGTTTACGGCCTGTTTATAATTATAATAATAATACTGTTTATTGATCCCCAGTGGGGAAATTACAATTTACACTCTGTTTGTTAGAAATCATTACACACAGGCCTGAAATACACACAGACATGCTCAGGACCTATTCATGCACAAATGGAGAGATGTCAGAGTGAGTGGGCTGCCAGTGCTGGACCACCTGGACCAGCACCCTGACCTGGACCAGCGCCCTGAGCGGTTGGGGGGTACGGTGCCTTGCTCAAGAGCACTGGTAGTGCCCAGGAGGCGAACTGGCATCTCTCCAGCTACCAATCCACACTCTGTACTTTGGTCCATACTGGGACTTGAACCAGCGACCCTCCAGTTCCCAACCCAAGTCCCTACAGACTGAGATACTGCCACCCCTATGGCTTACGGTCAGCTCTGTGAGTTGCTATGGTTGTTGTCCACAAACAAGCCGAAAAAAATTAAAAATGCAGCTACTTTTAAAGACTTGCATATTGGATTGTTTTTGGATATGCAAAAACATCACAACGGCGACCTTTTTTTAAGAAGCTGGTTGAAGGAATGAAAGCGGGAGGCTGTGTTCACAAGTCCGCCACTGTTGGAAAACTCTGAAAAATATCCTGTTTAGCACGGCTACATGTAAACGGGAATATTAGCAGAACATTCTCTTGCATTAGCCGTGTTAAAAGCTAAGTCGGAATATTGTCTTTTTCGCAATAAGGGGAAAAATTTGATTTATTATGTGCATGTAAAGATAGTCACTGACATTTTTGTTACAGAACTACAACTTTTTGCAAAATAAATCACACTTAGACAAACTTGCTCATTTGGTTTCCATTGTCAAACAAAACATGGCTTCATATTTCTTTTATGTAGACTTGACCTGCTATGTATTCATTGCATTTTCTAATCGACATTTCCGCTGCTTTTTGGCATTGATGCAAGGGATATGACAGTTTCCCTGCTTATTAGATTTCCGCAAACAAACTCCATCGATAAAAAGGTGATTTACTAGCCCACGCTGTGCATTTCGAGACATCCCCCCTTCCCCTTGTCTCTTTGTTGAAAAGGTACGAGGCTGCAGCCGGCTGCTCCACTTTTGGCTCCCGGCGAAAATTGTTCTTGGCAGTCCTGCGAGGCTTCTCCCCGTTATGTGCCATTTGAAAGCATTATGAAATCTGCCATCTTGACTGCGCGAACCAAATAACAACAAGAGTGCATTGTGCGCCACCTGCTCCACACATTGAGGTGGCTTTAAATATGCAGGCGTAATGGCACCTATCCTCTCGGTCTGATGCAACGCAGATCGGAAAGCAAAGAGAGAGAGTGTGTGTGTGTGTGTGTGTGTGTGTGTGTGTGTGTGTGTGTGTGTGTGTGTGTGTGTTGTGTGTTATATTAGGGCAAAAAAGGGGGTTTGTAGCTTCACTTAAGGCTGACATTCATCTGCCAGTGAGGCAGTGTCTTCCTTTCTCCCCTCTTGTTAAAAGAACAAACTCTGGAATTCCCCGAGGCATCCAGGAAGTGACTTTCTTTCTTTCTTTCTTTCTTTCTTTCTTTCTTTCTGTGTGTAGCTATAGCAGTGATGATGCTTCGCTTGGCTCTCTGACAGTGAGAAGGATGTAGCCAAAATGGCAAAGAGAGAGACAGAGAGCACATAAAACTAGAGATGTTCAAATACCGATACCAGTATCAGAAAAGCCTCCGATACTGTCTAAAATGCAGGTATCTGTATCAGAAAGTCCTGGAGTTTATGCACCGATCTGATACAACGTAATTTAGCCCTGAAGAAAATCTACTTTAAAGTAGTTTATTCATGTTCTTTTTCCGTGATGACTGTAAACTGGATAATAAAGAAAGTTCTGTGGCATTCATTGTTTGTTTGTTCATGTTTTACAAAGAGTTTAACAAAGATAGAAATCATATCATCCATACAGGGATAGTAGTACACAGCGGTTAAAACGTAATAAAAAATATGACACAGGATCTGATCAGCACTCGTAATCGGCCGATACGCATGTTCAGCTATCAGAATCTGGAAGCAAAAAATGGTATCCGACCATCTCTCTACATAAAACAGAGACTTATGGGAGAAGTCTAGATCTGTGATTTAGACTGATGTTACCACGTTTGATGTTGACCTTTTGATTTAAAAAAAAAAAAAACAGAGTTGTCTATTTACATGAAGGAGGTGAGATTCACAACAATCAAGAGGTGCCAAATACTTCTTCAATCTGACAGAAGTGGACGTCAAAAATCTATACCAGTGGAATCCTGATATTGATTGAGGCAGAAGGAAAGTTAAGAGGAGTAGAGGTAGCCAAATAGAGGGAGGGGGAGAAAGAGATATCTGCCATGTGAATAGCAAACCATCTGTCTGTCTCTGAGAGTCCACACATTACTAACATCACAGACAAGACATGGATAGACTGGGAAAAACTGGGGACACTAACAGATGTTGACGATGTAGAAGTCACCTGGAAAACCTCACGGTTTTAGAGTCATAAATGCAGGGATTTAGAGGAGGGTAAACATACCTAAACTCACTTTACAGAGACCGAACTGAAAGGCTGCATTACATAAGCTATTAAAAAAAACAAAAAAAACACTTGAGTACCTTTCAACCACAGTGCTCTTTATCAGACAAAATCACACAGAGAGAGACAAATGACACAAAGGGGGTCAAAATATAACAATTAAAGCCAAATAACGAAAGTTGCACGCCTACATATTCTTGATAAAAAATAAGATATTGTTTGAATCTTGGAGGAAAATACTAATGCACAATGGATGAAATGGGTACTTGGGTTAAATGTTTAAGTTAAAAAACACACTGATCCATTGGCGGAGAGTTAAAATCATCAAGGAAAGAGACATACTAAGTGGGACCCTAACCCAGGTTATCTGACAGGACACTGACAGTTGAAACGCTGAATCCTGATGAGAAGTGATCTACAGGTGACCTGAAGGATCACACTTGTACGTCAGCAGTAGCACTTCTCCTCACCCCAACCCCACACAAACAAATAGTGCGGGGGCCTTATTAAGCGCCTAGCTCAGGTCTCGCGTTGCTGTCTTGGAGCATGGAGAAGGAGGGAAAAAAAGAGAGCAGGGCTGGTACATTAATGAGAAAATAACTCTGGCTTTTGTGCTTTCCCACCTCATGTTAAGGGAGGGGATATTTTTGTCAGTTGTTAATTACTGTCATACGGCTACGCCACCTTTTTTCCCTGCAACTGACAGAGAATGGAGGGAGGGTTAGGATGGAGGGTGGGCGGGCGTGCGGGGGGGTTCGAAAATTAACTCGACTCTGGAGTGTGATCTTGCCATGTACCTGATGTACAAGGGAACATGTCTTACCCTGCTTTTGGATGAATCTCATTTATTTGCCAATGCTTTGCAGTCATTTAATTTCCGCGGTGACTGTGTGGCGAGATCACAGCTTCCAGCCACAGGAGAGAGAGAAATGACTGAAGCAAAACAGTGATGTTGGAAAATGCTTCTACCTAATAGAGACAGACCGATTATCAGCCCTGGCTGATTAACGGGCCGGTTTTTGGCTGTTTTGCAGATTATGTGCATCAGCATTTAGTTGCCTGATAACCGATAAAGTTATACATTAAAAAGTGGTCTACTTTGGCTCGGCTCCAGCTCTGTGTCTGTCCCTCTGCTTCAGTTTCACTCACCACTGAGTCTGACTTCATGTCCCCCAAAACCAGTAACGGTCGATCCCTACTACCTAACCCTGTTGTACTGCACCTTAGAATTGGACTGGTACCTTCTCACAATGCACAAACTGTGACCTGCATTGAATACATACTTACCCGGCATATCAAAAGGCTAATCATATTAAACTTTAAACCTTAAATGTTGCTACACTAAGTGCTATATAGACTGATACAGGGCGCGTCAGTCAGTGCAGTTTTTTGAGGGGGACAAATCTACCTCTTTTAAATCTTGGGGAGGGACATATTCCCTGCATCCCCCCCCAAAAAAATCTAAGCCTATACTGCTGGGTCTTTGGGCTGAAACCCAAAGCGTATATTCTCCACCTCACACTCTATACTACTCCATCTTGCCATTCTGGCCATCTAAAACGTATAATGGCTGCGAGGTGTAGGAGTATGTGGCACTCAATAGCCGGTGAACGTCCACTTCACACATATATCGGCGGTGTAAAGGACAGAACGTCGCTTGGTTGCCTGGCTGGGGATTGTCTCCATTTCCTGGTTGACCGCTTCGGTGGCTCCCACTGAGGGAGGGAGGGGTCATTACTCCTCCCATCACACGCCGGCGACCTCAAACCGCGGCCTGCAAACGCTAACCTTTTCTCGCCCCTCCACAATCAAATCAATAACACTTTGTCCACGAACAGGGAAACACTGTGTTGGCATTAATCACCTGCCCTTCCATGCTTGACTCTGTAGTTTGTTCCTCCATGTCTGGCTCTCTGTTTGGTTTAAAGGTAATGGATGGCTGGCTGTGTGGGAGACTGACTGACTGACTGACTGACTGACTGCTGAATCACTGACAGCGTTTCTGGTTGAGGCAGACAGTCATCACTTGCTGTGGACATTGTGGAGTTTGTGTCTTAACGAGTCACTCTCAGTTTTATTCAAAGCTAATCTTGCATTGCCAGACCTTCCTCCTCAGCGCTGCGGAGGAGGGTCTGGCTAGTCCACGTAGCATTCCTGGATGGGAGAAAAACATGCTCTGGTTTATTGGCATTTCTTTAAACCAATCACAATTGTCTTGGGCGGCACTAAGCTCTGGACAGAGCAACAGTGTCTCTGCTAAATAGTCTCAGAAAGGAACTGGTTTTGGTGGAACATGTGGACGTTCAAAAGTAGTTTTAGTCGTGCAACAGAAAACTCAGACTGGACAGATAGTCTAGCTAGCTGTCTGGATTTACCCTGCAGAGATCTGAGGAGCAGTTAACCATAGTCCTCACAAATCCACCGGAGGTTAGAACGCCAACACAAAGAAAGAGGAAGGGGACGGACATCCGGCCGAAAAGAGGGATTTCCGGCAGCACCTGAACAATCCCGGAAATAAAACATTGTCGAAATTGACTCCTTTATAAGCTAATGACAGGATGAAAGAGAGGTTAACTGTTGGTATCGGATCAGTACTCAAGTTCAGGTATCCAAATCGGTATCTGGAAGAGAAAAATTGGTATCGGACCATCACTAACAAGTACAATAAATAGATCTAATAGAGAAATGTATGGCAGATACTATAGGTAATACAGCATATCACTGAGATACAATTGCTGCATGGAGCCTTCATCATTTAAACACCTTCAAAGACTCCATAGTAGTAAAAAAAAAATGTCTTTGGATGAGTCGCGGTATAGGTTGGTGGTTTAAAATCCCAATTTGGAGGAGCAGGAATTAGTCTCAAATCGCAGCATCTGGACAAATACTCGTAGTAATGCTTGTTGTCCCTTCAAAACTACTTTCCCTCTACGATGAGCCTACAGTACGTGCACACCAGCGGTAGAAGAAGTATTCAGATCCTTTACTTCAGTAAAAGTACTTATTACACATTGTAAAAATACTCTGGTACAAGTTTAAGTCCTGCATTGAAAATGTTACTTAAGTAAAAAATTCTGTAAGTATCATCAGGAAAATGTAGTTAAAGTATTAAAACATTGTAGAAAGAGTAAAGGATCCAACCAGTTGTGTGTTTAATGGTCTAATCATCTCAGCTGGACTTGTAGCCGTTATATTGTTGGCTAGTTTACTTTAGAATCAAACATCAGATTTTATAAACTACATGTGTTTGGTGTGCAGGAATCTTAATGTGTAAAGTAACTAGTAACTAAAGCTGTAACAGATGAATGTAGTGGAGTAAAAAGTCCAATATTTCAGTCTGAAATGTAGCGGTGTAGAAGTAGGAAGTGGCATGACAAGAAAAGACTCAAGTAAAGTACAGGTACCTCAACTTTTGGACTTAAGTACAGTACTGGAGTAAATTTACTTAGTTACATTCCACCTCTGAAGCACACCAATCATTTTAATCATCTGAATAGTCATTTCGGGGTCAAAAGATTTCCTGTTTGAGCTTCTTTTGAAAAATCCACATCCTGATTTGAGTCGAGTGAATTCACCCCACCGTTTGGCTTGCTTCACCCTCGTCAAGTGTTCCCTGTCCTTCCTGTGATTGCATTAGCCGAGCCTGATATCAGCCCTGCAGTCCCATCCACATAAATGCGCCTCTCGAGGCTCTTGTGTAAGCACATACAGGTGCAGCCATAGAGGGCCTAGCTTGCGTCGGCAGGAAACAGGTGTCTGGCTATTGATAGCGTCCTGATGAGGGCGAGGAGGGGGTGGTGGGGGGCAACAAAATGCAGGGTATGAAAATCAGGTGGGTTGTTGTGTGGTCCCCCAGTACAGTGACTACTAATTGTTACCAACGCTTTTGAGTCTATTTTTGTGGCCTGGTGCCAGATGGTTGCGGTTAACAGGGGGAAAGAAAGGGAAGGTAGTTGGTGTGTATAACAGGTTGTTGATTCCTGATGAAACGCGACCTTAGGGACCCCTTAACACCTGGCTTAAAGAGACGCACAGTTGTTAACAGAATGTAAATGTGTGTCGGAACAGTAGGTGCATGTTTTCATGCTTTCCACACACCGTTGTGCAAATGTGCAAATATCAGTTTGATCCAAGTGGGACTTCCAGGAAAGTTCTTTCTGTTTACTTGCGGTTTAAACTGTAGGTCAAACAGACCTTATCAGTGCACAAAGCAATGCTTGCACGTAAAGTACATTTAATTTAACGATCTAAACGCACGGCGTGAAGCGCATGGCACAGGTGTGTTAAGGGCGTGTCCAAATCCACTTTTGCTAGTTTGACGGCGGAAAAAAGGGTCCATGCGCCGGGTGCCTGGTTCTAAAGGGTTGTACTTAGTGTCCTCATTAATCAGAGGTGTGTTTTGGGCGTAACATGCAATCAACCAATCAGAGTCTCATCTCACATTCCCTTTAAAAGCCATTGCTATTTTGATGGAAGATTTGTACTGTAATATTTTTTATTTGTAATATTCTGCATGTATGTGTGCTGCTGCACTTCCCTGTGTGTGTGTGTAACAAGCATAGTGTGCGTGCGCTGTGCACGAGCCTAGGAGCATTTTACTAATGCTCTGCTAAAATAACAATGAAATGCTGCGTTACTGACTTCAGACCAGGTTTTTGTTGGTCAATGGCGCAATCACTTCCCGCTGCCTCAAGATAGCAATACTCCCAGAATGCACCTGAACACACCTCCCTGTAAGACCAGCACGCCCAGAATGCACCTGAACACACCACCCTGTAAGACCAGCTTACAGATGGGCGTAAGGTGCATTTGCTGTTTAAACGACATGGATGCTGGACGGGAAACTGACACCTGGGTCGGTCTTAAACTAGCAAAGACACTGGCGCCGGGCTTTGCGCTGTACCGGGTGCAAGATAGGACCTATAGGGTCCAATGGAAGTCCACATACGCTTTCAAGAGATGTGAAGATGCAATTTTACTTGTAGAATACCGAAGATACTGGTTCCCAAACAATCCTTTATACGATAGAAATTTAATAAAACACAAAGAAATAACATTACGACACAAATCTTTTAAAAATGTTCTGCTCCTACTATGTGAGCCGTCTCTGTGTAACGTAGAGTTCTTCCTGCGTGTCTCTACGATGTGTAACGTTAGAAAGGCCAATCACAGACATTATTAGATCTTGGTAGAAGCGTGCTGCATGCTGATTGGCTCGCTGACGCTGATGAGATTTACTCCTTAGGTATTGAAGTTGGGTATTGAATGAAGAGGCATTTTTTAATGCATGATGCTTAAGAGCCAATTCGGTTGGTGCCTAAAAAGTCTTGAATTTGGTACCCAGCCCTAATATTGGTTGTTTGTAATGTCTGCCAATGATGAAATTAACATATGGAGAACATCTGAAATCTGACATATCTGTATGTTAATTTATTAACTAATAACTAACTAATGATTATTATATATATGACAGTCATTCTGTGAGCGAATGCCTTATGTCACTGCACCTAATCTCTTTAAAACGGCCCTGAAATTAAAATGCAAATACATTTCAAAAGGAAGACACTGTTAAACTCAGTCACACCATCTTTCTAGACCGTTCCAAACTAACTCCAGGAAAACCAATTATAACTGGACTGTCAGCTGACTGATATCCAAACTGGAAGAATCGGACCAAACAGCAAAGGTATTGCAGCAACTACACAAGACAGCTTCTGCTCAACAGGTTAACCTTATTCCAGTTATTAACTTCACCCGTTTAGGGTTCAAAGGTCATCAGATATCAGCGTAACTCTTTCAAATATTTCTATTAGGAGCGAGAGACGATTTGGAAGCAAAACCATGGCAACTAAATATGGAAAGTGCAGAGTATAGAGAATAGATATGCATAGAGAGATTTGCAAAAAATACATTCACTACCATGCATTCAACCTGAAAATAGTTCTCCATTCACTCTGAAGTGCAACCTACAGCATAGCATTACACCACACATAACACAGCGTAGCGCCCCCCGTGGTGGGAACGCAAACCTGTAACCTGGAAGGGGGTGGGGGGGGGGCTGAATAAACAGAGTCGACATGAAATCGATGCCTAAAACACCTTAATCTTCCAATTAAATCTCTTCAGCGGCTGCGGTGAGATGGTAACTGTGATAAGTGCAGGTTGGAGTGAGGCAGCGAGGAGGAGGAGGAGGAGGAGGAGGAGGAGGAGGAGGAGGACAAACCTACACAGGTACGTCTGTCACGGGTAATTACCTTCTCAGTGCCCTCGGCTCTCCAAGCTGCCAGTCGTCTGTCTGTCAGAGAGATCAGCTTACCTCTTGTCTGGGAGTGTGTGTGTGTGTGTGTGTGTGTGTGTGTGTGTGTGTGTGTGTGTGTGTGTGTGTGTGTGTGTGTGTGTGTGTGTGTGTGTGTGTGAATGTGCGACTGAATGCTTATGAGTGTGTACTCTGAGAAAGTGTGTATCTGACAGGTATAAAAAATGAGCGCCTGTTTCTGGCAACGAGGAGATCATTTGCACAAGTGAGCGGTGTGTTTCGGGAGGAAGTGGGTGTTTGAGCAGCGAGTGTGCATACAGGTGTGTTGACGCCGTGAGTGTTTGCACAAATGAGTGTGTGTGTGTGTGTGTGCGCACAAAGGAAAGCAGTTTGCCTGAGTGTGTGTGTGTGTAGACTATGAGTGTGTGTGCATATGTGCTTACAAAAAGTGCATCTTTAATTGAAGTGTGTGTGTGTGTGCGTCTTTTGACAATACAGAAAGATTGCGGTACAAGAGTGGCCAGGTAAGCGCGCGTGTGTGTGTGTGTGTGTATGTGTTTGCATGTACCCTTGCGTTGAGTGAAGAAAGAAAGTCTGTGCGAGAGACTAAATGAGAGTGCTAATAAAAACTATAAGCGTGAAAATGCGCTAAGTAAGACAGCATGTACGAGAGAGAGAAGCAACAAAAACATGTACCTGTTTGCCACCCCCTCCTTCACTTATACACACACACACACACACACACACACCTTTCTCAATCCCACAAAGTGGCCACTGAGAAGTGAAAAGGTAGCGGGCCGATGGGAGGGATTGTTGTGCAAACACAAAGGAGGCTGGTGTGTGTCAAGAGGCGGTGGGCAGGTAATAGAGCAGACATAATGGGAGCTAAGTACCTGTAATCCTCGGAGATATCACTCCAGACAAGAGGGGGACTGTGGGTAATTCCCTCCGGTTGGTGTAATTGGTCCCTCGCCAGGTTGGGAGTCTGTGTGTTGTGAGGGGGGTTGTAGGGTGTTTGGGCGAAGTATCAGGTGTGAGAGGGCATCAGCTGCACTGAGTGCCTCCTATTGATCCAGGAGAGGGACTGTGTGTGTGTGTGTGTGTGTGTGTGTGTGTGTGTGTGTGTGTGTGTGTGTGTGTGTGTGTGTGTGTGTGTGTTCCTGACCTAAATTCAGTAGAAGGCATCTAGCAGGGAACAAGGCACCAACCTGATTCACCAGGAGAAGGGGCAGGTGCACAAGGGGTGGATGGAGACATGATGATTTAATGATGATGATGAAAATACTCTGTGGCTAGCTCAGGTACCACTCACATCCTGCCAACAGAACAAAGTAAAAACAATCTATCAGTTATTATCAGACTATTCAATTATTCATTGAGTGATATATTACAGTTGCCTAGTGATAACATACATGGTCAAGTTTAAAATGATAGGAACATTATCCACTGTTTTTCTTTTCTTTTTTAAAGCTGGGATTCTGACAGACAATATTACAAAAATATGCTAAAAAATAAAAGATTTAAAAATACCATTTTAAATCATTTGTTTGAGGGACCGTGGTGCGTGATCAGACGTTCGGAGATTTGTCCCCATTTAATTTTGCGTAAATCATAGATAACCATATGCACTTTAAACCGTACTGAATAATGTTCTCCAGCGGCAGACAACTCCCTAACATTTGAATTCTATTTCAAACATATATTTATATGTTTATACTGATGTGCTTCTTTCTTTTGGACACTGGAAGAGAACCAGACACTTCCAAAAACTGTCCACAAAGAAAAAAATGTCCACCAGTCTTGCCCACACCGTTTGATTGACAGGTAAACAGTGCACACGGAACAAAACTGGACATGAAAAGACAGTTGTGGTTGAAAAATGTCTTTATTAAAGCGATGATGTCTCACATTTTCTTGCTTTGAAAAAACATTTGTCGCTGCGAGCTGCTGAAGCATGATTCAATGTCAATGAGAGTACATAATTAAATTAAGGATATGTGTGTGTGTGTGTGTGTGTGTGTGTGTGTGTGTGTGTGTGTGTGTGTGTGTGTGTGTGTGTGTGTGTGTGTGTGTGTGGTTGCAATGCTTACACATGCATGCATTCCTCACACACATGTGCGTGTCCCATTTCTTCTGGATATCTGCTAATTGTGCATTTCAGTTCTGCTCAAGTGACTCTTTTAAAGCAAAACAGATACTGAGAGTTTGAGCGCCGAGAGCGACGGCGAGAAGCGAAGACGAGGAGAGGAGAGACAGAGACGGAGAGGATGAAAAAAAAAAAAAAAGAGATAAGAAACAGGAAAGACAGCTGCTCTTTTCCCTCTCATTTCATCCAGTTATTGGTTAACTCGGTGGAAAGAAAGTAAATGTTCAAGGGATTTCAGGTCGGCCCCTGCCTCCGCCAAGGTAGACATGCGCTCCACTTGAGGTCTAATTCAACTCTTGTGTAGTATTGATCGTGGCGGCCGCCACCAGGGAGCCCGCCGGTCTTTCCTCGGACTAAGGTAGACAACGGTGAGTGAAAAACGTGTTATAAAATGCCTCCCCTCCCTCATCCGCTCCCCTGTTGATATCAAGCTGCTGTTTTTTTCCATCTTCTTCTTCTTCCCACTTTTGAGTGAATTCAGGTTTTTTTTTTCTTCCCTCCCTTCAGGTTTTTGCCGCAGAGTGATGGAACACCTTTGGAAAAGAGCCGCAGGGACCGGCAGGATTTTACCGCTCAAGACACTGTAAATTGAAAAGGAACAGTTGTGCGTTTGTGTATGCGAGGGTATGGTTGGGCAAGCATGTGCGGCGGTGTACGTCTTCTGACATGCATGTAAGTAAGTATACAGGAGCAAAGCGTTTCCGTTGTGTTTTGGGAGTCGGTCTGGGGCTGGGAGCTGATTCAGCTGCACTTGGGTCGGGGGAATCGGAGGGCGAGGAGGGTGGATGGACGGTTGCAGAGAGGTGATGGCAGGGTGTACTGGGGGCGGGATGCGAATAGGAGGTGTGGTGGGGGAGGGGGGGTTCTGGAAGAAGCGGTACCTGCGATGAGAAAAATATGGATTCCTGTCGGCAAGACAAATTGATCTTTAGTGTGTGGGAGGAGCAGAGAAGCTTCTGAAGGGAAATCTGCTGATGGGGAGGGCAGGAAAACAACAAGGAGAAGACAGGTCTGGACATAGGGTTTTGTGTGTGTGTGTGTGTGTGTGTGTGTGTGTGTGTGTGTGTGTGTGTGCGCGCGCACTATTCAGAGCTATTACAACGGATTTTAGTCAGATATTGTCGATAAGAATCGAGAATGCAGGTGCACATTTTCACAAACAACTCGGATTCCTTTCAACTTGATAATGATTCATTTTTGGTGGTATTGCTGGTAGCGAGTATAGATTGCGGAGCTAAAGAGGTACTTCAGCGGATGTGTATTGCACTTCTATAAAGTTAGGGAAGTTTCGAGAGCCAGATTTAAAACCAAACTATCCTAACTTCTAGTCCCCAGTATGGATACTGCACTTCCCATAATGCAACTAATGCCTACCGTACACTAGAAGACTTTGAACTGACTTTGAAAAGACTAAAGTCTGACACCATCTCACATCTAAAGACAATCATCTCACATCTAACGTTAAAGACGTCTTAACATAATATGTTAAGACTGGGGAACCTTGCAGGGTCACACGTTGCAAGACTACAACACAAACTACAACACGGCTAGTGTTAGCTGGTAACTTTAAGGGAATGTCTGCAGATATTCTGTTCTGCCGTACATTACCTTGATGTGATTCTTATTTTCCAGTGTGGCCCTTAGTAAAACGGAGTTTGACAGCCCTGCTCTAGAGTGAAGTGAATGATCTGACTGTCCAGGCTAAGGTCGCATTTTCTGTAAGGGATTTGGACTACATATTGAAAGTGGCCCAATTCAGAACTGGAACAGATCAGCTGCCATGTGACTTGGGCTGATATATCATGTATATAATATCAGAAAAAAATTGGGATCACTTTAGCCTGCAGTCTGAACGAAAACATACTTCATTAGACGTCCCAACAGGTTTCCTGTTAGAACTAATCGCTGTTCATTGGTTACTTTCTTTGCATTGACAGAGCTTCTCCGTAGTCAAGAAGATATCATACAACCGTTCTCAAGGCTGAGTAGTACTTGTCATGATTGTTTAAACCGACATTTAACTTTCACTTTTAGTCATGATACAGTGGTTTCTTAAGGATACCAAAAATACCAAAATGTCAAATGGTTCATGTCTATGTGCCTGTACAGTACACAGTAATACATGCATGTATGAGTGTGTTGGTGTGTGTGCCAATGCTCCAGACACCTGTTACTACCCCGAACACACACACACACACACACACACACACACACACACACACACACAGTACTATGTAAACAGGAAGGAGGTTATGTGAGCAGAAATGCCATCTTTCTCCTTTGGGAAACAGGTTTCTGTTTCTGCCCCCCACATTTAACTGACAATCTCTTACATGTTCACACCACTTGATGATGTAATTATCTTCATCAGCATTTGCTGTGACACAGTAGTGATACCACTTATATCCAAAGAATAAAAAGCTTTGACATTTGCTTTAAACACTGTGTAGGAGGTCAAATAGTCTATTTCCACGACTTTTCACTTCTGGGATATTGTTCAGTTGCTGCCGGAAATTCCGCCGGATGTCCGTCCCCTTCCTCTTTCTTTGTGTTGGCGTTCTAACCTCCGGTGGATTTGTGAGGACTATGGCTAACTGCTCCTCAGATCTCTGCAGGGTAAATCCAGACAGCTAGCTAGACTATCTGTCCAATCTGAGTTTTCTGTTGCACGACTAAAACTACTTTTGAACATACACATGTTCCACCAAAACAAGTTCCTTCCAGAGCACATTTTTCTCCCATCCAGGAGTGCTGGGTAGACTAGCCAGACCCTCCTCTGCAGCGCTGTGGAGGAAGGTCTGGCAAAGCGAGACTAGAGATCAAATAGCCACCATAAAACCAAACTTCAAACAACAGAATATGCAAAGTAAAAAGACATCACTGCACGTATTGATGTGAAAGTGAGACGATCATGTAAATATGATGAGTGCAGCACACAGGAGCAGCAACGTTAACGGTTTTAAATGTCCAAAAGCATTGCAAGCTTAATGCATAAACCATGAGTCAGTCAAGGCAAAACACACACAAAAAAAATCCATCCAAGCATTAAAGAGGCCTATCACTTCATCTCAGGACCCATAAATCACAGCAGAGAATGTAGGAGACACATTTCAGGATTCACCAAAATGCAATAACACCATTGTTGTTGCTTAAACTATCCGACTACCTCAAATGTTTGCATCTGTTAAAGGCGGCTGCTAAGGTTGCCTCCGAGTGCCGGCTGGGTGACACCGTTATCGGCAGGCGCCAGATTGGCACCTGTCACGGCGCATTCAAACCCCCTGTGAGTAACGCTGACAGACAGGTTGGCGCAGCCGGACCTGAGGTAGCACCCAGTGGGTCCCCTGGCCCACCCTGGGCGGGTGTGAGATAAAAGTAAAAATAAAAAATAAACTGTTTTTGTTCTTTCACATGTCAAAAGATGTCGTTTTTTATCAGCTATATTACCTGTTACTAGAGCTGGAACTATTCCAAATGTTGCTGCACAATTAATTCAGAAGTAATTGCTATTAACAATATAATTGTCTCTTTTTAAAAACATGTATTACTTCTTTAACCCTCTTATTGTCCTCGGGTCAAATTTGACCCATTTTCAAGAACTTTCTATATCAGAAATTTGGGTTTCTTTTTAACCAAATTTTCAAAAACAAATAAAGTGGATTGTTCCATACAACGCTCTTCACAAGTCAAATAAATGATCAGTTCACTACTTTCATTGAATTTGGGTGTCTTGTTCAATTTTAAAGCATTTGATTGAAAATAAATTGATAAAAGAAGAACGTTGAAAAAAGTGACAAAGATGTCAGAAAAAGCTTTAAAAACGTGGGGGAAAGGACAGAAAAATATCGCCAAATAAATCGGAAAAAGTGACAAAAACGTTGGGAAAACCTTAAAAAACATCGAATAAAAGTGGCAAAAAAGAAAACCAAAACTTTTTGACCCAGAAAAGTAAAAGTTGGTCAATGGGAAGACAACACAAGTGTAAAACAAGACATATTTTGGTTATATATCTCTGTCATGTGACCCAGATAATGTAATACCACAAATACACGGCCTATGAAGTAAACTATGCCTCTTTATTATCATAAAACATGTTTTCTAACCGCCCTTGTTGTTTGTGTTGCTATGAACATGTTTAGGGTCAAGTGCCAACAACTAACAATTTAACTAATAATAAAAATATATAGTCCGACCAATAATCACATATATAATTTCAATTTGGCACATCTACACAGAATCAACGATTACCAGTCACACGCCTTAAGACCTTAGCTAATGTTAGCAATTAATAGCGGTTAACAGTAAAAAAAAAAACATTGAAAAAAAGTGTTAAAAAAGAGACAAAAAAGGTCAGAAAAAGTGTCAAAATCACACACAAAAAAGGACAACAAGGACAACAAGTGCATGGTCGGCGGGGGAAGACAACACGAGGGTTAAAATCTGGCAAGAAGAGCGTCTGTAGGAGATAGACGTTGTTTTGCCAGTTTTTAACCCTGCGGCAGACACGATTAGGAGGAACAGAAGAAATGAAACCGAAAAGAGTTCTTTTCTTGCTGTTCAGCGTGTCATCATTTGAAGGAATTAAGAGGCTCTTTAAACTGAAGTCCTTTTATTTTCTTTCTTTATTTCTGGCCCGGACGTCAGGGGGTCAAAGCAACGGAATAAGCACCTCCTTATTGAGGAAGACAAGAGCAATGATCGATGCCAATTGCGTAATCAGGTCTTTATTTGAAGGGGGTCGTTGATTCTTAGTCCATCAAGGTTAAGAGCCCGGCACTTGTCACGCCGTGATTTATTATTGCCAGAAGCAGACGAACAACGTCGCATGCCAAAGGGGGGGGTGGAGAGTGGAGGGGGGGGGGGTAGACGCTTGTAGTAATAAGTCCAGACGTTACGTGTGAGGGCGCATTTTGTAAATTACCCTTGAAAAAAATTAGCGTGTCACGATCAATCGGCATCAAATGATTCAAGGGGGCGTGGCCTGGCCTTATTTAAATGGCATTCATCGTCACATGCACGGAGGGTAAACAAGTGGATGTTATTCAGATGTCTTCAGCACTGAAGAGTTATTTCAGCCGCCCCCCCCTTTTTTTTTTTTGACTCAATCGAGTGTCTGAGTGCAACCGATCCACGTTAGGACGTCGGATCAAAAATTAAGCGACAAATTTATAACAAATAAGTAATTTCCGACAGTCAAAAGTGACATTAAACTCCAATGTGTGCATAAAAAAAAAAGATATTTTTCTTCTCCTGGCATCCCAGAACTGAAGCTTATTTTGTTGCAGCTTCATCATACTCACTACGAATGAAAGTGACGTCTAAAAAGCTCAGAATGTAGATCCTTCGGTTGGGCTGCCGCGGTGAAAGAAAACGCCGCTATGAGTGATGCCTATTTACAAACCAAAGTATGCCGGGACACTCCCAGCCTGTCCGTGAGACCACAGTGGTATATGGGAGACCAGTGGAGCGGAAAGTACATTTTTCATCCTGTTCCCCTCTGTTTGTGCCCCCTCTTACACACACTGCACAACAGGGAACACATGTAATGCATCACGCCGTGATTTCTGACAGCGAGGTGGAGGTAATAACTTCAGGAAGCCTGCTCCCCTTTCTTTTTCTTCCACCCTTCATCCGCCCCTCTCAGCGGCTCGGCGCTCTCACGTCAGCCATCGATCTGGTGACTGGAGACAACTCAT